>NW_020664372.1:40317143-40332609 GCF_002925995.2 Terrapene triunguis
CTGTCAACTGCAGCATGGAATCAACAGATACAATCTCAAGGCCCCATGTAAAATAATTTGTCAGCCTAACCCTTCCCAGATCTGGAACAATAAGGTGTATACATTGTAGGATTATACACAGACACTGAAAGATTTACAGATATAGGTCTTGAGAATTCTCCACACTGAAATTGTCAAATGTGTGTCAAATTTAGGATATTCAATACTTTTTCCAGTGCCCATTTAAAAATGCCTATGTGTGGAAAGCATACATAATGCACTGAAACTTCACACCAGGGCAACTTAAGATCACAAAAATAAAAGCCACACCATTTTATAATGAAAATACAGCACACCCTAAATATAGAGTTCAGACTAGCATCACTACTGGTTACTACATCTCTGTTCTTAAATAGCTGTTTTCAGGTATCTGAGAAGTAAGTTACTTTAATACATGTATGTGTAAAAGAGTGCATTTCAGAGAAGGTAATTAGGAAACCATCTGATCAACTTACCTGCCTTCACTGAAGAGATAAACACTAGGATTATACTACAGGTAAACACAGCTGCAGCCATTACGTTTTACTACGACCAAAAAAAAAAAAAAAAAAATCAGTATCGTCTTTCTCAAAGCAGTTCAACTCAGAGCAGGACAAAAATTACAAGCATCCACACTGTAATTTGTATTTTTATAGATCTTTTTGTACACAAGGATCTCATAAGAACATAACAACGGCCATACTGGGTCAGACCAATGGTCCATATAGCCCAGTATCCTGTCTTCCGACAGTGGACAGTGCCAGGTGCTTCAGAGGTAATGAACAAAACAGGGCAATTATCGAGTGATCTATCCCCTGTCATCCAGTCCCAGCATCTGGAAGTCAGAAGCTTAGGGATACCCAGAGCATGGGGTTGTGTCCCTGACAATCTTGGCTAATAGCCATTGATGAAGCTATCCTCCATGAACTTAACTAGTTATTTTTTTAACCTACTTTTGACCTTCACAACATATCCTGGCAACGCATGTCACGCTGTCTGGAGCAGCTCACAAGGGCCTACCGCAGGGCAGACTGTTAAAAACAGGGCAGACTGGTGGTGTGTTCTATAATTCGATTTCACCAACTCAGTAACAAATGTGAACTCCTGGTGTAACAGTATTACCATGGAGTCACAGACAGTCCCCTTATACTTTCCAGTTTATCTTGCCACCCAGGCAAGCTGGACTCAGTGATAAATGGTCACACAAAAAAAAAAAAAAAATCACACAATATTCAGGTTGCGTCCATTCCCAAGAGACCAGTCACTTACCCCAGATCAATTGGAACCAAGGAGCTTACACCATAGACCAGGGGTCGGCAACGTTCGGCACGCGGCTCGCCAGGGTAAGCACCCTGGCGGACCGGGCCAGTTTATTTACCTGCTGACGCGGCAGGTTCGGCCGATCGTGGCCCCCACTGGCCGCGGTTCGCCGTCCCGGGTCAATGGGGGCGGCGGGAAGCCGCGGCCAGCACATCGCTCTCTCACGCCGCTTCTCGCCGCCCCCATTGGCCCGGGATGGCGAACCGCGGCCAGTGGGGGCCGCGATCGGCCGAACCTGCCGCGTCAGCAGGTAAATAAACTGGCCCGGTCCGCCAGGGTGCTTACCCTGGCGAGCCGCGTGCTGAACGTTGCCGACCCCTGCCATAGACAATGCCTGTAACCAATCCTGTAATAAACTATCTAAAGGTTTATTAAACTAGGAAAAAGAAATAAGAGTTATTTACAGGTTAAAGCAAGCAAATATACACATACACAAATGAGTTATCATCTAAATCACTAGAGTGACAGAGCTGTAGAGATCTGTCAATTCAAAGTGTCTGGGGATATCTGCCTCAGTCTCTGGCCCTCCCAGAGTTCAAACAGCAAAGAGAGAGATAGACAAATTTCCTGTGATTTTATTTCCTTCATTCAGTTTTCAAGTCCATAGGATGAGCTTCCTTGCATGTAGCTTTTCCCAGGTAGGATAGGGCCATTAACCAATCCTTTGTATTGTGATGTTCCTTGATGGCTCATCTTTATTTTGATAGTCCTTCTGGATGGCTGGGGGGGGACGATTCCCATACCTGGGTTGAGAACAAACATTTTCAAAGTTATAAAGCAAAACTTACGTATTTTTTGTAGCATAGAATACAGACATTAAAAGTGAGATTCATGCATGCAGCAACTTACAAGCATTTCACAGTCTAAACACTAAATGCATTCTTATAAGACTAATTTTGAGCAAAACTAACCCACAGGTGAACTGGTCCAGTCTCCAGCTATGAGTCTGTTAGTTCTTAGCTAATGCTTGCAGTCTTGGCAAGAGCTAGCACCTGGTTTGCCAGCATCACAACGAGTTCCACAGGTTGTCTGTGCCTTGTGTGAAGAAATACTTCCTTTTGTTTGTTTTAAACCTGCTGCCTATTAATTTCATTGTGGGACCCCTAGTTCTTGTGTTACATGAAGAGGTAAATAACACTTCACTTTCTCCACCCCATTCACGATTTTATAGATTTCTATCATTTCCCCCCTTAGTTGTCTCATTTCTAAGATAAACAGAAACAGTCTTTTTAATCTCTCCTCAAAAGGAAGCTGTTCCATACCACTAATCATTTTTATTGTTCTTCTCTGTACCTTTTCCAAGATGGGGCGACTAGAACTACATGCAGCATTCAAGGTGTGGGCATACCATGGATTCGTATAGTGGCATTATATTTTCTGTCTTAACTATTCCTTTCCTAATGGTTCCTAATAATGTTCATTTTTTTACTACCGCTGCACATTGAGCATTTATTTTCAGAGAACTATTCATGTTGATTCCAAGATCACTTTCTTTAGTAGTAACAGCCAATTTAGATCCCATCGTTTTAGTTTAGTATAGTTTGGATTATGTTTTCCAACATGCATTACTTTGCACTTATCAACACTGAATTTCATTTGCCATTTTGTTGCCCAATCACCCAGTTTATGAGATACCTTTGTAACGCTTCACAGTCTGCTTTGGATTTAACTAACTTGAGTAATTTTGTATTATCTGCAAACTTTGCCACTTCACTATTTACCCCCCCTTTCTAGATCATCTATGAATATGTTGAATAACACAGGTCCCAGCACAGATCCTTACGGATAACCACTTTCCATTGTGAAAACTGACCATTTATTCCCACCCTTTTAACCAGTTACTGATCCATGAGAGAACCTTCTCTCTTATCCCATGAGTGCTTACTTTGCTTAAGAGCCTTTGGTGTGGGACCTTGTCAAAAGCTTTCAGAAAGTCCAAGTACACTATAACACATCTGGATCACACTTGTCCACATGCTTGTTGACACCCTCAAAGAGTTCTAACAGATTGGTGAGGCAGGATTTCTCTTTACAAAAGTCATGTTGACGCTTCCCCAATATATCGTGTTCATCTATGTGGCTGATTATTCTATTTTTTTTACTACAGTTTCAACCAATTTGCCTGGTCCTCAAGTTAGACCTATGGTACATCTACACTGCAACATAGGCCCATGCTAGCGCTTCTATTGCTTTGCAGTGTATACACAGCCCCACTTGCTCATGTCCAGTAGGTAGTCTGCCAGAAATAACCCACAATTCCGTGGGACAACTTCCTTAGGGTATGTCTACACTACGAGAGTAGTTCGATTTTACTTAAATCGAATATGTGGAATAGATATTACAAAATCGAACGTGGGTGTCCACACTAAGGACAGTAATTCGACTTTGTGAGACCACACTAACGGGGAAAGCATCGACATTGGAAGCGGTGCACTGTGGGCAGCTATCCCACAGTTCCCGCAGTCCCCGCTGCCCATTGGAATTCTGGGTCGAGCCGCCAATGCCTTCTGGGTAAAAAAATGTGTCGAGGGTGCTTTTGGGTAACTGTCGTCATCCTTCCGTCACTACCGCCCTCCCTCCCTCCCTGAAAGCGCCGGCGGGAAATCAGTTCGCGCACTTTTCTGGTCAGTGACAGTGCAGACGCCACAGCACTGCGAGCATGGAGCCCGCTGCGACCATCGCTGCAGTTATGGCCGTTGTCAACACCTCACAGCTTATCATCCACCTTTCCCAGAGGCAGATGCAGAGAAATCAGGCGAGGAGGCTACAGCAGCGCGGTGAGGACCTGAAGTCTGAGAGTGGCACAGACCTGTCACAAAGCACTGGACCCCGCGCCGAGGACATCACAGTGGCAATGGGTCATGTTGATGCTGTGGAACGGCGATTCTGGGCCCGGGAAACAAGCACGGACTGGTGGGACCGCATAGTGCTGCAGGTCTGGGATGAATCCCAGTGGCTGCGAAACTTTCGCATGCGGAAGGGGACTTTCATGGAACTTTGTGAGTTGCTGTCCCTTGCCCTGAAGCGCAATGACACCCGGATGCAAGCAGCCCTGACTGTCCAGAAGCGAGTAGCCATAGCCCTCTGGAAGCTTGCAACGCCAGACAGCTACCGGTCAGTCGCGAACCACTTTGGCGTGGGCAAATCTACCGTGGGGGTTGTTGTCATGCAAGTAGCCAACGCAATCGTTGAGGTACTGCTCTCAAAGGTAGTGACCCTGGGAAACGCGCAGGTCATCATAGATGGCTTCGCCGCGATGGGATTCCCAAACTGCGGTGGGGCTATAGATGGAACTCACATCCCTATCCTGGGACCGGGCCACCAGGCCAGCCAGTACATAAACAGAAAGGGCTACTTTTCAATGGTGCTGCAAGCACTGGTGGACCATAGGGGACGTTTTACAAACATCAACGTCGGATGGCCGGGAAAGGTTCATGACGCTCGCGTGTTCAGGAACTCAGGTCTGTTTAGACGGCTGCAGGAAGGTATTTACTTCCCGGACCACAAAATAACTCTTGGGGATGTGGAGATGCCTATAGTCATCCTCGGGGACCCAGCCTACCCGCTAATGCCCTGGCTCATGAAGCCCTATACTGGCGCCCTGGACACTGAAAAAGAACTCTTCAACTACCGGCTGAGCAAGTGCAGAATGGTGGTGGAGTGTGCTTTTGGCCGTCTCAAGGGGAGATGGAGAAGCTTACTGACTCGCTGTGATCTCAGCGAAACCAATATCCCCATTGTTATTGCAGCTTGCTGTGTGCTCCACAATCTCTGTGAGAGCAAGGGGGAGACCTTTATGGCGAGGTGGGAGGTTGAGGCAAATAGCCTGGCTGCTGATTACGCCCAGCCAGACAGCCGGGCGATTAGAAGAGCCCAGCGGGACGCGCTGTGCATCTGGGAGGCTTTGAAAGCTAGGTTCCTGAGTGAGCAGGGTAACCTGTGACTTTTAAATTTGGTTACAGAGAAGCTGAACCTGCCCCCGTTTCTTTACCCACTAAATGTTCAGTATCCTCTCCAGTTACATACCCCGTTCCCCCCCTTCCAACCCACATTTAAAAATAAAAATCACTTGAATTTTGTTAATGAACACCGTTTTCTTTATTACTGTTTTCGCGGGAAAGTGTTGAACCTGGGACGCAGACTGTGGTGGGGAGCGGGTGTAGTGTAGTGATGCAAATGACGCTTCTAAACTCCAGGAATGACAGGCTCCGCAGTGGTGGACTGGTTGTTTCAACTGAGTCTGCCACCCCTCCTGTTCGGGACTCTGTGTGTGTGGGGGCTATGTGACTTTGTGGCAGGGGGAAGACGGTTACAAATCCCGTGCTGTGTGGCTCTGTGATCCAGGATAAGGACTGCTGCATAAGATCTCTAACTGCCCTCCCCCTCCACAAAGTCACAGAGCCCCCCCCGCCCCCACAGAACATGAAAACCACCTCCCAGACTGACCAGGGTAACTAGTGACTGCAATGTGTGTGTGCCCTGCTGCTGAACCTGCCCCCGCCTCTGTACCCTGGTAAAGGTGACTGTCCTGTCCAATTACCAACCCCCTTTCCCCCCTTCAGACAGACTCTCCTCTAAAAGAACATGATGGAAACAGTAATTAACAGAAACGTATTTTTTATTAGCAACTACACATGAAACTGGGGGGTGAAACTTGGACGGGGGCTTGGGTAAGGCGGGAAGAAAAGGACTTGTCAAATTTTGGGGAATGAGAGCCTTCTAGTACTAAAGCAGTCTGCAGGGGTGGAGTGAGAGTTTTCACTGACTCTGCCGCCCCTCCTTCTTTGGACTTTGGGTGAGGGGGGTATGGGACTTGGTGGCGGGGGAGGGCAGTTAGAGAGAGACTGCAGCGGGGCTCTGTCCTCCTGCCTCCGGTCCTGCAGAACATCCACAAGGTGCCGGAGCATGTCCATTTGCTCCCCCATTAGTCCAAGCAGCATTTGAGTCGCCTGCTGGTCTTCCTGCCGCCACCTCTCCTCCCGTTCCATGTGTGATCGGTGCATTTGGGACAAGTTATCCCTCCACTGGGTCTGCTGGGCTGCCTGGGCTCGGGAGCAGCCCATAAGTTCTGAGAACATGTCCTCCCGTGTCCTCTTCTTCCTACGCCTAATCTGCGCTAGCCTCTGGGAGTGTGATGCCAGGCTAGGTCGGGAGACAGTCGCAGCTGTGGGAATGGGAAAAAGGGAGTGAATTCCTCAGAAAGATAAATTTAGTTGTGAACAAAGAACATAGTCTTTCTCTGTGAACAAGACCATGCACAGCACCTATCACTGCGCACTCAGGACAAGGTCGAATTTTCGGCCTTCGCATTCAGTGCTTGGGGTCTTGCAGTGCAGATCAGAGAAGCGGGGCAGGACACCAGAATTTGTGTAGCAGGCCGACATGGTAAGCCGTAGACTTGTGGCTGCTTAAAACTTTAATAGTAGCACTGGCCTCCTTTCACATTGAAAGCAATCCGGCAAGCATGAACTCTGCCCCTGTCCCACTCCCTCGCGGCTGTCCCAGGGAAAGATCCCTGTATGCTGCCCCTCTCCCGCCTCCACCGCGTGGCTGTAAACCGCCGGTTACAGTTCTGTAAAGGAACAGGCAAGCAGTCCCAATACTAACATTCCCCTACCTAATTCAAAGCAGGTCACCATGAGCGACATCACTCTGATGAGGATTTCAGAGACGGAAAAAGAAAGGATGCTTCGGGAAAGCCTGCAAAGACCAGGGCCGTATGCCGCCATGCTCTGCAGGGCAATGATCCCAGAGTACTTGCTTGTCTCCTGGCGCGGAAATGTTTCCTACTACGGAGGACCCAATAAGGCCGCTCTCCCCAGGAACCTGATGCAAAGGCTTTCCAATTACCTCCAGGAGAGCTTCGTGGAGATGTCCATGGAGGATTTCAGCTCTATCCCCGGACATATAGACCGGATTTTACTGTAGCTGCACTGGCAGGGACTAAACAGTAGAGCGGCTTGGGCAGAACAATCATGCTAAACCGGACATTGTTAGATTTTTTTCAGTAGTTGCACTGCCAGGGACTGAAACGTTAAGCGCCTAGGGCAAAGTAATCATGCAAAACCCATTGTTAATATTGTTAATATTCCTGTTCTCTTAAAAATAAATGTTTAGATGTTTTAAACACTTACTGAGTGATCCTTCCCCTGATTCTGTGTCCGGGTTAACGGCTGGGGACGGTTGGTAGGGGATCTCTGTAAGGGTGATGAAGAGATCCTGGCTGTCGGGGAAATCAGCGTTGTAAGCGCTGTCGACTGCCTCGTCGTCCTCATCTCCTTCCTCATCTTCCCCGTCCGCTAACATCTCCGAGGAACCGGCCGTCGACAATATCCCATCCTCAGAGTCCACGGTCAGTGGGGTAGTGGTGACGGCCGCACCTAGGATGGAATGCAGTGCCTCGTAGAAACGGGATGTCTGGGGCTGGGATCCGGAGCGTCCGTTTGCCTCTTTGGTCTTCTGGTAGCCTTGTCTCAGCTCCTTGATTTTCACGCGGCACTGCGTTGCATCCCGGCTGTATCCTCTCTCTGCCATGGCTTTAGAGATCTTCTCGTAGATCTTTGCATTCCGTCTTTTCGATCGCAGCTCGGAAAGCACGGACTCATCGCCCCACACAGCAACCAGATCCAAGACTTCCCGATCAGTCCATGCTGGGGCCCTCTTTCTATTCTGAGATTGCATGGCCATCTCTGCTGAAGAGCTCTGCATCGTTGCCAGTGCTGCTGAGCTCGCCACGATGTCCAAACAGGAACTGAGATTGAAACTGCCCAGACAGGAAAAGGAATTCAAATTTTCCCGGGGCTTTTCCTGTGTGGCTGGTCAGAGCATTCGAGCTCGGACTGCTGTCCAGAGCGTCAACAGAGTGGTGCACTGTGGGATAGCTCCCAGAGCTATTAGCGTCGATTTCCATCCACACCTAGCCTAATTCGACATGGCCATGTCGAATTTAGCGCTACTCTCCTCGTTGGGGAGGAGTACAGAAGTCGAATTTAAGAGAGCTCTATGTCGAACTAAATAGCTTCGTGGTGTGGACGGGTGCAGAGTTAATTCGATGTCACGGCGCTAAATTCGACATAAACTCCTAGTGTAGACCAGGCCTAAGTTATCTCTATCCCAACAAGCTCCAATCTACTCTATTGAAACCGGAAACTACTCCCTTGTTAGGGGGCTTATTTTTTTACCCTCTTACTTCCCTGGTCCTTCTTGCATGAACAGAGAGCAACAATACCCGAAGTCCAAAGGTGCAAACAATTTGATGTTTATTGGGGTGAACTTTCAGCAAGCATGATTCCAGTTTCCTTCCTTAGTGTCCCCCTTCCCAGCTTTGACACCTCAGAGCCTTGCCTATGTCCCTGTTCCCATTCCCCCCCTTAGCAAAACATGATCCCAATTCCCCCACCCCCTGTTCCCATTCCCCCCTTACTTCCTGATTAACTGCAGACTATATAGTAAAACTAAAGTTCTGCTTAGCTATACCTTAACCAATCATTTTACTAAAATTTAACTAACCAATCCTAACATACTGTAACATGGTTATTTAACCAATTATATTCCCACCACCTTAATTAGTTTACACCCAACAAAATTAATTATACAGCAGACAAAAACAATTACAAAACCAGAAACCATGCAAATAAACATACAAAACAATACAAAAGTAAAAATTTCACAACTACATCTGTACAAACATAAGGGTTTTCCAGCTGTGTCTATTAATAAGTAAGTTTTTACCAAACAGAAAACTATCAAACTAAAATTTTCTTTTACATGTTCTAGGCTCTTTCCTTTCTCTGAAGGTAATAAAAATATCAGAACAAAATTGTATTTTTAACAGCCCCAAACATCTTATTTTCATGTAACTAGTTTGAAATGTAAAAATGTGACCGTTTACTTCTCAGCTTATGGCTGCCTCTGCTGCTTAGCTAAAGGCCTTGCTTAGCCTAAAAACAAAGCCTCAAACTGTCCCTTACACATACAAAAAGTACTTTTAATTCTTTCTTTTATACCTCTATAACTAGCTAAGTAATAAAAATACATCTAAATTCTTAAAGTATAGGCCTTTACAAACAGGCCTAAATATCTATATCCTAACACAGCAGACAGAAACAATTACAGAACCAGACAGAGACCATGCAAATAAACATACAAAACAATACAGAAGCGAGGATTTCACATTCCAGCTATTGATAAGTGAGTTCTTGCCAGACAGGATGCCATTAAACTAAGTTTCCTTTTACATCTTCTAGGCTCTTCCCTTTCTCTGGAGGTGATAGGAATACAATCCTGTCCTGATATTCCTAACAGCCCAATAGCACCTTATTTCAGTGTGACTAGTTTGGAATGTAAGGATGTGACCATACATTTCCCAGTTTATGGCTGCCTCTGCTGCTTAGCCAAAGGCCTTAGCCTAAGAAATCCAGGCCTCAGACTGTCCCTTACACATACAGAGAGTGATTTTGATTCTTTCTTTTATATCTCTATAACTAGCTAAGTGATAATACACCTAAATTATTAAAGTATAGGCCTTAACAGACAGGCTTGAATATCTATATCCTAACACTCCACCCCTTTTTTTTCTTCTTTTTCTTTTGGGATTTTCCTGCCCAGGTATTCCTGGAAAAGCATAGGACATATGATGACATTTTTTGATAGGGCCAGGCATTAAGGCGAAAGGTGTTGATATTTTATTTGTTTCACTGCCCCTTGTGTAGTACAGTGCCCTGCACCTTTTCTCGAACAGGCATACCACATTTATTTTAATTAGTGTTTTAGACTTTCCACTATAGTGGGCCCAAGAAGGTTGGGTTCGGGTTGTTTTGCACACTGCGGGGTGAAGAGGGCTTACTACATTACTTATAGGTTATTTTTATATGCAACATAACACAGGTACAGTTAACAATTAGTATTTTATTTCCAAATCTAGTCCATTTCAGTTAGTAGTAGTCCATGCAGTCAGCAGGTCACAAAATCAGTTCTCCAAGTGTCAGTTTTTTCTCTGAACTGTGCCAGAAGAAAGCTGGGTGGAAGAAAGCTATAGATTTCGACATGTTTGTTGGAGCAATAACAAAGTAAGCCAAGTGTGACCTAATGCAGCCTCAGGTTAATTCCCTAATCTTGAAAAAAGAACAGGAGTACTTGTGGCACCTTAGAGACTAACAAATTTATTAGAGCATAAGCTTTCGTGGGCTACAGCCCACTTCTTCGGATGCATATAGAATGGAACATATATTGAGGAGATATATATACACACATACAGAGAGCATGAACAGGTGGGAGTTGTCTTACCAACTCTGAGAGGCCAATTAAGTAAGTGAAAAAAAACTTTTGGAGTGATAATCAGGATAGCCCAGTACAGACAGTTTGATAAGAAGTGTGAGAATACTCACAAGGGGAGACAGATTCAATGTTTGTAATGGCTCAGCCATTCCCAGTCCTTATTCAATCCTAAATTGATTGTATCTAGTTTGCATATCAATTCCAGCTCAGCAGTCTCTCGTTGGAGTCTGTTTTTGAAGTTTTTCTGTTGTAAGATAGCCACCCGCAGGTCTGTCATTGAATGACCAGACAGGTTAAAGTGTTCTCCCACTGGTTTTTGAGTATTACGATTCCTGATGTCAGATTTGTGACCATTAATTCTTTTGCGTAGAGACTGTCCCTAATCTTGGCTGCTGATAGCTGCAAACTTTTCCTGAAGCAGCAACTCCAGATAGTCAGTCATACTGCAGGGGAGGGCGTAGTCCTCGGGGGCCTGGAAAATACCCCCTCCTGCACCCCACACCTCAACTCCCTGCCCTGAGCCCCCTGCCGCACTCTGCCCGCACCCCTCCTGCACCCCAACCCCTTGCCCTGAGCCCCTTCCCGCACCCCAACCCCCTTTCAATGTTGATGTAAAGAAAATAAAAATATATTTCTGTCAAGGAATTGTTCACTACCTTTTGTCTGTTTTCTAGTTTTTTATATTGGAAATGCATGAGTGAAGAACAGTTAATATATGTTCAAATGTAAGCACATTGCACCAGCATTTCAAAAAAAACATTCAATGAATGTGTAAAATTTTTATTTGAGTGAGAAACCAGGGATACCAGAATGAGAAACCAGCGGTATTAGCATTCAAAATGTATAAATCCTAATATTGCGTTTATCAACCTTAGTTTTAAGCAGAGAAATGAAGGGTTAATTTTTATATAGCCCTTTTACTACAAAACAATTTTTGTTGGCCAGGGCCCAAGTAGCACAAACTTATCATCGCTCTGCATCGTATTGCCCAATCACTCCTGGATTAGACTTTATTTACCACTCTTACATGTAAAGAGCACTAAAAATTCCTTCTTTTGTGAATGTAGGACTATAATAGGTTGCCAAAAAAATATATGAGGTGTGGTTCTATGCAAACTGTCAAAAGTGTACTCTCTTACATAAGTCTGATCCTGTGTTTGTTCAGTCTTGTTTATCGACTGCAATCACATACATTAGTTTTTAATGCTTTTTATACCTGCAGAGCATGCTGGATTCTGCCTCTGTCCCTCAGAAGTGTTTTTTTGGCTTCCACTGTCGCATGCAGCGGTGTTGTAGCCCCAGGATACCAGAGAGACAAGGTGGGGGTGGGGAGGTAATATCTTTTATTGGACCAACTTCTGTTGGGGAGAGAGACAATCCCAACCAGACCTGAAGAAGAGCTGGTGTAGTAAGCTCAAAAGCTTGTCTCTCTCACCAACAGAAGTTGGTCCAATAAAAGATACTTCCTCACCAGGGCCGGTGGAAGGATGTTTCGCGCCCCAGGCGAAACTTCCACCTTGCGCCCCCCCCCCGTCCCTGAGCCCCCGCCCTGAGGCGCCCCCCCCCACGGCAGCTCCCCCCTCCGCCGAGGCACCCCCCGCCCCAGCTCACCCCTGCCCCGCCTCCTCCCCCAAATCTGAAATACAGTGCCCTAAGACACGACGTGGGGATGGCACGTTACTGAATAAAAGAATCACCAACATGTGTCTTAAAGTAGTCATCACCTGTCAGAGCTTGGGGATTCAGCCCCGTGGGAAGTGCCTGCCGGGGTTCAGGGCTTCAGTCCCCCGGGAGGCGCCTGATGGGGTTTGGGGCTTCAGCCCCACTCCTGCTGAAGCCCCGAGTCCTGGCACGTGCGCCCAGCGGGGCTGAAGCCCCGTGACCCTCCTCGCCACTGGGCAGAAGCCCCTACCTCATGACCAGGCAGAGGTCCTGAGCTTCCCCACCCTCAGTCTAGTAGGTGGAAAATGGAGGGGGGGGTCATTGGGGAGTTCTGCAAGCCACACTTCAGTGGTAAAAGAAACGCATGTGGCTTAGGAGGCTCTTCCAGTCACTTACATCTGTGCAAACCCACTACAGACAATGGGCAGTACAGACACCAGCTAACAGCAGCAATTGGTCATCAGAATCTTATTGTTGGAGTTTGTGCAAGAGGGAGGGTGCAGGGCTAAAACACAGAGGTAGGAGGGTCAGAATCTTTTTAGCTGCAAATTAAACACCTCTAAGCTCGAATACAGAAATTATTGAAATACACATGTGGAAACCTGTGCCGTTGTGAATCACCTTGCAAAACAGAACAAGTTAGCTAGCTAGCTAACCCCTCCCCGCTTTCCCCCACCACAGCAGCTTCTCCTCACTCCAACCCTCGTGTGAGCAGGGAGCCACGGGGGTTTAGTTCCGTATTTCAGGGCAGAGGGGAGAAGATTGGCTGCAGCTGGGAAGAGAAACTGGTGTCCCCACTAAAAGGAGCAGGCAGGGTTCAGCTCGCTTCGCCCGTTTTCCCAGCTCTGGGAGGCAGAAGCTCTTACCTGCGGGTGGAGACGGGAGAGAGCTGGTTCCTCGCTTCAGCTTGGTTGGGAGCGAGCCAGCCCCTGGCAGCTGCCTCCCAGGAGACACCAGCCAGCCCGGGGATGCTGCTCTCTGGGGTGTGCGGCAGGCACTGCTGGGAGCGGAGACGGGGCGGCCGGGGCACGCCCCAGGCTGGCCGCGCTCGGGGATGGTGGGTGAAAGCCGAGCGCTCTGCGGGGAGATGGGAGCACATGCGGGGAGCCTGACCCTGCTCCCACCTGCCAACCCTTCCCCCGTCGCCTTTGGCGCGCCCCGAGGCGGCAGCGGGGTAACCCGGGCGCCACCACGGAGACTGGGGCCAGGCACCAAGTCCCGCTGCGCGGACGCCGGAGCCTGGTGGTGGGAGCGCGCTGCAAGTGGGGAGGGAGCGGCTGGGCGGTGCCCTTGCGCCCAACGCGCTATGCCGCAGCCTCATGCGGGAAGCGGGCGCGGTGGCTGCTGACTCCGCCCGAGAGCCCGGCTGCTCCTCCCTCCCACGCCTGAGCAGCAGCAGGTGCAGCCCCTTCCCCACCGTGCTACACCGCAGACACCGGCCGGTTTGCAGCCGCTTGGTGCAGAGGGGACACGCCCCGCTCTGCTGCTGTCCGAGGCGGGAAGCGTTGCTAAGGCACCGTAGGGAGAAATCGCTCGGATTTGAGATTTAAAACACTTTAAATCGCCGCGATTTGGGATTTCAGCCAGGGGGCCGCGTGGTTGCTAGGGCCGGTCGTTACAGCGGCCCTAACCTTGCGTCAGGCAGCAGCAGGAAAAACAAGCCCGGGCAGAGAATTTAGGGTTTGATTGAATACACAGTTGACATCTCCGCACACGTGTCTTTCCATGAACACGTGCAGGAAGGTATGTCACGCACTAGTACAAATACTTTTTCTCAGACAGAGCAAATAAGTATTTTGGCTCCAGGCTCATTGAAGTAATTTTCCTTTCACTGTACAGTACTGGCTTATAAGTAGCAGTTTCTCACAGCGCACCTCTGTCTCGCCCCTTAAAATGCCTTGGGATCACAGCCTTTACTGGAAGTTGCCTGTAAAGCCTGCTTGGCAGACCCTGGCTTCCAGGGGCGGCTCTAGGCACCAGCAAAGCAAGCACGCTTGGGGCAGCCCATTTGCAGGAGCAGCAGGGATCTATGAGACCTCATTCTACAGCCTGCTTTGAATGGAGAGCTGTATTGGGAAGGGTAGGGATACCATATTTTAATATTCAAAAAATAGGACACTCCATGGGGAGGGAGGGTAGCCCCACCCTGCCACCATCCACTCCCTCCAACTGCCCCCCACAGAAACCCCAACCCATCCAACCCCCCTGCTCCCTGTCCCCTGATCACCCCCTCCCAGGACCCCTGCCCCAACTGCCCCCCAGGACCCCACCCCCTATCTAAGCCCCACTGGTCCTTGTCCCCTAATTGCCCCCTCCTGAGACCCCACCCCCTATCTAAGCCTCCCTTCTCCTTGTCCCCAACTGCCCCCTCCTGAGACACCCCCCCCAAGTTCCCCCCAGGACCCCACCCCCTGACAAACCCCTGGGACTCCCATGCCTATCCAACTGCTGCCTGTCCCCTGAGTGCCCCCCCAAACCCATCTACCCCCCTTCTCCCTGCCCCTGACTGCCCCCCTAACCTCCGCCCCATCCAACCCCCCCTGCTCCCTGACTGCCCCCCCAGAACCCCCTACCCCTTCTCCAACCTCCCAGCCCCCTTACCGTGCCACTCAGACCAGCGTGTCTGGCTTCGCGCAGTGCCAGACACGCTGCTGCATACATGCTGCCGTGCTCCCCTGCGGACCCACAGCCTCCTCCCCCCAGCACCTGCCTTCCAGATTTGAACATCTCAAAATTCAGCAGTGCTCAAGCTCAGTTACTTCATTTCTCCCAAATCAAATATACTGATCCACTGTAACTTGCTGTAGAAAAAGTAGGATAAAATTGAGCAAGAAATGCTTCCCAGTGGTTATTAGGACTGGAATTGCTATTTTCAACAGCCATTGCCTTGTTTGTTTAAAAAGAAGACAGTGATATTGCATTGGCAAATTCCCCATAGAAAGAAAGAGTGGAACAAAAGAATAATAAAGGCACCTCAACTTTTCCTCATTTATGGAGGACAGTCTTATAATATGCATCCAGATATCCTCCAGTCACACAAGCTGAAAATTGTTCCACTTTACTGCAGTTCTGTAACCATATGGTAACCAATCCTGTCTGTGTTCTGTGCACATCCAAAATTCCTGCTGAATGGCCTGCCCGGGGAGCGAGTTACCAGTGACCCAGGGCTGCGACGGAAGGAGGGTGCAGG
>NW_020664372.1:40332709-40365972 GCF_002925995.2 Terrapene triunguis
GGGGGGTGAGAGCCCAGGGTTTGGGCGGCAGGGGGGTGCGGGTGGGGGGGGGGCGGCGAGGAGCCCAGGGCTGGGATGGGGGGGCAGCCAAAAATTTTTTTGCTTGGGGCAGCAAAAAAATCTAGAAGCCAGCAGGGCCGGCTCTAACTCCTCTATTGAATTACATTAAAGGAGAGAAGTGTCTTTTGATCATTACTACAGTACCTTTTATGGGGACTCATTAATACTGTCTAGCACTTGGATTTGTAGATGTCAGAAAAAAAAGTGAAATCTAAGATCCCAAAAACTGAATGGAGTCTTTATGGCCAAGTCCCTACTGCACTGACCATTTTATCAAAGTTATCAAATAATACAGGTACTGTACATACCAGTTTTAACCACCAACTTCTATTGCTTATTTGGTCCATCCTACAATTGGCTGATATTCCTCACGTCTAGACAACAGAATTTTTCAATATTAATGCAGTTTAGCCTCGATTAGAAGAATATCAGTTATCCAAAATTCCATTATCCCAGGCCACATTATCCCTAAATATGTACCTTGTTGAAAATTAAAGGGACTATAACAACATGAGTATAGCATTTCACACCCGAAAGTGTCCCTGGCTCAGCATTCTTACTGTCTTAAGCTTGTCTTTTGTCCAACACCGAATGAACAGGAAAGTAACTAGAATATGAGACAGTTATTCACATTTAAACATTTATAACTCCATCCCCACAATATTTGAGTATGACATTACTTTTAAGTATTTAGGTTTTGTTTGTTGTTTTGTCAGGAAGGTGTTAGTTAATGTCAAAGGAACTACAGAGGTGTTATCTGCCCTGCCACTCAGAGGGAGTGTTTCCACCTGGGCTGAGAGTAGAGGCAGTCCTCGACTTTATGACGTTCAACTTACAACAAACAGCACTTAAATTTCAGAACTGACACCCTAATTCGACTTACGACGTTTCTTTCTACTTTAACGCTCGGTCCCGCAATGGTGTGGATTGCGGTTCCGAGTTATGACGTTTTGACTTGCGACACAATTTTCAGGAATCTATTGTGTCGTAAGTCCGAGGACTGCCTGTACATACTTAGAACTGGAAGATGAAGCAGGTGAAGCCAGCCAGAGAGAAAGCAAAGTGAATCGCTCTTCTCTCTGTCTGAGCAAAATAGGCTGCCTTGGATTTTGACACAGGCCTGCAGAAAAACATTTGTGATCCTTAGGCAGAAACTAAGGCTATGTCTACACTGCACACCTTACAGTGGCACTGTAAGGTATGCCGTGTAACCACTCTTTGGCAGTAGGAGAAAGCTCTCCTGCTGACAAAATAAAACCACCCTCAACCAGGGGGCGCTTTTTGTCAGTAAAACTTTTGTCGGTCAGGGGTGTGTTTTTTTCCACACCCTGACCAACAAAAGTTTTACCAGCGAAAGTGCAGTTTAGACATAGCCTTAGGTGAATTTTAGATTGGACATTGTATCTACTGTTTTTATCACAAGTCCTTGAGAGGACACAGTAGAAAGTAGTCAGACCAGTCTGTGGTAAGTGGACAATTCTACTGTAGGATAGTACCCAGGGAAGTGGTGTTTACTTTGGTAGGAGAGCCAGCCACAGACATGGGGAAAAGCCTTGGAAATCTCTGTGAATCATGAAGGAAACAAAAGGGGCTGCAGAAAAGACACTGGGACAAAATAAAGCCAGTAGCCTTCAAAGAAACAGAGAGGGTTTAGGAGTCAGACTGGACTTCTGCTCTCTTTTCAGATTCCAAAGCTAAACTCACACACCCCTCCCCAGAGAGGCTGAATGAAAATTCCTACCCAGCTGTCACTGTAGTAGCTGCCTTACAGAAGGGATTGGAAAATGAGGCAGTCTGACAGGCTAACAAGGACACTGTTCCAAGAATAGCCTGTGGTCTTGAAAAGCACTGGAACTTGAGTGGTAGGAGACCAAAGGCACAGTAAGACAGGAGTTGAAGGAATGTAGTACAGACAGAAAGAATGATTATGTGAAGACACGCATGACATTGCATAACAATAAAAACTAAGGGCAAGACTACATAAATGTATTGCTTAGGTTGTCAGTTTAAACACAAAAATAGGAAATGCAATCATGAAGGTTCCCATGTCATCTGCATGATTATAGACTCAGTTCACTATTGGGAGAAGCAAATGCTACCCTTGACTTCTGCCAACAAGTTCAATCTTCTGCATTGTCATGTATTTTTACCAAATTTTGAAAGCTTTCCAAAACTGGAAGTTATACATTAAAATCTAGTGGACAGTACAAAGAAAAATAAATTCAATATAACTTTAATAGGGACAAAATATACCACTGTAGTTTCTGATGTATCTTTTATGATACAATACATATTCAAATTTAAAATACCTAGCTTATCCCGCACTTTTCCTCAGTAGATCTCCAAGCACTTTACAAAAGAGGCAAGTATTATTGCCATTTGACTCTTTGGGAAACTGAGGGACAGAGAAGGGAAGTGACTTGCCCACATTCACACAGTAGGCCAGTGGCAGAACTGGAAATAGAACCCAGAAAAACAAGTGTTGCCCATATCACCACTTGCAATTACTTAATTCATCATCAATCATCACCATCATCATCATCATATTAGTCAAAACGAAGGGTTAATGCTTTGTACAGAAATTAACCCTTCAAGAGGTGCAAGTTTACCCATTTTTTCTAAAGTAGGTCAACAATAAAGCTTGGCATCGTCTACAGAATTGGTATCCTGATCCTCGACAAAATATAGTTAATGGACAGTTTTAAAGCAAGGAATGTCAGAATGATCATACTGTAATCAGTATATGAAAATATTTAACTCAAGCCTGAGTAATTTATAGATTTTCATGGAAATATTTGAGCATCAATTCAAGAAAATTCAGAGATCAGGGGTTTTCAAAACATCTGTCTGACAATGTGTACACAGTCCATTTTTAGTAGTCAAGCAACAAGACTCCAAAATTGCACACAACATTAAATCTAATGACTTAAAATGTATATCTAAATATACAATATGTAAAATGTGAGCAATTTAATATTGCCATGGGAAAATTAATTTCTGTATCTCCTTATTCTTTAAATTTACAACCTTAATGCTATGTTAACAGGTTTTTGGAGGGCAGGAAGGTTCCCCTCAAAAACAAAGGAGAGAGAAAATCCTAGCTGCTCCACTTTGGAATGTGTACTAGGACATTTGTACAGCTCCACAGATTTCAAACTACACTACTATCTACATACAAAAACTCAAGTGTAGCACAATAGTTCAGCAATTACGTTGTGTACATGATGAATTAAAAACAGCCAGTTACAAATGACACTTTAATATTTGGCCAATTGAGTTGACGGTGTGCAAAAAATCTGATTTTTGTTCGGAGTGGGATAATGTACATGTATACTTATCAGTTAACTCAATCATCTGAGTAGATTTTCCTTAAACATTAAAAAATGCAAAGAGCAAACATTATAAGCTTCAGCCCCAAGAGGATTTTTTTGAAGTTAAGATTGAAAACATTGGTTTATAATAAAAATGTTTCTCGCCTTACAGAATCAGCTACTGCAAGAGTTGCTCTAGAAAGTAACGCTGAAAAAAGGTTCAATTCTTTAACGGGCCAGTACAAGGTCCCCTTCTTGTCTTAGGTCTCCCTCTCACCTCTCCCCTTGGACGATACCACATGATGTAATATAAGGATTCTTCTTGTAGTGGATTGAATAAGTCCATAATTAATAGATTGCAACACATGAATGAACTAGAGTTTTAATTGTTTCATTCAAAACTACAGTTTTCCAGACCTAAACCCATCATATAAAAGTCAGGATATAACAACACTATTTCCTTCATTGTCATGCTTTTTCTATTTAGAAAAAAAGATGTCTTTAAAAGTGCAAAAAATGCTTTTCGTTTTCCTTACAAAAAGTGTATTTCTTCAAGAAGTCCTGCAGTTCTTGTTACAGGCCACTGCAATATTAAAACAATGCTTCAGAGTGTTCTGTTGATCTGCTCAGGGGAATGGATGATCAATCAGTTTTTCAAATCTGTCCATGATGATGTTGTGGAGGTTTTAATCCTGTAAGCCTCCAAATGAGATGGCCAGTGTATAACACATATGGGTATCCTACAACCAACCATTTAAAAAGCAGTTGAAGTGAGCTGCTCACAGCTGTTAAAACTGAACTTGGGTGTCATCTTTCTAACGTTATTGTATGTGGAGAATTAAAGGCTGTTTGTAGTAACTGTAGTTCTGAGGGAGACACAGTTTGTCTGGGTGGCATTTGGTATCGTACATTTTTCCAGAATTTTGTACTTGCTGAATGAGATTTCTCTGTGAAGTCCCCTTTCCATCTGATGGCCCCATGCTTTTGCTTAATATATTTGATCGATTCTGGCATGTTCGTATAGTCCTTTATTTTATCCAGTTCAATTAGAATAACTTTAATTCCATCACGGATAAGAGCATTGTACACAGCCAGTTGCTGTTCAGAGGTATCTTCTAACACACTATAACAGGATGATTCTGGTACTAACACAATTATCACTCTTCTGCTTTGGTTGATTTTTTCATCAGTGACATTGACCACAGCTGTAAACAAAGAAAAGCAGAGAAAGGTTTTTTTACTCCTGCAAAAGCTTATGCAATGTTTATTACTTTCATTTTGTGGCTGTTTAGTTTTCAGAAACAAAGATGTCTTACTTGTCTCCTTATGCCATATTATTCATTGATATTACACCTGTAGCTGTAAAAAGTTGGCATTGTTTTAAAAAAAAAATAATTCCATACATATCTTTAGATACAGCTACCAAATGTCATTAGTATATTAATACATGTAACAGGATTGCTTGCCCCTGTGCTATAGAGCCTGCGGCTAAGCCAGCCCTGATTACAGGACAAGCCACACCTGAGTTGAATCAAGTGATCCCAGGGTAAAAGGCATCAGGAAGCTGCAGGGAAGGGGCTCCTGCAGAGGGAAGCTATGGGGGGAGGGGTCTCCTGCAGTGGTCCCTGAGGAAGGCACAGTTCCTGAGGGAAGAGGGGCTGTTCCCAGCTTAAGCCGGGGGGGAGATTGTATTGTGATTGTTCTAAGAACTTTGATAATTTAATAAAAAGGCCCAGACCCAAGAAGGGCTGTGATTGAACGAGACTGCACGGAGTTTGCTGAAGAAGCCCTGAAGAAGAGGAAAACCAAGGCAGGACGCTGCAGAGGCACCTGCTGGCCACGAAAGGGTGGTTGGGTGGCAGCTGGCCCTGGTACACTAAGTATGTTGCAACCAGACCATCAGGAATAAGTATCAGTGTGAAAAAAACCCAAATTCCTATGAAAACTAAAGCAAAAATACTCTGAGCCTTAAATTGTGCCCTGCAGACTGCTCAAGGAAGAAAATTTCAAACAGGAGGACCCCCACCCATGAGAAGGCCTGCTACCATGAATAGAAAGTCCTAGGAAATTACAGCAAAAGCATACCAGCCAATCTTAGGCCTGGCCTACACTACAGAGTTTTGTTAACGTACAGCAGCTTATGTCGACCTGACTGTGTAAGTGTCTATACTACAATGTTGCTCCCGCTGATGTAAGTCGCAGGCTATACTGACCTAATAACTCCACCTCCATGAGAGGCATAGCACTTAGGTCGATGTAGTTAGAGTGACACAGTGTCTGTGTAGACACTGCGTTACTTACATCAACTGTTGGCTGTCAACCCTACATGGGGCTCACAGCTGGGGCCCGACAGCCCCCACACTGCCCTACTTAAGTCAGTGCAAGCGCTTCCGCTGAGGATGCGCAACACCGGCAGAAAGAGGGTAGCATGGATAGGAACACCGCTGTAATTACTGCCGTGGCTCTACAGCGACCTAATTTACATCAACTTAACTTTGTAGTGTAGACAAGGCATTAGCCACAGAGACCTAGTGTAGGACAAGCAATATAAATATTCATTCTAGTAAAAATAAGTTATCTGCATTACTAAGAATTTATTCAGAAATATGAATGCCTTCTGCTAAAATTCCATCTTAAGACAAAAGTATGTGTAACCCACACACCACCTGGGTATGGTGTTCTGTTCCCTCTAGTGGCACCAAGACCACTGAGAGAAAGAGATTAATAAGTCTGCTCTACAGCCTTAGCTAAGAGACACTTGGCTTTTAGCTCATGCATTAGAGGCTCACGCATAAAGCTCCAGAGGTCCCAGGTTCGATCCCGCCCACCGACGACCGGGGTCTGTCAGTGTTACACATGTTCATATAAAAAAGCTTGCTTTTACAATACTAAGCACATATTGGTTAGTTTGACAAACTTCCAATAGAAACTTATTTGGTTAAACAATCTGGAATAAATAGACCAATTTTTAAGCTCGGTTTTACTGATTATTTTATAGTGCATAAGTACAGCTGAAAGCTTATACAAGACCATACACAAATAACTCAGTGTTATCCCCACCTTCTCCTCAGGAAAGCAATTAGTGAAAGATCCTTCCTCAATTTCAGTACCAAATGTTAGAATCTTAGTTTCAGCAATATACGGCAAGAAGAAACATTCCCTCAGGATGTCCCTTTTTAAAGGCACTTGGAGAACATATTGTTCTGCTCATATTTGGATTAGAGTCAGGCATTTTCTCATCTCTTACTGATCTTTTCTGATACTGGACACAAAAGAGTTACTTTGTAATAATTTTTATTTTAAGTTGCACCATTTTGCCACACTTAAGCGCCCTCTCCCCCCTCATTGCCAGATGAGTCATTCAGATTTTATTTACTCTTCATGGGCAGTTGTCAGCGTGGAAAAGTAAAGAGGTACATTTGCCGGAGGTGAAATGACACTCTAGAGTGACTGCCATGCCAATAGCACTCCCCCCCTTCACAAGTGCTGCTCTGCCATTGTCCCTGACCCTGTGGACAAGGAAGGCTGTTACCAGTCCTCTCCCTCTGATCAGCACACCAGTCCCAGCTGCTTAAACTACCTACATATTAAAGGAAGAACTAGGAGCTGATCGGAGGAAAAGCTGAGGCAGACAGGGCTTTATGGGAGCCCCAAGCACAGTACTTCCACATTACCCATGGGATTACACAGGAGGGAGGAATAGGGATAAAAAAAAAAAAAAAAAAAAGAGACTGCTCACGCCAGGGGTCATCAACCTTTGGTACGCGGCTCACCAGGGTAAGCACCCTGGCGGGCCAGACCGGTTTGTTTACCTGCCGTGTCCGCAGGTTCGGCCGATCGCAGCTCCCACTGGCCGCAGTTCGCAGTCCCAGGCCAATGGGGGCTGCAGGAAGCGGCGCAGGCCGAGAGACGTGCTGGCTGCCGCTTTCCGCCGCCCCCATTGGCCTGGGACGGGGAACCGCAGCCAGTGGGAGCCGCGATCGGCCAAACCTGCGGACACGGCAGGTAAACAAACCAGCCTGGCCCGCCAGGGTGCTTACCCTAGCGAGCTGCGTGCCAAAGGTTGCCGACCCCTGGCCTACGCTAACCAGGATGCCTGGGGCACACAAGTTTGCTTATGTCTATTTTGAGGATCATTGCAGCTCACCTTTGAGACTGGTGAGAGAAAATATAGAAATTCCGATTAAAAAAAAATATATCTTACCTTGTCCTGGTAAGTCATCCCTTCCAAATATAAAGAGATTGTATCCACACTGTCTCTCTAAGACCTCAGGTAATATCTTTAGTGCAAAGATATCTGGTGAGTAGAGGCAGCTTACTCTGTTTTTTGGATACAGCACATATGCATCATAGATCTTCCCATCTGAAACTAAACAAAGTGAGCAAAATGATTAAGACCGAAAAGCATATTTAATAAAAAAGTAAACTATAGTTTTCCCCACACAACACTGCCATGGGCACAAATCCTGTAATTAAAGTTACTGTAGTGTGAGTAATTATACTTATGGAAGTAATAGTTTTACACGTAGATCTTTAGACTTTAATATTCAAAGGTGTAAAATTGATTACCTTTGAACAGTCTTTGCTCTACACTAAATAAAAAAAAAGCAAAATCACCAAATTATCTGTTTCAAGTACATATTATTTAAGTTCCAAGTTACTCATAACTGGTGTTTACTGCTTATGACATGAATTTAAAAAAAAAACAAAAAAAACCCCGCAATATTCAGAACGATCAGGAGTCTTATGATTTATCTGGAACAAAATTTCCAGTAAGGCCTGATTTAATAAACTTTATACAACTCCAGTAATTACCTCAATGCAGTTATTAAATACATTTTACTTCTCTCGTGGTACATCTCCTCATGATTGATCTAAATTCCAGAATTCTGCTCTCTCGTGTATGGGATTCCCATTGCTAATGCAAATTCCAGGAACATAAGAGAGAGCCGAATATCAGACCAAAATACAGATCTGAGAAATATTGTCTTTAAAAAACAGGTAGATGCTTAGGATTTTTCTCTGCGCTCTTTTACAAAAATGCACTTTCATATGATTTATTAGTACTCTTCCAAACAGTAATTAAAGAAAAGGTAGTTCTATAGCTTGAGTAGATGTTACAAGTGGAGAATACTTCTGTCAGCCATTTTAAGGCAAACAGCAATACAGTACATCAGCCAGTCAGCACACTGCTATCAAATATACAAGTCAATCTGCCATTTTAGAAATCTGAAGCACTTTACATAATCTAAATCAGAAAATATGCTAATAGTTTTCATGATACATCTCAAAAATGTAAGGGCGCCCACTTTGGGGGAAACTCCAAATGGAATCACTCTCACTCCAGGATCGTTTCCTGAATGCATTCCCAATCAGATTTTAAATTCTGTAATCTTTTTTCTTAAGAAAACACATACCTTCTTTACTCAGAAAAGGATGGCAGGAGTTCCGATACCAAAGCACAATGTCAATCTTGAGTAGCTTGTAGACAAACACAGCAACAACTATTACAAATACCAGTGAAACAAGTCCTCCAATCAAGTAACCCTGAATGTTTGGAGCTGTATTAGCAAAGGGGGGGGGGAGGGGGAGAGAGATACATTGTAACTGCAGCATGTGTCAAACAAGAAACATTCAAAACATTTTCTACAATCCAACAATTTGGTCTCTTAAAACCAGCTACTTATTTAAGGATTCAAACCATGCAATCAGCAAACAAGAAAAGACTAAAGATTCTTCCTGTATGGTTTCAACATAAAACTGTTATTGGCCAGCCTGCTAGTAAACCCAGAATGCATGCCGTCCTGTCTCAACAGAGGACATCTTAAAGTCAAAAATGTTACTGCACAAATGCAAAGAAATTGTATTTTCCAACCAGAAAAGAAATGCTGATGTTTATTCTGACAAGACAACTGACTCAGAATTCTCATACAAGTTTGATTTAGGACTTGTCAACACAAATATTCATTTTGCAGCAAGCTGGGGTGTGAATCTACCCCACAGTAGCTGGTTGCAGATTAACTGTGTAGTTCTCTTTGAAATGGAACTAGCTCAATGCCCCTCTAACCAACTGTGAATGTGCATCAGGAGGGTGCACCTGGACAGTTAATCCATTGTACGCTAATGAGAGGTAGATTCACAGCCTAACTTGTCATGAACTAAATCTTTGTGTAGACAAGCCCTTGTTAAAAAGTGGCACACGGTTGTAGAAAAAAGTAAGTAGTAAGACAATCCCACAAGAAGACAAAGAAAAGTGAACACATAAATGTGTCCTCTTGTTACACCATATGCTCTCTGGAACTGGAGCAGGAATGGTCAGGTACTAAATGACTGTCCTGCGTCTAGCACAGTAGGTGACCAATCTGATCGAGGTTTCTAAGTGCTAATGCTGTATAAGCAGCAACAACAGAAAATTCCCAATTACTAGAGTGGGAGTTGTTAGCACTCAGCACTGCAGAAAATAGCCCATGTTTATTTAAGTGACTAAATATGGTTTTAAGAGCACAACTTTAGGCACCCAAACTTTGATAGTTTGGGATATTAACAGAATGAGACTAGCCACAAGTAGTAATTTTGTAGTATGAACTATATTGTAGGAGGATTGTATTGTCTCACTTTAGTGCAGTCTGTGTTCTGTGGTTACATTAATGGAGGATTATGATTCACAGTCAGAAAAAGTCCCAAAGAGATGCAATATCTCTGTAGGCTCTATTCTCATGAATGAAGTTGCATCCATTGTGGAACGCAAGTTTGCCTTTTGTACTCAAAAACACTACTTTAAAGCAAAGCCCAAAGCAGTTTCTAAGTCTTATAGGCTTCCCCACTCTGCTATACATTTATAAACTCTAGCTCCCTCTTCCACCCTCATTTATGGCACACTAAGCCAGTGGTTCTCAACCAGGGGTTCGCGGAGTTCTTCCAGGGGGTACATCAGCTCATCTAGATATTGTCTACTTTTACAACAGGCTACATGAAAAACACCAGTGAAGTCAATACCAACTAAAATTTTATACAATGACTTGTTTACACTGCTCTATATACTACATCAGTGTGCCTCAACCTGACAATCATGATTTATTTTATAATTATATGGTAAAAATGAGAAAGTATAAGCAATTTTTCAGTAATAGCGTGCTGTGACACCTATGTATTTTTAGGTCTGATTTTGTAAGCAAGTAGTTTTTAAGAGACTTTGGTACACAAGACAAATCAGACTTCTGAAAGGGGTACAGTAGTCTGGAAAGGTTGAGAACCACTGGACTACGCTATTGGTTGTCATTACAGTCACCTTGACAAAAAGGGTTTATGAGAAGTGTACTAGCAAGAGACAGAGCACTATGGTACTCTATGCCTCTCCTTTTGAACGATTATATAGCACCTGTCTTCCAAACATTAACCAATTAATCCTCACAACTTCTCTCTGTGGTAAACAAGATCTTAAAATAAAAATAACCTCCAAAACAGATTTCTCTGGAACTAGGCTTAAATGTAAGCCATTGTTTATTAACCTTGTAGTAGACATTGGCTGAATTATCAAGGTACATCTTGCAATAGGCAGTAGTTTTGATTTCAATATCTTATTACTTTTCAGGTGAGGTTTGAGAATTAATTCTATTTTAAAGTAGACTGGCCTCAAATTCTGCTTAAATAAACTTGAGAGACTTAATTTGAACTTTTCTCTCTTATATTAAAGTTACCTGAACTCCCATATATGCACATTTGTACTCATTTCAGCTTTTCAACTTTGAAAACTAGAAACAATTGTTAAATTTGTCAGCACATAAACTGCTTATCTGTTGAGTCACAATGAATTTGGCAATAGGGACCTTTTAATGTTTCACACATTCCACATTAAACAAAGCAAAATCTATACTCTGGGGCAAAAAACAGAGCATACAAAGGGGGAGTGGCGTGTGCATGGAATTCCTGCCTATCTGTTATGGAGTGATGAGGATAGAGGGAATCAAAGGAGCAGCAGCAGCCACTGCTACATATATCCTCTCGTCCTCCTCCACACCTCAACAAAATAGAGTAGAGATGCTGGGGTCGTGGAGTTACTTCAGAAGTGAAGCAGTAACCACAAAATTTGTGCCCAAATGCTCCTTTCTGGTTCTTCAGCCTTCAGTTAACAACAAGGTGAACAGAAGCATTATTGAAATAAGGCAATATGGAGTATAAAAGAAAGTAATTAACTGAGAAAATACTGTTTTAAAGGGAAAAAGGTGAATTTGAAAGAAGCTATTCAGGAGGAAGAGGGGGAATATGTTTTAAACAAATGTAAGAATTTAGGGGTAAATGCAACAAGGGCAGCTACAACTTAAGAGGAAGGAAGACAGCAAGAGTGCTAACTTGTAGTAGTTATCTACCATGTCTGGAATAAGCTAATTCTAAGTTTGTTTTAATTTATTTTTTTACTGAAAAGTATTTCATTGGTATTTTCTGAAAGGCTGTTGAATTGAAATATAGAGTCCAAAGTTTATTAAAACTGATAGTTTAATTAAATTTGGTAATAGAACGAACGTAGAATACTTTAGTTAACATACGTATACAATTGTAACATCCCCGTCATGTTCTGTTTAATGCAGAGCTGCTTTACACAGTTATAGCCAATTATGGCTGATATTAGCTGAATCTTTATTAAACGGTTTCCTTTTCATTACATGATCAGGTTAGAATTGTAGTTATAAACTTATTTAATATCTTACCTGGCTGTTTTAGTACAATGTATGCTACAGCTTCGCCATAGGGATGTAAAACACAACAGAAAAACTTGTGAGAATAATCCTTACTTTTCACTTTTGAAATGTTGAATCTTGCTCCAATTATAAAACCACCTCCCAGGGAAGGTTTTCTATCATAACAATAAACAAAAACAAACAAAAAAACACACACATCAGCGGATAGAGAAATTATTATACATTAGAATTTCAATATGGACTAGGCAGACTTAACTGCAAATACAAGAAAGTTCACTTTTACCCTCAAGAGTGTATTAAGCAAGTAGAGTTCAGGTCACTTGTGAGCAAACATTGATATTGGGAGTCAGGACTTTATAGTACAAAGCCTAGTGTCAGCAAAATGAGGTACCAGAGCCAAGGGTTTGAAACTACACAGATGGAACAATGACATTACACTGGTTGAATTACTGCCCATATTAGAACATTTAAACTTCTGTAGGCATTGCTGTCAGGTACTGTGCCTCCATATTTTCAGTTCTGATACTTGTTGCTGGCCACTTTAAAAAATAGCTATTTTCCATACCAACTGAGCTTTGGTTAAAACTGATTTAGCTATTATGGCTTTATAATTTAAAAGATAGATGAGGACAGGTTGCAAACTGATTTAGTTGTATTGGCATCCCATAAGAACAGTTACATACCTTATAGTAGCCGTAGGTCTTCGAGATGTTCTGTCCATATGGATTCCACACTTGGTGTTCATGCACCCCATACGTGTAAGATCAGATTCTTTTGACCAGCAGTGTCCACTGGGGCCAGGCCTGTCCCCGAAGCATCCTCTCAACTCCCTCATCCAAGAGCATAAAGTGCGGAGCAGGCCCTCAGTGCCTTCACCAATACAGAATCCCAGAGGAGTAGGATTCCATATTAGGGAAGGAGGACAGGTCATGGGATCCTTGTGAACAAAACATCTTGAACCACAGTACTGTACTGTAAGATAATAGCCAGTTTGTGTCTACATGGTAGGTGCTAGGAGCCCTAGTTAAAAGATTGTAGCACAGCCTTACCAAAATGAAGCTTCTTACAAGACACAGCTTTAGTAAAGTGTGTACCAAACTGTACATAGCTGCCCTATAAATTTCAGAAATAGATCACCTGAGCTCTAGTGGAATGAGCTCAGCTGTGCCTAGATAGCTCTAAGCTGGCTGGGCTAACTCATAAGGTGCTCTTGCATAGCCAGAAACCCATTTTGATAACTTCTGTGAGGTTACTGCCTGATCCCTAAACATATCCACGACGGCCATGAACAGTCTGGGTGTTCCTGAATGGTTTTATCCTGTTCAGAGAATATAAAGCTCTTACTGCATAAAGTGTGTGAAGCTTACTAGTAATGCCAAACCATACTCCAAGACTTTCACTGCACTGCAGCAGTGTCCACACAGGATGTTACTGTGCTGTAAGCTGGTGTGCTGATGGCTCACACCTTGGCTTGTGACACAGTAATTTGCCATGTAGACAATTGGGCTACTGGCTGCCAAGCTTGAGACAAATCTAATGTTTACTCGTTTGTCTCAGTTCCAAGAATCTTGAGAGGGAAACTTAATGTCTCATTTTTGGAGTGATGTTCGTTTCTCAAGGAAATCAACATGTGCATCTAAGTAGACAACTGGGACATCTCAGCATTGCAGCTTGGAGTTGGAATCATGGCTCATGGGGTGCACTAGCTAAGGAGGACTGAGACTTAGCTACTTCCTTCTTCTCCATATCTGAGATGGCTTTTGTGGAGTACTCTAGAAGAAAAAACTTTAGTGGCCAACCCTAGTGTGACACTCTACCTCGGGGGAGCACCCTTGAAGCCCCATATTCATTGTTTGTATATAATTGAGGTATTTCATAATAAGCATGCCATGTGAGGTATCATGGGAAAGATTATGATCTGCTGAAACCCACTGTTCCATCTAAATATGTACAGTAACTCCTCGCTTAATGTAGTTATGTTCCTGAAAAATGCTACTTTAAGCAAAACGATGTTAAGTGAATCCAATTTCCTCATAAGAATTAATGTAAATTGGGGGGGGAGGGGGTGCTTAGGTTCCAGGGAAAGAAAGAAATTGTGTGTGTGTGTGTGTGTGTGTGTGTATATATTTATATATATATATATATATATATATATACACACACATACACACACACATACACGTGCGTGCGCACACACACACACACACACACACACACACACTATAAGTTTTAAACAAACAATTTAATACTGTACACAGCAATGATGATTGTGAAGCTTGGTTGAGATGGTGGAGTCAGAGGGTGGGATATTTCCCAGGGAATGCCTTACTGCTAAATGATGAACTAGCACTCAACTGAGCCCTCAAGGGTTAACACATTGTTGTTAATGTAGCCTCTACAAGGCAGCACAAATGGAGGGAGGAGACACAGCATGGCAGTGGCTGCAAACATTGAAACTGAAAGGGGTGATGAATCCACGCTATCCCAATGGAGCGCACCACTCCCTCCACTTTCCAAAGTGCTGGGTAGTGCATGTGTGCGTGGCTAGGTCTACACTACGGGGGGGGGGTCGACCAAAGATACGCAACTTCAGCTACGTGAATAGCGTAGCTGAAGTTGCGTATTTTAGGTCGACTTACCTGGCTGTGAGGACGGCGGCGAGTCGGCCGCTGCCGCTCCCCCGTTGACTCTGCTTCCGCCTCTCGCCGCGGTGGATTTCCAGAGTCGACAGCAGACCCATCGGGGATCAATTTTATCGTGTCTACACTAGACGTGATAAATCGATCCCTGATAAATCGATCGCTACTTGCCGATCCGGCGGGTACTGAAGACGTGCCCTGTGAGTCAACAACCATCAACAGCCATTGTCCTGCCAGGGAGTTACAATCCAATGACTAACTTGCACAAGGCCACATCAGGGGAATTGCTCAATCTTGCCTGGGGACTCAGCAATGCCCACCAGACATGCCTGAACTTGTGTTTTCCAAGCACATGGGACTAAGGGTATAAAACAGACACAGTGACCCCATGCTTGGCCTTTTCTTCTCCCCCCACCTACACTGCAAGCAACATGGACACTCAGAAGATTGAAGACTCCAACAGAGGAGACTGGCCCAGGTTTCAAGGGTGAAACCTGTGTACTCTGAACTGCAATATCCAGTGGCATGAGAAAAACTGCTTAATCTAGATGTTACCCAGTCTAATAGGGTTGAGAATGTAGGCTGCGTGCTTACATTTTATTTTATTTTGGTAACCACTCTGACTATCTGCCTAATCACTTAAAATCTCTTTTGTAATCAATACACTTGTTTTACTGTTTACCTTTATCAGTGAGTTTGCCTGAAGCGCGTGGTAAATCTAATCAGATTTACAAAAGCTGGTGTATGTATATCCACTTTCCATTGATGGAGTGGTGAACCAATTAATAAACTTGCATTTCTCAAGAAAGGATCTTGAGCAGTGCAAGACAGTATACTCCTGAGGTACAAGGCTGGGAGATGGGGGGATTTGGCTGGTGCCTTTCTCTGTGTGATTCATGAGTGGCTCTGGGAGCATTCATGCAATCTAGCTGGGTATGTGGCTCCACATGCAGTTGTGCTGAGTGATAACAGCACCTGGAGGGGTTTGCTGCTTATCACTAGCAAAGAATTGTGAGAGACAGCCCAGGCTGGAGAGTTAAGTGGGCAAATTTGTCCCACAGTCCCAGACTGAACCCCGGGGATCCTGTCACACCTAGCCTTCGGAGTCTGCTTGGACATAGAGCAGCAGGTGGAGTACCAATAAGATACATGACCTTCACCTAAATCAAAAAGGCACCTAAGAGGGCCCATCATTGAATGGCGTAGAAGCATCACAGGAGAAGTATGTCAAACCCTGGAGATTTAGCTTCTGCCATAGTGGCTCAAGTCCTGGTAAGAGAGAGAGGGGGTTCTGCACCTAACCATCTATCTACTGAAAAGAATTTTATTAAGCCAACAGGGACATTAACAGGACTAGCTTAACACCTATGTTAACTAATCACTAACACTAACTACAACAGAGTTGCAGAGAAGCAGCCTGACTCTGCACAAGTTCCATCTTGCTGCCATCGATGGCAAAAAGGAATTGAGGGATGGTTGGCCCCCTCCCACGGGTGAGGTAATGGAGCACGAGGATACCTAGGGAACAGGCGTAGTCCCAACTGAATTTGATTTGGCCAAATGAATCCAATTTTGTGTGCCTGCACACCAAAAGCTGGATCCATGTGAACAATCACTTGAAAAAGAATACCTGCTTCTACCCTCCCCCAAAATCATTCTAGGTGGTTCATTCATCCAGCATTTTTGGCTTCTCAGTGGACAGGCATTCTGTCATGGTCCTGATGGATAGCGGGGAGGCATGTTGGGAAGACTCCTGCGAGTTAACAGGATCAGCAACAGTTGGCAAATCATTCAAGCTTACACAAAGCTGACTACAGAGTCCGTTTATAGAAAGAAAAAAAAGTCAGCTAATATAGCCCACGCTAACAGTGTGGCTCTGGCCTCTAGTGGTTAGCCCATGTTCAGAGGTTTCTGAATTTGCTGCTGCTGTTGAACTATGGAAACTGGTTCTTCAGTTTAAGGAGTAAAGCTAATACTTTTAGATCACAGAGGTCTCTGGTTCAATCCCAGCTATCACCTCCTCCAGAGGCACAGTGTTATACGTGCAGCAGGAAAGTACATCTGGAGCTCATCCTTCAAAAGGGTGTAAGGAGGAAGCAATAAAGAGAATCAGGTAAGACAGGATTAGGACAAGAAATAGCAGAGAAATGATCAGGCCAAAATTTTCATACTGTGGTGCCTGAAATTAGACACCTAATATGTTTTTTGGGCGATTTCCGGGTATCCAACAGCTCCAGCTGACTTCAAGGGAAACTGCAGGTATTCAACACCTCTGAAAATTAGCTCACCTAGAATCTATATTTTTTAGGCACCCAAGTTGAAAATTTTTGCTTAGGGCAAAAGTAACAATAATTAATTTGCTCCTGATGCCTCAGTTATCAGTTATGTGGGACACTAAGGTTTAGAGGTAAGCAGGGAATGTTAGTTATTTTTGTAGCCCGTGAGACTATAATACAACAAAAATCACTCACCCTATAAATCTAAAGGAGTTTGGGGATAAAGTAAAACTAAAATTCAAGACAATTTTCCTCAGGAGCAGGTTGACATTTAATATTCTCAAAAATATAGTTAAATAAATAAAACAAAAAAAAGTGAATGTGCCAATCTTCTCTAAACAAGAAAATGTTTTATGAAGTTTCAACTTGATTCAGTGGCACATGTTATGCAATTTGTGAACCTGGCCACCGCATACATGCAGGCAGAGCAGCTGAGCTTAAAAGAACTCAAGGAAACACCTATTGTATATATAATGAATTGTTCCCATACTGGCAAACTCTTTTTCCACTGGGGCTGGTTGAGATCAGCCTTTAATCTATGGATGAAGAGTGCTAAGTATTATCATGCTATTATGAATTTCCAAAATCTAGATAAGATGGCCTCAATACATTACTTACAGAAAAAATAGATAATTATTAAATGCATGGCAAATTTGTTGAACATGAAGTACTTTCAGTAGTCTGTTGGCATTCATTAGGGAAGGATGGAAAAAGTGGGTTTGTTTAGTCTGGAGAAGAGAAGACTGAGACGGGACACGATAACAGTTTTCAAATACATAAAAGGTTGTTACAAGGAGGAAGGAGAAAAATTGTTCTCATTAACCTCTGAGGACAGGACAAGACAAAAAGCAATGGGCTTAAATTGCAGCAAGGGAGGTTTAGGTTGGACATTAGGAAAACTTCCGAACTGTCAGGGTGGTTAAGCACTGGAATAAATTGCCTAGGGAGATTGTGGAATCTACATCACTGGAGATTTTTAAGAGCAAGTTAGATAAACACTGTCAGGGATGGTCTAGATAATACTTAGTCCTGCCATAAGTACAGCAGACTGGACTAGATGAGCTCTTGAGGTCCCTTCCAGTTCTACAATTCTATGATTAGTCACTATTTTGTCCAACAGTTACTTTTATGGATGATTCACACCAAATAATCTTAAAATATTTTAGCATTCAATCCACATGCAATTTGATTTGTAAGAATACTTACTCATAGAATTGTTCCTCGTAGGTATCATCAAATCTATTAACATCCTCACCATTGACTTGCCAGTATGGATTCAAAGTACCTATGCTACTGGATATATTACAGTCCATGATGACATGAGCTCCTACAAAACATTTAAATGTGACAATTAAAAATTGTGTACCATAAGCAGGCAGACTCATATGATTATGTAAATAGTTTGGGAAAGGACAGTTGCTTAGATTACAGCAACTGTGGTTCTTAGAGGTGTGTTGTCCATGTGTGTTGCACTTTTGGTGTGCACACTCCCACATGCTTGAGACCAGAGTCTTTTGGCCAGCAATGTCCATTGGGGCTCCGCATGCATTCTGAGTGGCCTCGTGCTCCTCTACTGCAGGGCCAGCTCCAGCATTTCTGCCGCCCCAAGCAAAAAAAAAAAAGCCGTGATCGGCGGCGGGAGTTCAGTGGCAGGTCCTTCGCTCCTACAGGGAGTGAGGGACCTGCCGCCCCCGAATTGCCGCACATGCCTCCCCTCTCCCTTGGCCACCCCAAGCACCTGCTTGTTAAGCTGGTGCCTGGAGCCGGCCCTGCTCTACTGAGGGCATAAAGCGGGTGGTGTGGGGCCAACTGCCTCTCAATTCCTTTGCCATTGTAGAATCCAGATATTACAAAACTCCACAGGAGTAGGAAAGAGGGCAGGTCATGGAATACATATGGACAATGCATCTCAAAGAACTCTAGTTATTATAAGGTAAGTAATTCTTTTTTGAGTGCTTGTCCGTATGTATTCCACTCTTGGTGACTCTCAAGCAGTAACCTGATGGAAACCGGTAGGTGGCTCAGAGTCTGCTTAAACAAAGATTGCAGTACAGCTCTGCCAAAAGCAGCATCAGACCTCAATGCTTCTACCAAGAAATACTGTTTGGTAAAAGTATGGCTTGAACTCCAAGTAGCTGAAATGGATACGCTTAGCACAGAAGCCGCAGAAGCTGTCCAAGTGCAGTGGAGCAAGCTCTAATCTGAGTTGAGAATCTAAACTAGCTAATTCATAACAGCTGTTACCACATCACAAAACCCACTTGGAAAGCCTCTGGGCTGATAGAACTTTTCTCTCAGAAAATATAGAAATGTAAAAAATAAGTAGTCATGGGGAAATCCTGAAGGATTTGGTTTTTTGTAAGTAAAAGGTTCCTGCAAACCTCTAAGGTGTGCAGCCTAGCCTCCCCTGGATTAGTATGTCATTTCTAACTGAACATTGGCATATTAATCAGTTGGTTTAAAGGAAAGCCCATAAATCCTTTCAGTAAGAACTTGGGATAAGGTTTAAGTGAAAATTTATCCCTACGGTGTCTGCCATATATGTTTACCAGATTCCAGGAGAGGATCATTAATGGGAAGTGCCAACTGACCAGGCATAGAGAATCTCCAAACATTTAGGAAGATTTTGTACCTCTTCCACAAGTTTCTTGAGAGACTCAGTTATATGTTTCAGAGTAGCAGCCGTGTTAGTCCGTATCCGCAAAAAGAACAGGAGTACTTGTGGCACCTTAGAGACTAATAAATTTATCTGAGCATAAGCTTTCGTGGGCTACAGCCCACTTCATCGGATGCATGCAGTGGAAAATACAGTAGGAAGATATATATATACACACACACAGAACAATGGGTGTTATCATACACATTATAACGAGAGTGATCAGTTACGGTGAGCTATTATCAGGAGGAGAGAAAAAGAACTGTTTGTAGTGGTAATGAAAATGGCCCATTTCCAGCAATTGACAAGAAGATGTGAGGAACTGGGGGGGGTGGGAGGGGAAATAAGCATGGGGAAATAGTTTTACTTTGTGTAATGGCCCATCCACTCCCAGTCTTTATTCAAGCCTAATTTAATGGTGTCCAATTTGCAAATTAATTCCAATTCAGCAGTCTCTCGTTGGAGTCTGTTTTTGAAGTTTTTTTGTTGTAATATTGCGACTTTTAGGTCTGTAATCGAGTGGCCAGGGAGATTGAAGTGTTCTCCAACTGGTTTTTTGAATGTTATAATTCTTGACGTCTGATTTGTGTCTATTTATTCTTTTACGTAGAGACTGTCCGGTTTGGCCAATGTACATGGCAGAGGGGCATTGCTGGCACATGATGGCATATATCACATTGGTAGATGTGCAGGTGAACGAGCCTCTGATAGTGTGGCTGATGCGATTAGGTCCTATGATGGTGTCCCCTGGATGGTGTCATCATCTGGACCCATGGAAAAGAAGCCCTTGAGGAATTCCATCATGATTTCAACAATTTCCACCCCACCATCAACCTCAGCCTGGACCAGTCCACACAAGAGATCCACTTCCTGGACACTACAGTACTAATAAACGATGGCCACATAAACACCACCCTATACCGGAAACCTACTGACTGCTATACTTACCTACATGCCTCCAGCTTCCATCCAGGACACACCATACGATCCATTGTCTACAGCCAAGCTCTAAGATACAACCGCATTTGCTCCAATCCCTCAGACAGAGACAAACACCTACAAGATCTCTATCAAGCGTTCTTACAACTACAATATCCACCTGCTGAAGTGAAGAAACAGATTGACAAAGCCAGAAGAGTACCCAGAAGTCACCTACTACAGGACAGGCCCAACAAAGAAAGTAACAGAATGCCACTAGCCATCACCTTCATGATGCGCTGGAGAGGTTTTAGTTGGGGGCTGAAGGATCTACAACCTATCCTGAAGGAAAATCACAGATCTTGGGAGGCAGGCCAGTCCTTGCTTACAGACAGCCCCCAAACCTGAAGCAAATACTCACCAGCAACCACACAACAAAAAACACTAACCCAGGAACCTATCCTTGCAACAAAGCCCGCTGCCAACTCTGTCCACATATCATAGGTCTAGAGGGGACTACCACCTCATTCAAGGTCAGGAGTGTATAGCCTCAGAAATTGCCTGATCCTCAGCTTGAGGGTGCTCCTCCTCAGAAAACTCCTCACGGGGCTCTAATTCATAGGTTGCAAGCCTAGGTGCCTGAGAACATATAGGGGAGGAGGTTCTCATTCTAGAAGGTGGTGCAGAGGTGTGATGTCTTGGGAGGTGAATACCCCAGGGGTTCCAACAGAACCATGTTGGAACACTGTATGGAAATGAGGCAGGGGGCCCAAAGAAGGGTACCAGGACATATGCCTACTCCTACATCCCATTTGAGACCTTCACATAACTAAAACCCCCTTGATTCCTTCTCAGAGTCACAATACCATAAGAAGGGACCCTTGGAGAACAACTATGGGAACCCCCCAACGTGTAGTGAGTCAGAAGATGAAAAGAAGCACTCCAGATTATTTTTTTGGTTGCAGGAGGTGGGGGGCGTGTAGCAGGGGGAGATGGAGGGGAGCATTCCTGGAGTCAGAATGCTAAATTTGCACATTAATTCTAGTAATTCTAGTAAATCAGCACTGGGGAGATAATCTGGGCCAACTAGGCCTTGAGCATCAGTAGAGACCAGTGGAGATTCTGATTCCTCTAAGAGCTGGAGATCCCTCAGTACTACATACTTTCTTAGTATCGACAGGGACGGTGCTACAAACCTGAGTGCGGGAGAAGAGAGTATCAGGGTTGATGATATGGACATGCCCAGTACTGACACACTTGGTGCTGAAGAGAGTAGCATCAAGAAGAGCAGTACCAATGAGGCGGATACCATCACAGACAGCATCGAAGCACTCAATGTTGAGGTAACTCCCAATGCTATGGCCTCTGTACTGGAGGCAGTTAACTTTGATTCCCAAGATCGTGCCAGAGCCCTAGTGCCACGCTCCCTTAGAGCTGCTGTGGTTCCCAGATTGGGCAATGGAGTTTCTTTAGAATGGGAGCAGTGAGGTGACTTAAGACTTCTTACTGAGAATGCCCGTTGGGGAATCGGCCCTACTTTTCCCACAGAAGTGATGCTCCTTTTTGTCTGATGACTTTGTTTAAAGTCCTAACTGAATCCAAAGCTAGAATGGTCTTAGAAGATGGCATGTGGGAGCTAGTGGATCCAAACTCACAGGAGCACTTCTGGAATGTCAGGGGACAGAGGGAGGAGGAGAGGAGGTCTGCCCTGCCCAGACTGAGACTGCTCCATGCAGCCAGTCTCAACAAATATTTCAAGGCATGCCTCCCCAAACCTTTAAGGTCCTTTTAGAAAAGAAAAGGACTTGCACACCAAGCATATGTCAGGGATATGGGCTTCCCCATATAGAAGAGATGAGGTATCTGGTACGTCTGTCATCAATTGCAATTGCTGCCTTACAGGAGGGGCAACAGATTCACATAGATTCCGAGGCTGTGTGATTTAGGAAGGGGGCATGACTAAATCCTGGGGCCAGAAATAAAATTTCAATCTGAGAAAAAACAAAATATGGAAGGAAAAACTTCCAAATACACCTCTACCCCGATATAATGCTGTCCTCGGGAGCCAAAAAAATCTTACCGCGTTATAGGTGAAACCGCGTTATATCGAACTTGCTTTGATCCGCCAGAGTGTACAGCCCCCGGAGCACTGCTTTACTGCGTCATATCCGAATTCATGTTATATTGGGCCGCGTTATATCGGGGTAGAGGTGTACCAATAAAAAATATTTAAAGCAGTGGTTCTCACCAGAGATACATGTACCACTGGGGGTACGCAGAGGTCTTCTGGGGGTACATCAAGTCATCTAGATATTTGCCTAGTTTTACAACAGGCTACATAAAAAGCATTAGTGAGGTCAGTACAAACTAAAAACATACAGACAGTGACTTGTTTGTACTGCTCTATATACTATACACTGAAATGTAAGTGCAATATTTAATATTCCAATTGATTTTTATGATATGGTAAAAATGAGAAAGTACACCATTTTTCAGTAACAGTGTGCTGTGACACTTCGTATTTTTATGTCTGATTTTGTAAGCAAGTCGTTTTTAAGTGAGGTGGAACTTGGGGGTACGCAAGACAAACCAGACTTCTGAAAGGGGTGCAGTAGTCTGGAAAGGTTGAGAGCCACTGATCTAAAGTTTGCCAGTAGGCAACTACCCAAACCATCTATAAATAACACTAATATACATACAATTAACTATAGCAATTACGAAAAAAGAGGCTTCAAGATGTAGACACCAAAGAGCTCCATCTCACAGCCACAGGTGGTGAGAAGGAACTGAGTGGCAGTTGGGCCCAGTCCACCCTCTATGCCCTCAGTACAGTAGCACAAGGACACTAAGAGTATGTCTACACAGCAAAGAAAAACACGCAGCTGGCCTGTGCCAGCCGACTCAGGCATGCGGGGCTCGGGCTGCGGGGCTGTTTCACTGCTGTGCAGACTTCTAGGCCCGGGATGAAGCCTGAGCTCTGGGACCCTCCCACCTCGCAGGGTCCTAGAGCCCAGGCTCCAGCCCAAGCCCAAATGTCTACACAGCAGTGAAGCAGCCCCGCAGTCCAAGCTCGCAGCCCAAGGCAGCTGACACAGGCCATCTGCAGGTGTCTAGTTGCTGTAGAGACATACACTTCCCCCCAATGGGCACTGCTGGCCAAAAGACACTGATCCTGAGCACGAGGAGCACATATGCCCCAAGAGCAAAATACATATGGGCAAGCAGTCAAAGTAGAATTGTCTTCTGGCTTTTAGAAATTCTCAACTCCTCAGGTAAGATCCTGGCCCTATTAAAATCAATGAGAGTTTTGCCATTGACTTCAATAGAGCCAGGATTCCAGACTGGTTCTGCCAGGTTGCTATTATGATATCAATCTGGGAAGGGTTACAAGCTCTTTGGAGTACAGGATTAGAATTCAAAATTATCTTGACAAACTGGAGAAATGGTCTGAAATAAATAGGATGAAATTCAGTAAAGACATATGCAAAGTACTACACTTACGAAGGAATAAACCAATTACACAAATACAAAATGGGAAATGATTGCATAGAAAGGAGTACTGCAGAATGGGATTTGGGGATTAGAGGATCACAAACTAAATGAGAGTCAACAATGTACTACTGTTGCAAAAAAAAAAAAAAAAAAAAAAAAAAAAAAAAAAAAAAAAAAAAAAAGCAAACATCATTCTGGGATGTATTAGCAGGGGTTTTGTAAGCAAGACACAAGAAGTAATTCTTCCACTCTACTCAGCATTGATAAGGCCTTAACTAGAGTATTGTGTCCAGTTCTGGGCACCACACTTCAGGAAAGATGTGGACAAATTGGAGAAAGTCCAGAGAGCAAAAATGATTAAAGGTCTAGAAAACGTGACCTACGAGGAAAGATTGAAAAAATTACGTTTGTTTAGTTTGGAGAAGAGAAGACTGAGGGGGGACATGATAATAGTCTTCAATAGGGTGACCAGATAGCAAGTGTGAAAAATCGGGGTGGAGGGTAATAGGAGCCTATGTAAGAAAAAGCCCCAAATATCGGGACTGTCCTTATGAAATCGGGACATCTGGTCACCCTAGTCTTCAAGTACATAAAAAGTTGTTATAAACAGGAGGATGATAAATTGTTCTCCTTACCCACTATGGACAAGACAAGTAGTAAAGACCTTCAATTGCAAGGGAGATTTAGGATAGGCATTAGGACAAACTTCCTAACTGTAAAGGTAGTTAAGGACTGGAACAAGTTACCTAGAGAGGTTGTGGAATCTCCATCACTGGAGATTTTTAAGAACAGGTTAGACAAATGTCTGTCAGGGAATGATCTAGATAATACTTAGTCCTGCCTCAGCACCGGGACTAGCTGACCTATCGAGGTCCCTTCCAGACCTATAATTCTATGATTAGTGATTTGTTAGAAGGCAATTACTTACCAAGTTCTACTTCAATCGAATGGTTCTTTGGATAAATAAACTTTGGTGGTGTCTTCTTCGGGCCCTCTAATAAAAAAAATTAAAAAAAGATTAACAACCAGTGGCCATTACCCCTGCTACTACAACTGCTACACTACTTGTTTTACGGGTAGTTGACAATGATGTTACCAAGTACTCAATATTAATGCACATAAAGGTCATTTCAAACTTTCCAATATCTGTAATAATAAATTTTCTTTATTTGGTTAAAGGATTTCACTCTAGGATCAAACTAAGCATAAGTTTCACCTTATCTGTAAATATGCAAACAATTTCAGATTTATAGAAATAAATCTATAGGAAGCCTAATACCAAAAAAATTCTCATGATACTCATAAGGGCGGTGGGAAAAAGGGGGAGGGAGAGGATATTTCACTGACATCTTGGATGTTCACCACAAATCTTTTCATGTATGTTTTATCTAGTAGAAGAATGTCTGGACTGGAGCTTCGAGTGTATAGTAATCAGGAATTGTATTGTTTTGTATGCTTTATCAATCACGGTCAGTCTTCAGCAAGTAATAGCTGTCCTCTCACCACAGGTAAAATCCTATTCTATTTAGGCTCTTATAGAATACCAACCAATGTTCTGAAAGTATCTAAACAAGTAGATCACCAAATCAAAAATCTTGAAGATGTAAGTTTCATCTCAAGCAGCCTTTTTTTGGAAGAATGGTTCTTGTCAGGGCCGGCTCCAGGGTTTTGGCCGCCCCAAGCAGCCAAAACCAAAAAAAAAAAAAAAAAAAGCCGTGATCGCGATCTAAAAAAAGACGCGATCGCGATCTGCGGCGGCAATTCGGCGGGAGGTCCTTCACTCCCAGGCGGAGTGAGGGACCGTCCGCCGAATTGCCGCCGAATACCTGGAACTGCCGCCCCTGTCCGGAAGGGCCGCCCCAAGCACCTGCTTGAGAAGCTGGTGCCTGGAGCCGGCCCTGGTTCTTGTGGTGTCAAATGCTGACTGACACTACAACATTGCATACACATATGCAGCAGCCATGACACTAGCGGTGAATTCGAATCTCAGGATGGTCAGGCAGCAAGCCTGACTTCCCCTTAGATGCACACAAGCACGTCTGACAATACCAAAGCTAGTGCTGATACTAAGGAAGTTTCCCCATTTTAGTATTTTAGATTTGCTGGAAGCTCAAAGTTTGGAACTAACTTTTTATTGCAAAAGGACTAATGTAGCTGCTAGAGATTTTGTTGTAGTCAGCTATTTTATGCCTCGGCCACCTCTCCCTCTCCACCATTAGTGGTTCTAGCCGATTCCTAAGAGCAAGCTGATCACCCAAGCCATAAGGAGTAGTTTCCCAGCAGGTTTGCTTTCATGGTCTTCTCTCTCTCTCTCTCTCTCACACGCACATACACACACACACCACAGCCTGAGAGAGAGAGTGTGTGTGTGTGTGTTTGGTTTTAATGCATAAAACTCCTTTGTGGGCATTCCACTACACAAGTCCCTCCACAGTAACCATCAGTTTCCCAAAACCCATCAATTTTTTCTCTCTGACACCCAGACACTTAATTTCCTTTTCCCTTAGCAATTCTTCTTTCGGCGCCATGCTCTCCTTCTCAGCAACAGCTGGTGCTGCTGCTCACAGTGGCTGAGATTCCCTCCTTTTCTCAGACAGCCTCACAGAGGGAGAGGGGAGGAACTAAATTAGAGTGAGCAAGAGACTAGCAGGGTAAGATGATGTTCTCAAGTCAAATCTGCTCCTACCACCTATTGGGAACCTGTCAAATGCCAAATAGGTTAGCAGGAAGACTGGGAAGCTGCAAGATGGGGCCTGAATGCCAGAACACCTCTAGCCAAAAGCTAAATGTTGGGCAGATCTGCTTCCCAAGCAGCTATGTTTCTGAATGGCGCACTGAGCCCCCAATCCTGCAGGCAGGCACTAGAGCTGGTCAGACGTTTTTTGACAAAATGTTTATCAGTCAAAAGATGCTGATTTATCAAAACTGAAACGGTTTGTGAAACAGGGTCAGTTTAGAATTCCCTGACTTGAAAAACAAATTCAAAGTTGCCAAAATGTTTTGTTTATGCATTTTTTAAATGAAAACTTCCAGTTTTTTTAGTTCAAAACTACTTTGTTTCAATTTTTAAGCTAATTAAACTAAAAAGGTTGAAGTTGAAACAAATGTTTTGATTGACCCAAACAAAAGAAAAATCAGGGTTTTTTGGTTCACAAATATTGGAGATTTTCACTGTATCAAAAAATCAGGCAAAAAACTTATGAACCCCAAGAGTCTTTGCCAGCTGGGAGAACTGTTCCCTGCCCAGCTCTACTTGCCACATCCTTCTCTCTGCAAATTAAAAAAAAGTCCTAAACCCATCTTGCCTGTCCCTCCCCCATCTCTGCTGCTGTATTTCCCATCTATGTCCTTCTGAGTCAATGTTCTGTCCCTTTTCCTATTTATCTGCCCATATAAAGCAGAAAGTTTGGAAGCCATCACTAGAAAGCACTTGTGCTCCTAGTGCAAGACAGAGATAAGGTCTCAAATGTTTTAGGAGTTACACTGAGATTTCTACGTTATATTTTAAATGTATAATACTTCCTTTCACATGTCTCTGGAGGCCTGTAAATACACATATATACAAATGTGTCTCTTCTCAGAGATATACAAAGCCCAATATTCTGCCCTAAAGGGCAAACAAAACCCAGGCTCTGTTGGATCAGCGGAAGGAGCTAATCTTAGAGTCAATAATACTCCAATGGAAGTATCCCAGATTAAGCTAGGTGGTTTGGTTGAATGCTAAACTGACTTCAAATGCTGTGGCAAACCACAGGGATAGGCAGTAACCCAGATATCAAGTACCCAAAAGCCAATATCTTGAATTGCACCTAAAGCAAACAGGGAACAAGTGAACTGTTGAACTGGTAGAGTGTTCCTTTTGCCTACCACTACCAAAGCAGGCAGGAAAACATGTTTTGTGCCTGCCGTAATCTTCAAGGGGGTCTTGTGTAGTCCCAAACAAGCCACACTGTGGTAGTCTAGTCCATAAATCGAAGAGGCATTAGATTAGTGAACAGGGCCGGCTCCAGGCACCAGGCAACCAAGCTGGTGCTTGGGGCGGCACCTGGAGGGGGCCGGCGCAGCGCTCTGGCCGCCGGGGAGAGCGGGGCCACAGCCGGGCTCGCCGCCCTCCCCCCGGCGCTCTGGCCGCCCTCCCCCCAGCCGCCGGGGGGAGAGCCGAGCCCCAGCTGGGGCTCGCCGCCCTCTCGCCACCCTGCCCCCGGCGCTCTGGCCGCCCCCCCCCCGTGGGGGGGGGGCGGAGGCTTTTTTGCCTGGGGCAGCAAAAAAGCCAGAGCCGGCCCTGTTAGTGAAATAAGTACTGGCTTTGAAAGAGGAGAACAAAAATGATTAGCCAGATGCTGAGGAAAAAGGTGCTCTTGGCCACCAAATCCATTCAAGATTCTAGAAGTAGTTGCTGACCCAGCAACATTCCTAGCTCAGGAAATACAGGTTTTGTGCAACTTGAAACTGGAATTCCATTGTCTGATTATGGATTATTTCGGGTTTTGTGTCTTTTCGGGTGAGCAATTTGCAATAATTCAGGCTGTCACAGCTACAAAGACAAAATGCCCTAAATTATTTCCAGCTCTGCACATAGACACACTCTTGATTTTTCGTTGACTGATTTTGCAGAATTGTTGATTGATAATCTTGCCAAAGGCAATTTCCTCTTATTGTTTGCAGTCAGGACTCTCCTGTGCTCTCACTGGGGCAGTGAATCTGTTTTATACTCCCCTCTAAAGAGTCTGATGGACCCAAGTGAATTCTTGAAGTGTAAAAATACTATGCAGATAATGGCCTATTCTTGCCGAATATTGATCATCTTTTGTCCTCAACTACCTACACAGCGGTAAGAACAAGTGACACTTCCCTATACTACCATCATCACAGGTCACCTCTTCCACAGCTGTGTACTGAGACACTGAAACACATGCACGATTATGTGGCATTGGCCTTCAGTAAAATAAAATACTGCAGTACCAACAAAATTATTTTGGAAGCGTACTGGCAAGAGTAACAAGTCATACACTTTAAGCCCTGGATATAATTTGCTCGGTTATGCCAAATACATTGAGCGTTTGGTTTCTGGTAGTTTAAATTTCATCAATAGCTTAGCAGAAATTAGTGTCACATGGTCTTTCACCCTCTCCTCACAAAGAAACAGATCTCAAATCTAGGGTTTTTTCAACTGCGTGTGGTAAACCTTTTTCCACAAGGAGATTGCAAGCCTTAATTTGATCCAAAATACAAGTAGGGGAAAGAGTAATTGTTCCAACACAAAATTCTATTGTAGTTTATTTCTAACATTCTGGGGAAGAATAATTTAGAAAAGTTTCAATGCCTTTAAATTTTACAAACCAGCTGCACTTTTTGAAGGTGAAAGATTAGCAGTACTATGATATGCCAATAACTAGCTCTATTAACCCTAAACTTTAACACAGGAGAGCCAAAGACATTAAAAAAAAAAAAAAAAAAAAAAAAAGGAACATAATACCTTCAATGTCTACATAAATGGTTCGTGAAACATTATGTTGTATTCCTATATAAGTATATGTTGTCTGGCACGTGTAGTTTCCTTTGTCATCCATAGTTACATTATTAATCAAAAGATAGATATCATACTTTGATGACAGAAATCTGTTGTCCTGCAGTAATCCAGGCTTACATTCCTAAATAAAGCAAAAATAGCTGTTATTTGGGAGTACTAATAAAATATTGATTATTAAAGCATTTGCCAAAAAAAAAAAAGTTATTTCAACCATGTAAAAAATACAGCTTCCTGCCCAAGGTGTAGATACACCTCTACCTCAATATAACGCTGTCCTCGAGAGCCAAAAAAATCTTATCGGGTTATATCAAACTTGCTTTGATCCACCGGAGTGTGCAGCCCCCCCCGCCCCCCGCCCGGAGCACTGCTTTACCGTGTTATATCGGGTTGTGTTATATTGGGGTAGAGGTGTACTGCCAAATATTCTCTGAATATGGCAAGGTAGTTGTCAAGTTTAATATGAATGTACAGAGCTTTGGTACTGAAACACTGACAATACGTCATTTTATTTTAAGAGACACTATCAAGACCAAAAGTGAAATGTTTTGTTATAGGATTTGTTGGGTTTTTTTAAATAAATAAAATGGGAGTCATATTCCAAAAGTCATCTTGAATTGAAAAGTCAAAACATTTCATTGTGAAAAAGTCAAAAGGCAGCTTTTTTTTCCAGCTGACACAATTCAGTGAATTCAACACAAATTTGTGAAATGTTTCAGTTGACCCATGCGTTTTTCAAAAAAATGTTAGTCCAAAAATGTTTAGCCAGCTCTAGTTAGGACATCTATCCAGATATTTAACCTTTACAGCATATATTGGTGCTGTTTCTTAGCTGACTGGCATTGGCATTTAACTATCCTGCAGGAGCTAAGTGCTTTCTTCCTACACTAAGAGATCACAAGTAGAACTAATTTCTTCTTCATGGCAGTGAATAACGAGGCCCTTGAATTAATGGATTTTATTTTTTGTTTTTATTTTGGAAGAGATTATGTTTTCAAGCATCTAAACAGATTTTTCATTATGTTCTCTTCCAATTAAAAGACTGTTTTAGAAGTTTTCCAATGAAACTTCCAAGAACGGTTTCCCATGATACTCCAGGGAAATAGGTAAGAGGGAGAATTAGTCAAGGGGCACATTGCATGGCTGAACCATCATTTTGGTCTTGATATTAAACATACTGTGTATTCTTTAAGTGATGGATTACTTTAATTTCCCACAGAGTGCAGCACAAAGGCGTTTCTACAAGTATTAATTTAAACACCAATTTTTAAAGCAGAGTAGGTATCCCCCCCCACCTAATCACAGTGCATGCAGAAAGATGCAATTTCTCCATTAACTAGACCCCCAAAAACCACTTAAAACTTTGAAGATCAACAATCTGAATTGTATCTAAAAGCGAATAGAAAGTTAGTGCAGTGTATGAAGCCCCAATATAGCATGCTCCTTAACGCCAACCCCACTAAATAAGTGGACTACCGCATTGTGACAGCTGTAGCTTTTAGTTGATTTTCAAGAGTAAATCTCTTGTACAGTGCGTTATTGGTGACAAATGCATAGATCACCGGTGACTTATATCAGAATTGTATGTCACCGCAATCATTGTGCTAATATGCATATGAAAAAAAGTTTGGCCACTAATGTCTAAAACGACAAAAGCACTCCTAAAACTGTATGCCCACCTATCATCAATGAGGCTGAATCCCTACTCCCCCTCCCTCCATCATTTATACAGGAAGATGCCACTTCTCTAGATGCTTTCCCCAGGAAATCATCATCACCTCCATCTTTCCTAGATTGAGTTTCAGCCAGTTTGCTCTCATCCTAGGCCCCATCAGACACACAAGCATTCGCTCCCCCAGCCAGAGGACCACCTATAACAGGGCTTCTGGGTTTTGATCTTTACACAGAAGGCCAGCTGTTCCCCTAGATAATTCAGCTTGCTTTGGGACCAGAATCTACACCTTTTCAGGTCCGTGTGGCCTAAAATGTCAGATACTTTCCTGTTACTGGAGCAGAAGATTTAACAGCTTTGATGAGCTTTATTTTCTTTGAAGCTGAAGCTGCACTAGCAATGTAAAGTGCCAGATTATTTATTTAATCTTTAGTAGACAAAGCATGTCCAACAGGTTTTTAAGAATTGTAAGCTACAAGAGAAAAGTGATCCAATTGCATGATTAAAAGTGTAATGTGTTCATCTACTTCATATTTTTAACCAATTACACATCAAAGTAACATAGCAAAATCACACTCACGTTTTTGATGCTGAAATATTATGGACTATCTTACAATTTAAGTATAGATCAGAATCTTTTAGAATATGCTTTGGAAAAATAGAGGGGTTGTTTTATTTAAAATGTAAATGTAAGCACATTCTTATTATGTTTCCTATAATATTCCAATAGATTTGGAAAGTTAGGTAGCTATTCACATTACACAGAAAAAAAATCTTGTCTTTTTTCCCCTCTCATTACCATGCACAGTTAGCTTACTAGAAGCATTAAATTATATGATAGGGAATGTTACAGTAAAAATACATATACACAGTACCTTATACCACTGTATTTCAGGTGCAGTATTATTTTCATCATAAAAATATTCCAGATCAGGACATGTAATCTTTCCACCAATTGACATAAACACTTTTTGTTTATACATAGTTTCTCCATTAAAACATAAGCCATCATTGTTCTTGAAAACATTTAGATGTATATATTCTTTGTCAGAGCTGTTAGAATTCCTGTAATGAGAACAGCAACAAATCGGACCATTACTAGTACTTCCCATGTCCACAATAATGCAAGTCAGGCTCTGGATCCCTGACTGGTACAGAATGAATTTTAGGCTTTATTTCCGATATGTAAAATCCTAATGTAGGCAGAGCCCTATGAACAAAACTGAGCTTCTGTCACCCTATGAAGTAAGGAGAAGTGGGATTTTTAAATCCCAAAGGAAGCTGAGAAGAATTGCTTTACTTTCTTCTTTGCTTCTACAGTCCTGGCTCTCTCGTTTAGGATGAAAGATATTCCAATCATCATCGTCATCTATCTGGCCTCTTAAAAAAACTGAAAAGCCTAAAGAGTATTTGGCAAAGCAGTCTGCATAACATGGTGCCTTGATTTTCAGTAAGTTGTATTTCTTTTACTCTTAAACCCATACTTTAAAATAGTGTTTAGCGAGACATGTAAAGCTACCATAGATAAGTATTATTTTTAAAACGGGACTGTGACTGGGCTAAATTCACCTCACCCCCACATTTCTCAGTCTCCTGATTAACTGAATCAAACCAAGAAAGTAAAACTGTTTTACTGTCTGTCAGAAACAGACTATAAAATTAAATATGAAGTGACTCATTAACTCCAATAGAGTTAAAAAGCATACTTACAAATTTACACTTCCAAAAAATTTCAATTAGTTAATTGTTCTAAAGCACCTCGATGAAAAACCATTATACAAGTATAAAGTATAATTTTAAGCCAAGTTCTACTAGCATGGAAGAAACTCAGATATATTAGTATAGTATCAAAAACAGAGCTGAAAAGCTGTCTAGCTGTTTCCATACAAATATGTAAAAGAAAAGTCTTTACACACTAGATCAGGGGTCGGCAACGTTCGGCAAGCGGCTCGCCAGGGTAAGCACCCTGGTGGGCCGGGCCAGTTTTATTTACCTGCTGACGCGGCAGGTTCGGCC
>NW_020664372.1:40370972-40500543 GCF_002925995.2 Terrapene triunguis
GCGGAAACGCACGTGCCGCCCTAATGGCACACTGACTGCCCCCGCCGTCCGCGTGGCAATTCGGCACGCTGCTTGGGGCGGCAAAAACAGTAGAGCCGGCCCTGATTCTAGGATTAATTCAAGAGAACTTGAGGGCTCTATTACAGAATTTAACAACTTCCAAATGTGTCCTCCTTTTGGATTTGTTGCTTGAGAAAGCATTCATACCTTAGTCTTTATTTAGCTGTCTTCTATGTATTTTTCCTGACATATGCCAAGGGGGTGGTCACCATCCTTGAAATTTAGGTTTACCTGAAAAGAGAAACATAAATCTTACAAAAGTGTCAAATGCATCATGCAAACAAGAGCATAACAAATTTCCAAAGGCAAATTTCCAGGTCATCCTAAGTAAATCAGCAAGGAAATATCTTCAGTACTATAGAGCAAGATACTCGGGGGGAGCGGGGGTCTGAAAATCAGTGGATCCATAAACTCTTGGAAAATTAGGTACACCAGCACTTTCCACAGAAGGTAAGCTTTCCATTTAAAAAAAAAAAAAAAAAAAAAAAAGTGTTTTCCAGGTACAAAGATACCTTAAATGTGAACTGATGCAGTTTTGTTTGCAATCAGCCAGCAACGTTACTACTTAGGAAGTATCAGTTTCCTCCATTCACTTCAACGAGTTGTTAATTTAAATGCCAGACTTGCTGAAATATGACGGATAGATCAGGTCATAGTAGGATAAGCAGCATTTCTGATACAGTGAACAATGAAACACTGCAGAAATGTATTTTTACAGTGAAAACAGCTAATTCTGTTTGTGACTAACAGATAGAGGGAAAATAACTTTCTTGAAGTTCAAAGTGCTGCAGATGCTGCTGGGATCAAGAAGAGAAGCTTAGAAGGTTTAGAAGATCCAGGAAGGAGGAAGGAAACCCCTAGTTCCTGCAGCTCCCACACTCCTGCAACAGCTCACAGTGCTTAGAGATCTTAAATTCAATTAAATGACCCAATGTATATAACTAAACAAGATTATATTCTGCTGTAATTATAAGAGCGCAACACAAAAAGTACTAGAAATAGCATTCCACAAAAACAGCAAGATCTAGATATGCCAATAACTCAATGTTTCTTCAGGTACCTAATCTGATTGCACTAAAGGTCTTCCGTCTAAACCTTGTTCTATTACAGGGCTCGGTAACCTTTGGCACATGGCTCGCCAGTGTAAGCACCCTGGCGGACCGGGCTGTTTACCTGCCGTGTCCGCAGGTTCAGCCAATCGCGGCTCCCACTGGCTGCGTTCGCCGTCCCAGGCCAATGGGGGCTGCAGGAAGCGGCGCGGGCCAAGGGATGTGCTGGCGCCGCTTCCCGCCGCCCCCATTGGCCTGGAGCAGCGAACCGCGGCCAGTGGGAGCCGCAATCAACCGAACCTGTGGACGCGGCAGGTAAACAAACTGGCCCGGCCCACCAGGGTGCTTACCGTGGCGAGCCGCGTGCCAAAGGTTGCCAATCCCTGTTCTATTAGGTGGCTCAATAGCAACAATAACTTTATTAATATTTGAGTTTATCACAGGAGCATATTGTGGTGTAAACATTGGCCTCAGGCTTCAGCCCAAGTCTGAACGTCTACACTGCAATTAAATAGCCCCTTAGCCCGAGTCAGCTGGCACAGGCAAGCCAGCGGGGTTTTAACTGCAGTGTAGACATACCCTTAGCGGTTGAGCAAGGGCCCCCACTCTCAGGGTTCTAGCTCCCTGTTGCCTTTATTGGGTGGAGACCTGCATCCCTCTCCTTCCCGACCACGGATTTCCAGGCTGAAGAAGAGTTCCCTGGCTTCACGGAGTTATTTCCAACAAAAGACAGTATGCCTAAACAGGTGTGCTTGCTTTCTCTTTAGAAACTGTTAATAGTGCAATGCCACAGTTACAAGTTACCACACAGCACTTTCTAAGCAGGCATGTTTATTCTTAGGGCATAAGCACTACAGAGAAAACATATTAAAAACAATACAAGAATCTGCACATATGCTAATAAGCTTACCAGAAATCACCCCAACTGTCTTCAATATGAGCTCTGGCACACACCCCCCCCCCACAGAGGAGTCTCTCTTGTGGTCACAAGTTCAAAACAGCCTTAGCTGAGAACTAGCACCCGCATGAAAAGTTCAGTCCCTCCTTTCTATAGTTTGGAGGTCTTTGAACTGGAGTTTTCAGGAGCAGATAATCTGTAGACAATCGGTTTCTCTTCCATGTAGCCAATAGAGATGATGCTTGTTTATGTTTATATAGAAATGTAAGTAGGCCCAAAAATCTATTTCTTAAAAGTAGGCTTGACAATAGTCAAGCAAGGCCTGGGAAAATAGGAGTAAAGTGAAGTGAGACAATTCGGAGGCAAGCTGAAGATAAGTTAGGACATAGCCAAACATGTAAACAAGTTTTAGACCTAGCTGGCTTTTACAAGTGTTTTAAATAAAATGTTAATATTTTGGAAAATGCTATCTATATTGATAGTTATTTCTATGGCATTTGTGAGATGTTAATTAGGATGACATTTAGTGTTGAAAAGCCAGTGAGAACGTAGAAAATATTTAATTATGGTAGCGGAAATACAGATATGGTAAAAGGTGGATTTAATGCTAATTAATTAAGGGGGGGGGTGTTATATTTTATTATAAAAAGAGAAATACGCTGATTCCAGATTAGGTGCACCCATCCACCATCAAGATACCATTAGAGAAAAGCTTATACCTGTTCTCATTTAGGAAGCGATTACCCCTAAATGCATCAGTTCATCTTAAAATGGGAGTATCAATGCACGTATGGTTATATTGCAATGCCTGTTTATTTTATATATAAGTCGGTTAAGCAAAGTTTTTAATTTGATCACTCATGGCTTCATTCACATTCCTCCAGTAAAATTACATTAAATTATCTCTAATCATCCTGGAGGCTCGAACCTTAAAAAATTCAGTTTGGTTTTATTCCTTATTTTTAAAATATTAATTGGGAACATATAAATCTAAGATTACAATTAGTGCCAAAACCTAGGACTGTGAAGTTTATGACTGAGTGATTTTGGGGTTCATTGGGAAGTGGGAAAGTCAGGAAGACTTTAAAGAGCAGTTCTTGCTTCTCACTTCACTTAGAATCCTTAAGTTTTGTAACACAGTTGCAAGACTGTTTTGAAATAGACTGTGGAATTGTTTTTGTCTCTTGTTAGCAACTGCAGTTAAAATATTTTTAGTGTTATACAAAAGAACTGATTTTGAAATATATGATTTGATTTTTGGTGGTATTAAAAGTTATAGAAACCCCGTACTGGCTCAAGGACATAGATCCGAGACCACCCAAGAACAGCCAGATACCAACAAGCAGTTAAGCTTGGGTCTTGCATCCCCCACAAATTTAAATAGGCTGTAGGGACTGGCCAGAGAGATGGAAGTCTCAGAGGAAAACTAAGGCTGGTGACAGCACACTAGCCTTTGATTCTGGTGCCAAACAGGGGGACAGGGTTGACCGCGTTTCCTACCCCCTTCTTAATTCTGGCTCACAGAGAAGCCAAAGACCCCATATAAGGTAATTTATCACTTATTTAAAAATCCAACCCACAAACAGGTCAAAGACCTCCACAAGGGCATCTTATTCGGCTGCCAAAGAGGTGTTTAAAAAGTTGACCATGTTTCTTCCTTCCGCTTACATTTCCCAGAACTGAAGGGGTGTGTAGGAAATGATCGTGCCTCTCTACCCACACCTGTATTGATTCCAGTCTAGAAAAAAAGACTGAGGACTCTAAGAGGGGTATTTGAAAGATGATAGGTTACCATCATTAAGGCGCACAAACGGATGCTTAGGAAGTTGAAGCACTTTTTCCCTTCATCAGAAAAAAAATTTGATTCCAGTCCAGGGTAACTGAAGACCCTAAATAGGATACTGGGTGGGGATTGATCACCTACCCTTTGATTCTTAAAATAATCTAAAGAATCACTGGGAAACATCCAGTGATTGTGCACCTTCCCTCTACCTGCATTGATTCCAGGCCAAAGAGAATCCAAAGATTCAAATAAGGATATTGGGGAAACTGAGTCAGGTTGCTGACATATGAACTTTAATGTGCCAAGAGTACATAACATTAAAGAAACCAGTTTTTACTCTAGTAAAATGTACTGAATGGGGAATGCCTCTTCAGGATCTAGTGGCACAAGAAATTCTACAAGAAGAGTAAACAAATAATTTAAATGACTTTTGTTAAGTCTTCTATTGCTGGTCATGGGGGAGGTATGGACACCATGGTAAACTTAGCAGACTGGCAAGATCCCTTTGGGTTTGTGTGTACTTTGTTTAAACAAAGGCTAATAATAGCAGAAAGTTAATAGCAAAGATTTAAAGAAAGCAGCAATGACTGTTTGTTGTTACTGTGGACTTCTTTAGAGAGACAGTTTAGGCAAAAAGTAGAGCAACACGAGTTAGTTATAAGGGAGATTAAAAATATTACAAACCAGGCAGAGGACCTCAATGTTGGAGCATCTAATGAATTTGAATAGGATCGTGCCCAAGAGTTAGAGATTCCTTACACAGAGGTAGTTGGCTGAGCTTCGTGCTGTTTTACATGAAGGGAGACAGATTTTTAGTATAGGCACTCCTGTTTTAGAAGATGATTGGATATTTTTGGAAATGAAGGAAGATACTCAGTTTTTAGGGAAGATCTGTCAGAGATTAAACCTGACACTCTGATTTCCCAGGGAGATAAGCCAGAGGAGGAACTGGGACAAAAATAAAGTAGAGTGTTGACCAGGTCCACAACTCAAAGTCTGAGAAATCAAATAGATTCTGACGCAGAGAGCAGCTCAAGTGAAGACAGTTTGGATTGTGATAAAACCTGTGATTTTGTTGCTGGAGCAACGGGGGTTTCTATTCCAGATTTTAGAGCAGATTACCTTGTCCTTGATCCTGTGGGCTAAGTGTTAGCAACACCAAATGCTCCTTCCCTTCAAATTATGAGATTTTTTTTTAACACTGCTAAACAAAGCAACCTGCAATCTAGTACTATTTGTGAAACAGCAAGAGCACTACTAGATAGTTGGAATGGGAGTGGATTTTGTAACCCTTTGTATGTAGAATCTGGTACAGCGCAAGTGTCTCATTTTCAAACCCCCAGCCTATCTTCCCCAGATAGGGTATTAAACAGTAATACCTCAAAAGCGGAAAGGGAAGATCCAGAGGGATCAAATGATGGACATTGTCCTGTGGCAGTAGTGGATGTTAAAACATTGGATTTGGTAGCTAAAAATGTTGATCTGTTTAAAAAGGGTGTTCTAATTGCCCTGAACACTACGAGAACTGTGAGTAATAGTCAAATGTTTCAATCGGATAATAGGTATTGATTCAAGGTTTTACAAATGACGGGGAGCCTTCTTTATGATATGCTCTCCCACCACATTTTCAGTCAGGAGCTAAGGATTTTGCTGAAATGCTGGATAAATTGGAAGAGATTTTATATCCAGTACAGGCTGTGATTGCACAGTTCGCAAATATTAAAAGAAAGAGGTCTCCTCATGCCTATCATGAAAAGATAGCTGTAGCCTGGGATAGCACTAACACGCAAGGGGATGTTGGTTGTCCTGAATAAGTGGATTTGTTAATTAATAATGTTTTGCCTATTAAAAAGAAAGAAGGTTTCCATGTGAACAAGGAATCAACGCTGACCCAAATGTGTGAGCTGATGGCCAAAGCTGCTGAGATAGGCATTGAAGAGACTGTGCAGCCAATGAGGGGTAAAAACAGAAAGCTTCCTGTAGCTGCAGCAGGAGGTGAATGGGTTGAAGCACCCAGCCATGCTCCAGCAACCAAGCCTTGACCAATGCAGTGGAGGTTTGAGACTTCTCAATCTCAGACAAAAAAAAAAGCTGCCAGTCAGCTCCAACATAGGCTCCTGCCAAGGTTTAAAAACCAGAAGCTTAGAGCACAGAAACTCTCTTATGAACCTAATCAGTCCTATGGCCTGTTAAAACCCTAATCCTTCACTAAATCAAGAGTCAAAAACTCCTAAGTCATTTTGGGGGGGGAAGATCAGTGGAGCCTGTGGGCCCCTGCCCAATCTGATTCACTGAATCAATGAGATGAAACAGTAGCAGATATTCGCCATATGAATGTGGCCTTTGTAGCTCAAGTGAAGGAATTGAAGTGGTTACACAAGCAACTGGATCCTAATGAGGAAGAGTAATCAGAAACCCAGTAGCTTCCTCCTCTCTAATGGAATGGGATACCTGGTTTTCTGGATCAGTTAACCAGGCCTGTGACTCCAGAAACTAAGTAAGGTGAGGGGGAGAGTATTCACACATTCACAACCACACCACCAGATTCCATCATGTCATATAATATCCTCCTTATATACAGACAGAGCAGGGAGACTAACTGTATCAGCTCTCATAAGGGGTCACAAGGTAATGTTCATTGTTGATATAGATGCAAATATATCTGTATTATATGACCCTCACCCAGTCATGTCACCATTGGCAGGAAGAGGAGTCATGTTTCTTGAAACCTTTATGAAACAGCCTATCACACCCACTGATAGCCCGCATAGGAGTTTTATGCAGGACTCATGTGTTTGCTCTGGCAAAATTACCAAAACCACAAAGCCTGTTGGGAGCAGATTTTCTGATGAAGCAAAGGTTAATTTTAGATTTGACTAACAAGTTGATTTGTCAAACAGTGGTAAAGGATTTGGGGAAAGAACCCTTTGTGATTCCAGAATTACATGAGCCATGTCCCAAAGAGATATGCATAGCTGGAAGATTATGCAGTTATACTGTATTCAGACACTGTTTGGGTGTACAACTCCTTAACAGACTTTTTACTCTTTTGGCTTAGAAGTGGTTTTACCTCTACTGATGGCTCCATGATAAAATACCCCATTTTAGTATCTAATATGGTTGAGTTAGCCTTTTGTTTACAAAAGCCCCTTTTGATTAAAAAGGCTAAGGCTCACAGTAAAACTGATCCATGTGCCATCCAAAAACAGAAACCAGACTGGCTGGCTAAGTAAGGAGCAGCAGGAAAAGATCTGTCAGTGTGTAATCAATTATAGTAAAAGACATCCTTAATCAAGCACCTGTGGCCTCCTAAAAGGAAAGGGTTCAGGATGTTATTCCAAATCTAAGAGAATTCAAGAAATTCTCTTAAATTTGGAATAACATCCTGAACCTTGACATGGCTGGATCAGGTTTTCAGTCAGACTATTTAATAAATGTCTGGGTTAATGACCCAAGGAGTTGTAGGTGCAGGCTGGATTGGGAATAATGCTCTGCCTGAGAATTCACCTTACAAATCCTTTGAAGGAAATTTTGAAATAATTGATGGGATTGGAATGTACACCAAAGATGTGGGTGGTGCCTACAGCTCTAAGAAGAGAGCTCATCCGTTTGGTTCAGGATTCCCCCATGGGAAGACATCAGGGAACTGAAAAGACCCTCCAACAGTTGTCCACTCTAGGATGGTGGCTCACTATGAGGGAAGATATTCATGAATATTGACAGTCTTGTCTTGTTTGTGCTCAAGTTAATCCCACACCAGGAAAAAGAAATACTCTTTCAAGGTCACAAAGGCATGAGGTCCTTGATATACCTTACCAAACAAGGTTATAGGATCCCTGCCAATTACTCAGAAGGGGGAAAAAATTGTTTGTGATCGATTCCTTTTTAAAATTATTGGAAGCTTTCCCCAGGTAAACCAATACAGCACTAGTCTCGGCTAAAGTTCTGGTACTACAGGTGAATCTTCCATGGTGATCAATCAGGCCTCGCAGCACGATGGAGAGATACCCCTTCCCGCTGATAAAGTCTTTCTATACTGCAACTGGGAGGTGTGATTGCAGCATGTGTAAACATACCCGAACTAACTTTGATCTAGCTAGGTCTAAAGTGGCTCAAACTTTATGATGTTCCCAGGTTATGCTGCCACGGCTTCACTACTATTGTTATTTGAGCCACTTTTGATCTAGCTAGATCAGGGGTTCTCAAACTGGGGGTCAGAACCCCTCAGGGGGTCATGAGGTTATTACATGGGGGGGTCGCAAGCTGTCAGCCTCCACCCCAAACCCCGCTTTGCCGCCAGCATTTATAATGGTGTTAAATATATAAACAAGTGTTTTTAATTTATAAGGGGGGGGTCACACTCAGAGGCTTGCTATGTGAAAGAGGTCACCAGTACAAAAGTTTCAGAACCACTGAGCTAGAGCAAAGCTAGCTTAGGTATGTCTACACATCCTGCAATCACACCTCCCAATTGCAATGCAGACATATCCAAAGATTTTGGCGCGATGTGGTTGGCGTAGAATAGGAATGTGTGTCCCATCAATAGCCACAGTTGGGAACCCCATCTATGCAAAGCCATCAATAACCTCCTGTGCATTGCCAAACTAAGCCATGCAGTACCTCATTTTGGCATCAAGTGGGCAGAATTTATGTATCCCTAACCTATTAAACTACTTGTATTCTTCTCAAGGAACAGCCATTACAAATAATTTACCCCAAAAATTATACAGCAGAGCAGTATTTCCCACTTACCAATATCTCTTAAGAGAAAAACATTTAGATAAAGATACATTTTAAAATATCCATAGGTCTGAATTAAGGATTAAATTAACTTTATTTTCTCTGGTAAATGGTGGTTTTATTATGCTGGCCACTTGAGATTTGGAGAATCCTGTTAACTTCCCTGCTTTTAAATGTTTTGATTTTGCAATTGATACGAGAGGTAAGCACATCATCACTCACCAGTCTTAACTTGCTTTAGAAACACTCTCTTCTGAGACTAATATAGAAATGGGGCCAAATGTGTAAAAGCCAAGTAATGAAGGAGGATGGGGGGAAAGAGACTCAGATTTTTGCTAAAGTCCCTGAGGAAATCCTACACATGTGGGATAGATTCCCATAGATGGCCATGGCTGGAAATGACACTAATTTTATGGGCTCAGTCTGGCTTCTAGATAATATCTCATCACCACAAGCCATTTTTAAAACAAATGATAATGCTGCCCAAGACAGACCCAAGACTGGAATAACAGAGTTGCTTGTCAAATTTGATGTGCACTGGCAGAACTGCATATGGAAACCTGACAATCTCTTACCCCACCAATACCTCACTCTAAACAATACTTGATACTGGAGATTGACAAAATCCACTTGCTAGGGGCTAGTGTGATGCTATCTCTAGTGAGTATAAGGGCCTATGCTATACTTTTCTGGAAAATTGCAGTATTCATTTAAAATACTGAATTTCTAGCTCTTATGGTTAAAAATAACCTTACAAATGTAAACCAATACATTGTTGTCTCCTGAGTTTGCACGGACTATGCTCAGTGCTTTGCCAAGCAGAAGTGGAAAATTAACACAACTGATAGATTTCATTGACAGTATTCAGTGTGATTGTTAAAAGTCATTTCAGTTTCACACTGCTGACTTTTCTGAGACAGCTATGAGTAGAGGCAGAGTCAAAGTCAAACTGGAGTTACTCACTTTTTTGGGGGTGGTTGTCTCTTGTAGCAGGAACTCCCTTGCTTCCACCACTCCTTGCATCAGTCATTATATAGTCAACTTCAAAGTGACAGCATAAATTATGTATATGTTAGTTAGAATGACTTCTTTTTTCAAATAAGTATCATTACAATATATCTTGTTACAGATTCAGCATTCTGGACTTATTTGCATACACTGGACAACATAGCGAAGAAAGTAGTAAAGTATTAAGGACAACTTCAGATCCTGGGTCACTGTCAGTTAACCAAAATTAAGTCTCCTTATTAGTCATTTCAAATATATGGTTTCTAGTGATTTTTAGGGGATTTCAAAGGTTAATTCCAAAATTTGTCCCATTTCCTCTTACAAATACTTACCAACATTACATGGAAAGAGTGCAGTACTGCTACAATTTTACTTTCTAAACATGATTTCCTACCTGTGTTTGAGCACAGTCATATATTATTTGTAAGTAGATAATGCAAACCTAAAATAAAAATCACCGACTCGCAAGGAATCTAATGCTTTATAATCAGTAACACCAACAAATAATAAGCAAAGACATCCTAGTCATGCAAACATACAAATCAAATCCAAAACAAATAATAAATTCAACTAAAATACAACCAAATTTAACCCAGACACTTGAAATTTTTGACTGAATAGTTTATTCACTGAAAAATATAGTTTCAGGTCACCAAAGCTAGTTGCAAATTTGAAAAAACTGGGTGGGCTAGATTCACAGAAAGAGTGAGGATGTCTCTGTTGCCCAAGGTTAGGGCACTCACTTAAGAGGGGGAAGACCCCAGCTCCAGACTCTGCTCCTTAGCAGGAATTCATGTCTGGGTTTCTCACATCCCAGGTGAGTGCCTTAACCACTAGGCTATTAGTACAAAGGAAGACCTGACATCACCAGTTTTATTAATCTAACCCTTCATTTCCTTTGCTTTTATTTTAAAAAGCCAAAGGTTAAAAATGCCCCCAAAACAAAATGGAATATTCCATTTAACATTCCATTCCTTTTTCAATTCACAAAAAAATTCCAATTGGTTTTAGTCAAGCTGAATTTCTGTTTTTTTTGGAACTGTCTGTGAACCAAAAAAATCAGTTTTTCCCCACAGCTGTACTAGACACTGAGTTTCCAGACTCAAAACCTAGTATTCTACTGTTTACGAGAGCAAGCACTGTATCCAAATTTGTGGTTCCCGACAAGAAATGCGGCAGTTCCTATTAACAATTGAGACATACTACACTGAAGTCAGAGCAGAAGCAGAGCTGCTCTCTGTAAATCAAAGTAGCAATTCACAAGGTGACAAAATACACAACTTTGAAAACTTGACAGTGTTAGTATCTGTTTGCACATATCCACTATTTCCCTAAACATCTTTTTACATGATATTCTTTACCATTAGAGAAATCCAGTTTGATTGGTAAATAGCATTTGGGGACAACGGTAAGAAATTGGTCTAGAAACTAACATCAAATACTGAAATATGAAAACGAAAAAGCCTGGTTTCAGAAAGAAGCTAAATTTCAACTGATTTAATGGCATCTATTCCAAAATAAAACAGTCACAGAGACACTAATTCCTGTCACCCCACCTCCATATTGCCTTGTACAGATGAGAAGTTCAAAAAAGCTCAAGAAATGGCATCTATTTTTGTGAAATTATTTATAAGGGCCAGTCCCTAATCAAATCAGTTAATGCATTCTTCTGTTGGTGATGCACCCTATCCTACATAATTTCACTTGCCACTAATTTGACAGGCAAGGTGATGTAAGCATGTAGTAAATTAATTAACCCCTGCACACAAGGATAAGCAGATAGATACCCTGGAGCTTCACACCCAGGAGATATGTAACAACCCACAGGGCTGTAGCTTACGGCAGTGGTTTTCAACCTGTGGTCCAAGGACCCCTGAGAGTCTGCAGACTATGTCTATGATTTCCAAATAGGTCCGTACCACTATCTGAAATTTGTTAGGGCTCTGCAAATGAAAAAAGGTAGAAATCCACTGGCTTCCAGAGGTGCTGGAACAATTTGTATAGTGGGGGTGCTGAGAGCCATTGAGCCAAACCTGTAAACCCACCCTATCTATATACGATGGGAACCACTTCAAGCCAGGGGGTGCAGGTCACCCCTAGTGCCAGCACCTATGCTAACTTCTGGCATCCAGAGGCGTTTCTCAGCCAGCCTGCTTTCAACTAGATCACAACAGTCCCTGCAGAGGCTGCAGCAGGAGAAGCTCTGCTGCAGATGCTGCAAGGTCTCAGGGCAGCCCCCCTGCCCGCGCTCCACAACTGCTCTAAGGGCTCCCGCTGCTTCCCGGGAGCCCAGGCACTGGGGGCTTCTCTTGGGGGGGTGAGGAAGGAGGGTGTTCAAGGGAGAGGAGCGGCGGGGCAGAGTTAGTGAGCAAGGCTGGGGCCAGCCCGGCTCTGGTTCACCCGCACCCGGGGCTCGGCAGAGACGCCGCCTCCCCAAACCCCGGGCGGCTCCCCCGGCGCTGCGAGCTCCCAGCCCCGCCATCCCCTTACCTCCGCCAGCTCCGTCCGGGCCCCGCCGGCAGCACCAGCCCGGCTAGCTGCGGCCCGGGACACTCCGCAAGCAGGCGCGCTCCGCCCCCACTGAGCAAGAAGCCCGGCCCCGCCCCAGCCCGGAACGAGCGTCCCTCCCGCACCAGGCGGCCCCCGCGGGCTGCGCTCTAGGTCCTCAGCCCGGCCGCGGCGCCGGCCCCGCCACCGCCCGGCAGCCGTGCACGGAGCACCCCAGAGTGGGGGCATCGCTGCGTGGAGGGCCCAGCCCGTCCCTGGCCCTGCGCCCCGCACTCAGGTACCTCACGCCAGTCCAGGCTGAGGGCGCTGAATTGTTCCCAGCCCTTCACTAGGCGGAGCTGAGTTTAAGTGCAGCTCAGGCGGGCAGGGAAAAGCAGGAGCTCCACAGCCCAGAGGCTAGAAGGGGGGAAGATCTGCTTCCTGCCCCTGGCTGCTGCGTCTGTTTCCCCTCCTTCCTTTCCTCCCCAAACTGCTTCTCCCTCACCCCACAGGCTGCCCCCTTGCATCCAATGCAGCCCAGTCCCATCCACCCCTCCCCTGTAATGCTACACTTCCACTTCTATAAGTGGAAGGCAGAGCATCTGCTCCCCTTATGATGTTATATGAATAAAAACATGACTAGGCTTGGCACGATTTGATTTGTATCCGATAAATGACAGTTTCACTTAGGGTGACCAGATGTCCCGATTTTATAGGGACAGTCCCGATTTTTGGGTCTTTTTCTTATATAGGATCCTATTACCCCCCGTCCCAATTTTTCACATTTGCTGTCTGATCACCCTAGTTTCACTGAATGCAGGGGAGTTGTAGCCCTGTTGGGCCCAGGATATTAAAGAGACAAGGTGAGTGAGGTAAGATCTGTTGGACCAATTTTTCACTGTACACACACAAACTGATAAAAAATATTTCTGTCTCTAATAATCCAACCTGACAGATGGCAAAGAAAGAAAAATGCTTCTTGAGTAATTATCAGTTTGATTTAAGGATATTTAGCCTTGGTCTACTTTTAAATTTTAGGTCAACCTGGGTACATCGCTTCAGGGGATGAGTGTGAAAAATTCACAGAAAAAAAAAAAGTTCTTGTGTCCTCGGAGCTACTGCTGCTCAGGGAAGTGGATTACCCACATTAACATAGACAACATCTACACTACAGTGTTACAAGAGTAGCTCCCATAGTGTAGACATGTCCTTACTTTGTATGGTTTGACATGTGATGTTGACAGTTTGTGTTTTAACAGTTATAAAGATTTATCTTTTTGAATCTCAACACCTATTTTCATTAAATAATTGTCTGACACCCCCCCCAATAATTTCCCACAACTGTGAAAAAGTTAATAAAAATCTTTTAAAATGTTTAAAAATAAACATTGATATTATTCATTGAAATTATAAAAAATAAAATTGAATTCTGTCAAGCCTAAATATGACACACAGTGGGGAATGCTTATTAAACAGACTTTACTAAGAGTGCTCAGCTTACTTCAAAGACCCAGAAACCCCCTGTGTAGAACTAGATACTTACAATTAACTAATGGCAAGTTAGGTTGTAAGAACACAGAACTTTCTGCATCAATTGGACACATGCATGCGGAGGATTGACTGCCAAAAAATATCTCCAACAATTCTAAGAAATTTCCTCAGTAGTGTAAGACAGTGATTGAAAAGTGATTTCCACCCTCGCTGCATCATTTGTCCGTGGCACAGTGGACTCGTATTACAATACACCTCCACTGTTATTGTCAGTAACTTCACACCAAGAATCAGTCAATACTTCAAGTGACCCTATTTTCAAAATAAAAAAGTGGAACACTTGTTTGGCATTTCTTTTTAGAGTCACGAAACGAAAGTCATACTAAAGGCAAAAGTACACTGTACAAAACAAAAGTGTGCTATCGTCACTGCCAGCTTGTGACTCAACAGTGATATTTGCATTTCTCTCCTGGTGACGGATTTTTCTTGGTAAGAGTGTTCTAAATAAAATCATAAAACTCAAGAACAATTTTTATAGTGTCTGCTCTCGTTCAACTTGTCTGTTCACTTTATGCCTGTCTTTTCATACTGGCCCAGTACCCTACTATGTGTCATCAATCTGTTGCAAGTGGACCCAGTTTCTATGTCCCACATGCTTCCAAACCAACGGGGTAGAGTCTAGTCACTGTTTCTAGCTTTGAGGCTCCAGGGCACACTCTCTCTCTCTCTGACCTCTTGTCTGACACCCTTCCTTGGGATGTCACCATCCACCCACCCTAGATCCCTAAACCAGTGTTTGAGACCTCCCTGCCCCCCCCCCCACCGTCACTTACAACTGCTCCCTCGAACCCTACCTAGATTGTGGACACTGGACTTCTAGTTTAACCCCTTCAGGGACAACATAGTAGGAAAGCAAGGAGCACAGGCTTAGCAAAAGAATCTTAACCACAGAAACTTTACTCTTCTAGCACTCAAGAGTTACAGACCTTTGAAAATAACAAAGGATTTGACATCCATGCTCCCCATGTCTGTGTTGACCCCTTTTGTGAATCTCAGGTTTGTCAGCATTTCAGGGTAGGCAGAGTCCCTCCTATCCTCTCTCTCCTGCAAGTTCTTTTTTATGTGGGGTGATGGTAGGCCCCCTACTCAGAGCAGAACCCCAGTCTTAAATAGGGCCTACAGAGCTAAGCCATGTGCTCAGACTGAAGCTACAGACCCACCACTCATGCTTTCCCCTTCCCCACTGCAGGTCCTGGTATAGAAAACCCATTGTACAAGGGGAGTGGGCCAGCTGTTGAGAGACAACCAGAGTCATTGCCCCAGATTGCAGTCTTGAAGGTTCTTGGTTGTTAGTCCTTCAACAAGGTGTCAAGCATCTTTCCCAGACAGGGTGGCTGCCTGGAATGCAGTACAATAGTTATCATTGACCAGGCCCGTGCTTCGGCAGTAGCAGTGTCCACTATTTCCACCCATAGACTTAGACATATCTCACTGTCACAATAAGTACAGAGCAGATTCTACTCTGCATAGCAATACATGTTGAACAGATGTTTTGTAAGGGTTTTTTTTTTTAAATGGGTTGATTGACTAAAGGAAAAAACTGAATATTTTAGATACCCCAAAAGAAGTTTCAGGGACCTGCACATCTTATGAAAAAACAAGACATATGATCACTTTTATTAACGTGCCCCACCTCAGTTCCAGACGCTTGTGTTCATTATGGTATTCTTTTCAGGTTGCTTTGTTTTCCACTGTGACCAGAGTGCCAGGGGAGCAGCACTGAGGTCACTCAATAAGGGTGAACTGCAAAGAATGGGGCAGACAATCCCCAAAGCTGGTGGATATTCCAATACTTAGATTTACCAAACCAGCACAAAACAGCTTCTATAATACCTCACTGGCCACCCAGAAGCCAACAACACAGTTCCCTTAAAGCAACTCAGCCTTGGGCCTCCACCCAGACACACAAGTCAAATATGATGAGGATTACTGAAAATCTTATTCATCATACAAGAAAGTTCTACCACTCCCAAAAGATCGGACACATTACCTCCCAGGTTAATGAATATTCCAGATCTTACCCAAATACACGCTTACAGACAATCCTTATTAACTAAACTAGAATTTATTTAAAAAGAAAAGAATACAGACATGAGTACAGTTCTGAGATCAGATTCATAGCAGAGATGGTGAGCTTTGTAGCTGCAAAGAGTTCTTTCAGAATTAGTCCATAGGTTATAGTTCAATGTTCAGATTCAGGGTGATCCAGATTAAGACTGGAGATCTCACACTTATGACTTAAGCTTCCCCTGTATAAAGCATCAAGCAGATCTGAGATAAAAAGGATCAGGACCCAAGGGGTTTTTATACAGTTCCAGGCCTTCTCTTGACAGGTTGGAGTCCTTAGGTGAACAATAGGCAATCATGGAAACTTTGAAGAAGACCTATTTCCTAAGCATCACTGGTAATTAGCTACACAGATTAACATAAGGCATTTTATCCACTAGGCAGTTTACCACAAACTTTAAAGAGACATATAGACAATGACATTATTTCTCCCAAGATTCATCTAAATGTTAATATTCCCTTTTGATCTCTGAATCAATACCTATAGTGACAGACAGGAACGGTCAGTTTACATGGCTAACATCTAACAAGATCTATGTACACACATACAATTAGTATCACCTCTAATTCTCTAACAATACAGGTTTGCACTTCAAAGTTCTAGGGTCATTCCTTGTTAGATGGGCATAGTACCATTTATATACTTTTCTAACATGTCTCTAAAGGTTGACTCTGGATTATTTAGCCTGCAAGCCGCTTAACCCTTTCTGGCCATGTGTCACACACTATAAGATTCGTGGCTACCACTGTTATATAATTGCAACGATGATTTGCATGGTTATACTCCAATCAGATAACATCACATCCACTTATTTTCAGCTCTCCAGTTCAGACTTTTGTAGGACTGTTCTGCTTATCTCTTGACTCTGGTATTTTCAGCTGTCAGGGTTTTGTCTGAACTAAATGGATAGATCTGGAACATAAGGTCCAGCACCTAGGAACTCTATAGCCTTGCTTATTACAACATGATTGAATTGATCCAAAATATTTGCTTTCTTGGCTCTATAACTGCGCTGTATAGGTAAGCGGTCAGTGCTTGAATCACTGTTGGTAACCAAATATTGTTGGTTTAGAGACAAAGAGAATCTCCTGAGTCAGATCCATGAATGGTTCCAGGGCTTGAATTTGTCTCTGTAAGACTTCACTGAAGTGGAGTCAATGGTTTGATGCCAAGATCATCGGGGGGAGTACTGAGACCTTTATTATCCACCAGGCAACTCACTATGTTGAAATTGGAATTCCACAATTTCTTTGGCTGTTAACAGACATTCAAGATCTAATTCTATTTTGTATGCTGTGAAGCTTGGAAACAACAGAACCATAGGTGCTGGAATTAGGAGTGCTACAGCACGCTCTGGCTTGAAGTGGTTCCCATTATATACAGGGTATAGTTTGATTCAATGGCTCTCAGCACCCAATATACAAATTGTTTCAGCACCCCTGAACAGAGCTCTGGCCTGGTAGTTGGGGAGGGGTGGCATCCACTTAGGTGTGGGCCCACTGCTCTATCTGGGCATGTACCTTTCTGACACCCCTCCTTCCCTGGTAGAGAATTGGGTCAAAATCAAGGCCAGGGTGGCTGATTGATGGCAGAGGTGAATGGGGCTGCTGCAGTGCCTTCCGTTTGGGGTAGTGCACTGTTGCTCAACCAGCTTGTCCTGTCCATGACCTGGCATCAGTTCAACACCCTGACTCTACAACAGGGAACTCTGGCCAGCCTCCAGAAGATGATGCTGGAGTCTTTTTGGCCAGGGCTGCACTGGGTCTCTGCAGGTGTCCTGAGCTTCCCCGGGAGGAAGGGTGGACAGGGCTTGATCTATATCCACAGCTAGGTCCATGCCTTCTGCCTTCAGGCCCTGCAAAGACTCTCAGTGCTGGTGGTCTAGCATGGAGCATGCTGGTGCAACACCTTCCTCTGCCACTTCCCAGGGCTCTGATACAACTGGCAACTCTTTTCTTCACCCGAGAGGTCTCCCCCAAGACCTCTCTGAGCTGCTGGTCTTTTACCAGGACCTCCTCAGGACCTGGAAGCTAGTTTCAGTGACCAGGTCCATAGTGACCACCAAAGGGGAGGACCTCCGAGTAGAACCCCTGCTACACAACCCCCTTCTCTGTGTGCAGGTGGTGGAGTCCCCCTTGGTGCGGCAGAGGTTGGTCCTAGTTGGTACCACCATAATTGGAGATCATCTAGGCTAGGGTGGACACCTGCGCATCCCATGTTATGTGCTCCAGGAGGTGAGGGCAGCCTTGACTCTTGCTGCTCTTGCTTTCCTCGAGTGGGTCCTGCGGGCAGGTGCACCCCACCCACCTCTCATCCCTGGCCCTCCAGACCTCATCATCAGGCCCCTGCCTGGGAGCCTCCCTAGCCACCCCCGACATCACCTGAGCCAATTGCACGGGAGCCAGCTGGTCCACCTCCAAACTGTGCCCAGAGAGCATCTGTACATGCTTGTGCTTCACACTATCCAATCATGTCCTGCCCCAACACCAAGTAGTGGGATGTGCTGCCCCCTGAGGGGGGCGAGGAACCCCATTGGGCCACTCTGTACTCCAGTCTGGTTCCATGGCCTGCTGGGGATATTAGTTGGCGGCTCCTTCACAGAGTCATGAGCATTTACCTGGCATAGTTCACAAACTCCCCTGGCACCTTTGCCTTTTGCAGTTGGAGGGAGACCCTGGCGCACATCTTTGTAGAGTGGATCAGGTTGCAGCCCCTTTTCTGGCTTTTCCAGAACCTCTTCCTGAGGTTCTGGCTGCACTTCTCCCTGCACCTCCTGATCCACGCATACACCATTCATGGCCCCACAAAGTCATGGGACTTCCTTGTCAGCCTTCTCCTGGTGCTGGCCAGTACAGCCATCCATCACACCAGGAGGAGGAAGCTGAACAGGGGGGTACTCTGCGACTGTGGGGCCTATTTCTGGTCCCTTATTTGATTACACCTCCAGGCAGAGTTCCTCTGAGTAGTGTTCACTGACTCCCTGGACACTTTTGAGGAGCAGTGGGCACTGCCAGGGATTCTCTGTTCAGTGTCCCGCTCTGGATCCCTAATTCTTTACCTCTGAATTCACCCCCATTCCTGTTTTTTTTTTTCATTTGTTGTCCCCCATAATCAATTGATGCCTTGGTCCAGTGATTCCTTCCCCTTAAAAGGAGGCTTTTAGTGGTTCTACACTTGCTCATCCACCCAGTACTTTAAATAGTACTAACTCCCAGTGTGGACACCTAGGGTATGTCTCCACTGCAATTAAAAACCCGCAGCTGGCCCATGCCAACTGAGTCAGTCTCCCAGGGCTCTAAGGGCTGTTTAATTGCTGTGTGGACATTTGGGCTTGGGCTGGACCCAGGGCCGGCGGTTCCATTTAGGCAACCTAGGCGGTCGCCTAGGGCAGCAGGATTTGGGGGGCGGCATTTTGCCGCCCTCAGCGGCAATTCTGCGGTGGAGGGTCCTGCCGCGCTCCGGGTCTTCGGCAGAAATTCTGCGGCGGGTCCTTCACTTGCTCCGGGACCCGAAGACCGGGAGCGCGGAAGGACCCCCTGCCTAGGGCGGCAAAAACCCTGGCACCACTCCTGGCTGGACCCTGCAGTTTTAGTCATGCTGATGTTTCTCAATACAAATAGTTTACCTTAACTGAACCAGGGTAAATGAGGAACTGATTTTAGGGCCCTTATTCAGCATTCTAAAAAGGATTAATTTTTGCCAGAAAAAGAGGAAGAGAGATACAGGGGACAAAAGAGCTGTTCAGGGGAGGGATAATGGAAATAGAGACACACACATATAAATGTCATTGAGGAGGAGATGGTGCATTGCTGCAATATAATCAAGACTTGTGCCAGAATATAGCTTTTGACACAAATTGTCCAAAGCCATAATATGATCTTTAAATAAAACTTAATTTTCCTCCTCTGAGAAATGGATTGTTTTTTAATATGAGATAAAGTTGTATTGTGGTTTCTAGATACATTCAAAAATCACCTATAATGCAACCTAGATGGAGCTACTATAAGGTGGGTGCAAAACTGGTTGGAAAACCGTTCCCTGAGAGTAGTTATGAGTTGTTCACAGTCATGCTGGAAGGGCATAACGAGTGGGGTCCCACAAGGATCAGTTCTGGGTCCGGTTCTGTTCAATATCTTCATCAATGATTTAGATAATGGCATAGAGAGTACACTTATAAAGTTTGTGGACGATACCAAGCTGGGAGGGGTTGCAAGTGCTTTGGAGGATAGGATTAAAATTCAAAGTGATCTGGACAAACTGGAGAAATGGTCTGAAGTAAATAGGATGAAATTCAATAAGGACAAATGCACAGTAAGAGTCATTCATATTTCACAATCATTGCTTATGTAAATGTGGAAAATTAATTGTCAATATACAAACTTGCATATTTAATTGCTTAAGTTTTCCTGACTGTGACCTTATAGCATCTCTCTTTCTCAAATAACAAACTGAGAAAAAACACCCAACAAATAGAAATTCCATCATGTGGCATCATATTGACACCTACCTGGGTCATGAGCAAAATTGTACCCTTTAGATCCACTACACAGGCTTCTGCCATTAGAGCTAAAGAGAGCAGTAGTACATTGCCATTGTCTATGTGGACCAGCACTATAGAGGGACGAAACACACTTTGCCAGTACACCTCTGTCATAACTATGAAGGGAAGGGTAACAGCTCTCTGTGTACAGAGACTCCAAATCCTTTTACCTGTAAAGGGTTAAGAGGCTCGGGTAACCTGGCTGACGCCTGACCCGAAGGACCAATAAGGAGACAAGATACTTTCAAATCTTGGGGGGGGAAAGGTTTGTGTGTGTGCTCTTTGTTTTAGGGGTGGTTCGCTCTTGGGACTGAGAGGGACCAGACATCAATCCAGGTTCTCCCCATCTTTCTAAACAAGTCTCTCCTATTTCAAACTAGTAAGTAAAAAGACAGCAAGGCGTCTTAGATTTACTTTGTTTTCTCAACTTGTAAATGTACCTTTTTACCAGAGTGTGTATCTTTGTTTGCTGTACTTTGAACCTAAGACAGAGGGGGGTCCTCTGAGCTCTTTAAGTTTGATTACCCTGTAAAGTATTCTCCATACTGATTTTACAGAGATGATTTTTACCTTTTTCTTTAATTAAAAGCCTTCTTTTTTAAGAACCAGATTGATTTCTCCTTGTTTTAAGATCCAAGGGGGTTTGGATCTGTATTCACCAGGAGTTGGTGAAAGGAGGGTGGAAGGAAGGAGGGGGGATGGTTAACTTCTCCTTGTTTTAAGATCCAAGGGGGTTTGGATCTGTGTTCACCAGGGAATTGGTGAAAGGTTTCTCAAGGCTTCCCAGGGAGGGAATTCTTGTGATGGTGGCAGCGGACCAAAGCTAAGCTGGTAGATAAGCTTAGAAGTTTTTATGCAGGCCCCTACATTTGAACCCTAAAGTTCAAAGTGGGGATCCAGCCTTGACAACCTCATAGCTATTTGCTGACAGCAGAGGAATGGTGAGACCCAAGGATCCTGGGTTCCATTCCAGGCTCTGGAAAAGCGTGTTCTCTAGTGGGCAGAGACTTCTGCACATTCCCCCCAAATCTGACCCCTTCTCCAACATCCACTCCTAGCAACTTGTCCCAGTCACATTCTCCTTGCCTATCCAGTCTCAGGCTTCTCATCACAGTCCCAGTCTCCCTGCCCGACCAGTCCCAATTCCTCCATTTCCATCCCCACTCCTTGTCCCCAATTTCCTTGCCCAGCCACTTCCAGTTCCCTCCTCCCAGCTCCTCATCCAATCTGTCTCCGTGCTCCACCTCCTCACTGGCTCTTATTCTCCCTCCCCAGCTCCTCATCCAATCTCAGTCTTTTCCCCCAGCCCCTGCATGGCTCTTTGTCGCAGTGTCACCCTTCCTTGACTCCTTGTTCCAGTCTGTTTGCCCATATAATCCCAGTTCTCACCCCTGCACTGGAGCTCCTTGGCCGCTCAGTCGACCCCCCACCAATGTTGGTTCCTAATCCCCATCTCCTAGTCCAACTAATCTAGTTTCTCCCAATCCCCCAAATCCAATGTTCCACCAACTGGCTCCCAGTTCACCTCCATTTCCCTCACTGGCTCCTAGTCCCACTTTCCCTGTCCAAACAGTCCCAGCCTCCTCTCCTCTCACTCCTCTCCCAACCAGTCCCAGCCTCTCCTCCCCTCAGCTCCCAGTCCCAGTCTCCTTGCCTACTTATCACTCTCCCCCTCCAAACTCCCAGTTGTAGTTTCTCTCCCCCATACAGTTCCAGTCTCAGCAGACTCCTTGTCCCAGTCTAATCCTCTCTCTCGTCTGCTTTTCCCCCCTATTCATTTTAATCAGATGGCTTCCTCCACCATACTGCCTGGGTGCCGGAGGGGGTGTCATTAAGCACACAGGAGAGATAGGCTTTCTGCTCTCAGGTTCCAGTACCCAACCCCACCCTTGCCTGGAGCAGCCATTACAGTGAAAGTCCAGCTTCACCCTGGGCTGGAGCATGCTCAGTACCTCTGTGGGCATGCAACATGTACAGTCTGGTCAGCACTAGGAGCCGAGAGAGACTCAGGCATGCTCAGTGAGAATGGAATCTTCGCATGTTTTAGCTGCTAAAATTGAAGTCTCTGCTGAGCATGGGTGACTTGCCATTTTTTTTTTAAGGCTTGTAACTTGGCTAAGTTGGAATGGATTTTCATGGGAATGGCAAAATGCACATCCCTGACAATAAGACCACCTCCCTGCCAAATTTCAAGTCCCTGCTCCAATGCAAGAATGTGCTAAAAAAGCGGGGGGGGGGGAAATCACCAGAATATTTTTAACATCGGTAAAAACATTTTTCCTTAGCCTCATTCTTAGAACATCTGAACCATTTTGGCTGAAAGTATCCAAAAAATTCAGCCTGAGACAAACAACGAGCATGGAGAATTGCAGCCTGAACAATTAAAATTTGGCAACATAAGAAGGAACAGAAAACTGGGTTTTTCCTTCCACCCTCTTAATAAGGCAATTTTAATAAAAGGTGATGCTACCAGTCCCACCTATAATATGTATCTGTGTGTTCCTTTGTCCGGCAACATCATGTGTCATAGGAATCAAAACAACTCCACACATCATCTGCTTCCATGAGTCTGAAGTCCAAGTTGTACAAATAGTTATGTATAACAAAAGCAAAGGCTGGACATATTCCATTGTTCTACAATATTTCCCCACATAGATTTAGGAAATGAGCTGTCAACAATGAACATTTTTATAATATCCTGAATTCAACAATAGCAAGTTTCCATTGTGACCAAAAAACAAATGCGGCTGGATTGGACAGCGAAAGAAGGGAGATGGAGGTACGGGAGACAGAAACTGATGAGAAGAAGGCACGTGAGGAGGAGAAATATGTTTGATAAAGGAAAGGGTTACGTCAATGAAATATGCATATAATTTTACCAAACAGGCAAAAGAAAACTGAAGCGAAAAAGTGAGAGAGAAATAAAAAGCTAAAAAGACAGAATCCAAAAAGTGTTCTGAAGAGGTTGATCTTAGAGTTAAAAAAAAAAAAGGAAGGTAAGAGACTAAAACACAAAAAAAAAAAAAACAACCCCCCCGTCCCCCCAGGAAAGGTTACACTAAAGCAAACAAAGAGGGAGAGAGATGTAAGGTAGACCAAGTAAATTCCGTTTTTGAAACGATGTTATGGAACGTTTGATAGCAAAGCATCACAATGAAATACACAAACACTTTATTTTTCTTAGAAAATATGTGAACAGAAGCAAGTGATTGTGGTTAGGTGACCTAATTGTTGATAGAAGGTGTCAGGAAATAACCTGATTTAATTGAATAGGAAGCTGTTTTTTGGGAGGGAGAGATTGTTTTTTTTAAGAAACCAATACTTTGTACAATTCATAGAATGGCTTTTGTATCTGTTGTAGTTACTGATGGAAAATATGAGAGTGCATTTATGCTTTGTTTTGGTACTTTTTTTTAATTGAAGATAACTTTATAGTATATTTTTCTGGTACAGAATTCCAGATAAATACTTGGAAAGCTAGCTTTCATGCAGGAAAAAAAAAAGTATTTTTACAAAGCCTTTAATAGAAGGAATGAACTGCTTTTAAAAATATAAATCTTAGCACCCACTGGCAGCCAGCTCCCCACTTCCCCCCAGTACCTGCCACCCACCTGCTGCCCTGCCGATCAGCACCTCCCCCTCCCTCCAAAGCCTGCCGCCCACTGCGATCAGCTGTTTCACGGTGTGCAGGAGGCTCTGGGAGGGAGGGGGAGGAGTGGGGATGGGGCATGCTGGGGGGAGGTGGGAAGAGGTGGGTCGGGGGTTTGGGGGAAGGGGTCAGGTGGGGGGGGACTGGGGCAGAGTTGGGGATTGAGCACCCTCGGGACCTGGAGGAAGCTGGCACCTATGTTTCTGGGCCAGATGCTGCCACCCTTATTCACCTGTAGTGGGACAATATGGTGAGTAGCTCAATTGAGGTTTTTCTTATTTTGATTTTACTGGAGCTGGCTGTGAAGTAAGGCACTACATAAAGTGAAGAAGAGCTGCAGATTCTGGCCCTTTGTTAGGGAGAGGAGGAAAAGGCACAAAATGCTTCAAAAGCTCTTCCTTTATATTCCATCTGAGATCACATAAGTGTCACATCATGAAAATTCAAACTATGGTGGCCATTTTAGTCTATGATTTTCTGGAAAGTCAGAGTAGAATTGCAACAAACCTTACTAGAATATAGTCTTAGCTAGTCTAATCAGAACATTTCTTCACAGTACAAAATCCAGCAGTTCAATTTACAGGAATGCTGCCCTAATTACAGTAACACTATCAACATTATGCAATGAGTTTGACAGTACTCAAAACTTCAAAAAGATTAATAGCTGTGCATAAAGAAAAATGTATAAAAGATGATAAAAATAGGAGAAAAAAATACTGAAATAAAAATAATCCTCAAAATTTAAATAGTGATTAAACTTGGTTCATTCTCATAACTGTGTTGTGTTAGGAAAAAATCTTCACTGTCATGGTGTCAAATACAGCACTCTAAAAAGTCCTTGGGCAGATCCTCAGCTGAGGATCTTCAGTTGGGGCCATGCCTATTTATATGAGCTGAGAATTTGCTGCCTAAACTTTCAGGACCTGATTACTCTCACTGCAGACATAAAACAAATGGATACAAATGTGGGCGTGAGTCACATGCATAAATACCATGACTGTGTGTGCAAGTCAGACCACTGCACACGTAAATAGCCAGGTACATGGGTAACAGGCCATTTGTGTGTCCAGTTAAGTGACGATCATAGTGTTGGGATCCACTAGGCATAGCTACCAGGTAACTCGGGAGAGCGGAAGGCCAAAGTGTCGATGGAGCTCTTTTGCTCTGAGCCTATCTGAAACCCCCAGACTCCATCTTGTGAACTCTCATCTACTCCTGTGCTAACTGCTTACATGTTAAAGTAGAAATGTATTGGTCAGCGTTTCTAGCAAATGGCTGCAGTTTCACTCACATTAGCAGAAATAATAGAGATAAGGAGGGAACAGAGAGATAGTTAGTTTGCAGCTGTTTTCCCATATATCCCCAAGGTATTTAGTGCAAAGGGTCAAGGAACGTACCGTGTTCTCCCTTCAAAATGACAAATGTATCCGCAACAGATGTCTCTTGTATCCCCTTCCCCAAAATAATATGTATTCTGTGTAACCTGTTATCTATCGGTTACTATAATGACGCAAAACGACGAAGGCTAAGTTGTTTGTTACTGATTATAAAAAGGGCCTATGTCGCCCATGTAAGGTGTGTCTCTTCTGGCACGAGCCGAGGAGCGCCCTCTCAGCTGACTGACAAATAAAAAGGACCTGGTACCCGTCTTCTTGTCTCTCCGTGCCTTCTTGGTGTAATTAGGTAAGCTCCGGGGGGAAACGGGCCCTATTTGGCCAACAGTAGCATCAGCACACACGAATTAGGCACATCAGTTTTGTGCATTCAGTGTTGAAAAGCAGGTCCTTAACTTTTCAAATTCTCATTTTCAAAATGCAGTTACTTTAAAAAAAATGCTTCAAAATTGAAGGAAGCAAGAGGAAAGAAAAGGAATGAGAAAAAAATATTCATGCATACTAGTCATTTACTTTGCAATTTAAGTAAATATGAAATTACTGATGTAGGCAATATTGTATTCTTTTGACATAGCAAACAAACAGTCTCCTCCTATTGAAGGACTCGACACTGCAATGGATATTTATTATCTAGGGAAGAAATGATTGGTGCCAAGTATTATGCCTTTTTCTTCTGTAGAAATTTGTACCCTATCAGTGCCAGTACAGATCTAACAGGTGATGGGATAATTTCTGTCAAACTGGAAAGCTATTCATGAGAACACATTTCCACTCCCAGTTGCACTTCTGCATTCCAATATTTGTTGGGTTTTAGAATGTTGTTTCACCAATACTGACAATTAAAATGTATTATAAGTGATATTTATATTATGATAGTACACACGGAGGATTCTCTCTCCATTGTGCTGGGTGCATTACAAACATATAGTGCAAGAAATCACTGCCCAGTTGTAAAAGCTTTGTTACCAACTACACAATGATTGATCAAAAACCTTTAAATGGTTTAGGGATGAGGAAAATGTATGTCCTATAGAATCCATAGTGAGCACAAATAATATATGAAAAGTACAGGTGTGTACAGCATTGTATAGCACTGTTAGTATTTTGGATATAATTTCTAATACAGAAAATACATGACTTTATCCCTGTAAAGGGTTTCTTCCTCCCTTCTCTACCAGATGTCTCTGCAGGTACAGATATAAAGAAAACACAGAGTGCACTGGGAAACAATGGGGAGGGGGGGGATAGATGACCACTTTCTTTTTAATTAGCTTTTTCCTTTCTGAACATATATTAACCCTTATATGTCCAAAAATCTTATCACCCGGTAAGAGTGTTGCCAATCCTTGTGATTTTATCATTAGTCTCAGAATATTTGATGTTTTCTTACAGCCCTAGCTCCTGGAATCCTGTGATTATGTGTAAATCTCATCTTTTTTTCTTAAATAAATTTCTAACTCTCATGGGTGAGGAGGAAAGCTTGAAAGTGTGACAGAAGTACACCCTAAAGACTCAAAACCCAAAATAAAAAATGTTTTTTAAAAAAAAAAGCTCATGATTTCTGGAGTCTGACTCATGGCTTTTGAACACTTGAGGTTGGCAATACCGCAAACCGAATATGAGGACAGAGTGGTACAGTTGTCTGGTGGGTCCTTTCTGTCCCAGCTTTTGGAGACCTTATTGCCTGATCTCACTCTGGAACATCCAAAAGAAAATTATCAACAATTTTTTGTGTTAGTCTTTAACAGCCTGACCAATTAATAGGAAGGATGAAAGACTTTAATTGCATCTCTACCTCACAAAGACAGGGTGTGGAGAACAAAAAGATCAGAGGTCAAAAAATGGTTTAACACAGAATAGTCTAAAGCCCCACATGCAATTATTTAATAGTCTGTCAGCAATGGTTCAGGTGCCTGGCTGGCCATAAAACACTTTGGCTAAGATGTTCAAAGCCACCTACAGGTTTTGGACACCAATTTCCTGTTGGGAATTGAGCAACAGGCATCCAAGACCAACAGGGCTTTGAAAATTTCAACCCAGGGATCCATCCATGACAGTTCTAACCTAGCAGGCATTACCAGTACCCCTGTGAGTGCACCACCTTGGAGCAAGGGGAGGGAAAGCCTCCACCCGCACGGAGTTACTGCACACTGATGCAATGAAAACATGGATGGAAACACAGGTCTTGCAGTTGCACTAGTATAACAGCTCCCAGCCCAACAGGTCCCATAGCAATCTTATCCATCCTTCAATGACAGTTTTATGCTTTTCCAATTGACCTTCCAGGCCCATTTTTTTCCTATTAGTTGCTGTCTAATAAATTGTATTTGTTTGAACTATATGTAATGATCAGTGGGTCAGGGAAACATCCAGAGCAGAGAGTGTACTCCAGAGTAGCCCCTGTCCTAAGTGACCATGACAAGGTAGGGGGTCGAGCCCTCCATGAATCCTGGGCCCAGCCTTGTTGAGGTTACAAGAACTCTGCCACACAGGAGAGTGGAAATGAAGTCCTTGAGGTCAGGTAGGCCTCTGGGTAAAGGGAGTGGGAATGAGGACTGAGATCCTTTCACTAGCCAATTCCACCAGCATAGTGTATAAGCCAGGAATGTTCCCCACAATACCGGGACCATTCCCCTGCTTACACATCAAACTGGTGGTGAGCGTCAGGCTACTAAAAAGAAGCCAATGTGACCTTAAACATTTGTGAATGACCTCTCCCGCCCCCAGACCAGGATTTGGAGAATTCAGAGATAGCTCAAAGCCTCCATAGCTTCCCCTTTCCCAGGGCCTCTACACAGAATCTCACCCACCGCCTTACAGCACAACTCCGGTAAAAGTTTTCATGTCTGTGTGCTGATATCTTCCAGCAAGTGAACGACCAGAATTAGAGACAGATGTGAACTGGCAATTGTGTTATGCCAATTTTATGCTGATGTAACCAGTAGAGATGTGGAGTTACACCACGTAAATCTTGACTAATTTAGTGTTGAATGCAGCTCCTTTTGTTTTGCTATTCTTTTTCCTCCCCCTTATGTTTGTCTCCTTTTGTCTTAAGAAGAGCTAGACTTTAACCCCAAAACCTATGAGCTACCACCTTAAATTTACTCTCTGAACAAGAGCATTTGCAAACCATCAGAAAGTCTTTCAAGCAAGGGCTTTTCCCTTTAAAAAAAATCCATATAAAAAGAGAGAGAAAGGTATAAGGGAGATTAATTTTAAGTTCAGTAAACCTTAATTTAGCAACGTGGTTTTTCCTCCTTTTTGATGTTTAATAAATGTTGAAGATTTTTGGAGGTGGGGGGTTGGTAATGCAGAAAAAGTGAGACCAAACCGTTGGCGTCATAACCAAGTCTAATTACTGTGAATGCTGGGCCAGTAAAGAAAGTAACAGCTAGGGAAGATTTAAAACCAACTCCTAAATACTTATCTGATCCTTATAATATGGCAAAGAAGCCAGGGTAGGGGCAGGTCATTGTAGTCCAGTGAAGAACTGGGAAAGAGGGGATGAGTCAACTGGCTATTCCTTGAAAATGTCAAGGAGAGATAAAGAGGCCCTGGCTTTCCATTCCAGAGCTATTTTTATACATCATATACAAGCAAAAAAGGGCACAGGGATAATTTATTTTCCGTTTGCAGATCACCTTTAAAGTGACTAACTTAGAAAAAATAGTGCATAACTGCTTCAATTCCAAACAATACCCCAGATATATTTAGCAAGTATCGTTACAATGGTGGTGTAAGTCCATTTCCTAGTGGTCTGACCTCCTCGTTATGATGAGCTGTGACAGACATCTCTCTCACTCTCTGGGAAGGAGAGGGGAACCTTGCTGTTCTGGTCCCTGTCCCCGATAGACACCATAACCATCTCACTCTCCGCAAAACCCTGCCATTCCAACAGATTTGAACTCCATCCAGGCAGATCTTTTTGTAGGATCAGGACCAAAGCTGGTACACACACAAAATGAAAACAAGAATTTCTAACATGTAGATGTCTTATTAAAATAATAATAAACAAGTGGATTGGTACAAGCCATTGTACTTTAATTTACCTTAATTTCCCCAGTCCTAGAAACAAGGAGGAAAGCAGAGCCTGCTCTAGCTATCTGAGATAAGTAATTATGCTGACTTGTTTTACCATCTGACCCAAGAAAGATAAATGAAAGTGATAGAACAATGAGTCATCTTAATTGAAAGGCTGTTTGGAAGGAATGACACATAATAAATTGAGAGGTTTTGCCATGTTTTCCTTAACTCATTAAAAGACTTAATGCACAGGATTTCCTAGCCAGGAACAACATTATTTATTTAACGACCATGCTAATATGACTGGATTAGGATAATGTTTGCTCCATCTGGCCTATTGTAACACATTCTGCTTTAAACTGCAGCCCTGAAATATTTAGATATCAGATTCTATTTGTATTTATTTATTCTTAGACTTGGAAAGATTTATTTTTTATTGTTTATAAAAAATGACAGACTATTTGTTTTGCTTTTAATCAAAAAAAGTTATTGCAGTAGCAGGAAATTTAATAAAGCTGAGACACTAATTATTTGCTTTAAATTTATAAACATACAAGTCAGTTTATAACAGGTACAGAAATAAAATGTCATAATATTGTATATGGATTGCCAGTTCAAATTGAGTGCACAAATTACAAGTGCAATATATAATAACTTTCTGTATCTGTAGATTAGTTTTGGAGAAGTAAGTGGAGCAAAAAATAGATGAATGCCATTATATAAGCCCAAATTCTACAGACTTACGAATGTACTTAACTTTATATATTGTGAGTAGGCACAATGACTTCAGTGGGGCAAGAATTTCACCCAATGGGAGTTTTGCCATGGACTTCAATGGGGCTAGGATTATACTGACTTCAGTGGGACTGTTCATGGTGTGTAAAGTTAATCGTATGTGTAAGTGTTTCCAGGATTGGGGCCTTCCTCATTAAAACCTAATCCTAAGACTACTTATATTGTATTACACATTTTATTACTGCATTTTTTAATTCTACTGGGCTTTGGTAGGATTTCCCCCAAGAGTGTAAGCAATTTGGAGCAAGGACAGTCTTTTGTCACCTAGCACAATGGGGTCCTGGTCTATCACTAGGGCCAGGGGCGGCTCTAGGCACCAGCAAAGCAAGCACGTGCTTGGGGCAGCCCATTTGCAGGGGCGGCAGGGATCCAGCATGGGAGCTGAGAACCAACAGTGGGCCCTGGGAGTTGTAGTTCCTTGGTTAGTTCCCTACCTATAGAGCCAGCCCTGGAGCAGGGAAAGAACTACATTTCCCAGCATTCCCTTGGCCACTACCAACAGGAAAGAGGGGGAGGGAGGGAGGGAGGAAGCTGAGACCTCATGCTGCAGCCTGCTATGAATGGAGAGCTGCACTGGGAAGGGCAGGGATACCATATTTTAATATTCAAAAAATAGGACACTCCATGGGGAGGGAGGGTAGCCCCACCCTGCCACCATCCACTCCGTCTGACTGCCCCGCACAGAAACCCCAACCCATCCAACCCCCCTGCTCCCGGGACCCCTGCCCCAACTGCCCCCAGGACCCCACCCCCTATCTAAGCCCCACTGGTCCTTGTCCCCTGATTGCCCCCTCCTGAGACCCCACCCCCTATCTAAGCCTCCCTTCTCCTTGTCCCCAACTGCCCCCTCCTGAGACACCCCCCCCAATTCCTCCCTAGGACCCCACCCCCTACCTGTCCCCTGACAAACCCCTGGGACTCCCATGCCTATCCAACTGCTGCCTGTCCCCTGAGTGCCCCCCCAAACCCATCTACCCCCCTTCTCCCTGCCCCTGACTGCCCCCCTAACCTCCGCCCCATCCAACCCCCCCTGCTCCCTGACTGCCCCCCCAGAACCCCCTACCCCTTCTCCAACCTCCCAGCCCCCTTACCGTGCCACTCAGACCAGCGTGTCTGGCTTCGCGCAGTGCCAGACACGCTGCTGCATACATGCTGCCGTGCTCCCCTGCGGACCCACAGCCTCCTCCCCCCAGCACCTGCCTTCCAGATTTGAACATCTCAAAATTCAGCAGTGCTCAAGCTCAGTTACTTCATTTCTCCCAAATCAAATATACTGATCCACTGTAACTTGCTGTAGAAAAAGTAGGATAAAATTGAGCAAGAAATGCTTCCCAGTGGTTATTAGGACTGGAATTGCTATTTTCAACAGCCATTGCCTTTTTTGTTTGTTTGTTTGTTTAAAAGGAAGACAGTGATATCACATTGGCAAATTCCCCATAGAAAGAAAGAGTGGAACAAAAGAATAATAAAGGCACCTCAACTTTTCCTCATTTATGGAGGACAGTCTTATAATATGCATCCAGATATCCTCCAATCACACAAGCTGAAAATTGTTCCACTTTACTGCAGTTCTGTAACCATATGGGAACCAATCCTGTCTGTGTTCTGTGCACATCCAAAATTCCTGCTGAATGACCTGCCCGGGGAGCGAGTTACCAGTGACCCAGGGCTGCGGCGGTTATGCACCCAGTTCCCAGAAGTCCCAGCCTTAATCTCAAACCCTAACTAATGTGAGTGGTCTCATTGACTTCAATAATTTGAATAAGAGAGTTTTAAAGACTGGGCCAAAAAATATAGTTTTCCTCAGGATAGAACTATGCAGGGATGAAATCTTCAAAGTGCATAGACTGACATTTTCCAAATACTTTTAATAGTGCACTGGATAATTTCAAAATTGGAGCAAAATAATAGTATCTATATGACATTTCTAAATTGGATCAATAGCTAATGCTTTACAGTGGTCCAAACAATATTGATAGGGAAAAAAACCACATTACTGAAATAGGTTTGTAACCACTACTTTTCTACAACTTCATATATTCAGTTTGGAGCATTACCATGTTTTATTAAGGCAGGCAATTCCTTGATAAAGGCTAAAAACCACTGAAGCCGATGGACAGACTCCATTTTACTACAGTGGGCTTTGGATCAGGCCTTAAATGCCAGTAACTCTGGACTTAATATTGAACAGGTACAGAACAAAGGTAACAGGCTCTGGAAAAGTACTGCTTTCTTCTGACTGGCTGGCTAAGTTGCAAGAATTCATAATACAGGATGTGCAAAGGACATTTCAAAACATATACAGCCTGATTCTCCTCTCACTTCCAGTAAATCAGGAGCAAGCAACTCCATAGACATCAGTGGGGTTGCAGTGGTGTAAATGAGAGCAGAATCAGCCCTTATTGTTTTATAAACACCCATTAGAATTCCACAGGGACCCATCACCTTTCATCTTTCAACACTATATGTAGTTGCTTTTTAATCATGAGATTAAATGTATTAAAGTAACAGTACAAGAAACTTTTATAGAAAGATGCAATATCATAATAAAAATGACATTATATAGTTGCCAAACTTTTTAAATGAATTGTGTAAACTGTTGTGTAACTACAGTACATTTACACAAAACTGGATTTTTTTTTTTGAGTTACTTAATAAAATATAAAGGAAATGATCTAACAATAGAACAAGTTGAGCGATTATTACAATCCAAGCTAATTAAAGACTCAATTTAAGTCTCACTTCCAATATCTGGGTTTCTTCCTAGATAAGATACTTGTTTAATTAGACATATTGCACCTGGCTAATAGAGGTCAGTTTTAACTCTACATTTATTTGCTTATTTATTAGTATTCTTCACCACCTTACCATTCTTTGGACCAAATCCTCTCAATCCATGCAAAGTTCAACTACTGGGGAGTTCCACCAGGATTGATTGACTCTTGCCTGAGCTGCCTTGGAGTGCTCACGCTGACGCCTCACAGCAGGCATTACACCCATGGGCAGGGGCTGAGGCCACTGAACATCCCAACACAGGTAGTTTTGGCCAATGAATCTGCCTAGCCACTGACCATGCATCTGTACCCAAAACCAGAACAGACCAGATAGTGCCCCATTACCTTCTCCCCACACAGAAAAACTGAAAGAAGGGACAAAGCTATTTGGGGGTGGGGGGGGGAGGAAATCACGAGTGTCCATGTGCAAAGTTTTGGAGGTCTCATGCAGGCAGGGGAGCTGGATTTACCTTCCCATTTTGTGGACAGGAGGTCAGATATCTCAGAGCACCATGGAAGCATAGAATGTCCATGCAGATGGCCAAACTTCACCTTCTCCCTCTCCTCTAGCAGCATAGCTCCACCTCATCTGGCTCCTTCCACTTCTGTCCTTACTTCCCCAAAGGTTTAGCATTAAGTCCTGTAGATATTTGCTGGGGCATAATTCAACGTAGCGTGGATCTCCCCCAGCCATGGCCCTTCATTGCTCAATGATGCCCATTAAACAAGAGCCCAAATTTGTAGCATTTGTCCAGAGAAGTTTCAGCAGAACCAGAGGGAAAGGAGGGCTGATACTGTTTAAATTCAGCTCCTCTCCCTCATCTTGCTAACATTTGAGCAAGTTTTCCAAACTTTTCAACCCTTCTTAGCTGAGGGGCTGATAGAGATGGGAAATAATAAAAGCTCTTAAATTTAGTCTTCAGATTGGGACTTTCCTGTTATACAGCATGTGCTTGAAGTTCACTGCTTATTCATCCTTGGAATTTTTCCATTTTATTTCCCAATCTCCACATTGGTTCCGGAATAACTACCCTGGGAAATAGATTCAGCCTCCTCCTTCTCCTCCTCTTAATTAACACTATGTTATCAAGGACATGTTGATAAGTAATAGACCTTACATTTCACCCCTGCACTGTCAGATATAGTAGTTTTGATCTCCCCCACCACTTTTAGACACTAGGTTAATTGACTGACTTCAACAGAATTACTCCCAATTTCCAACAGTGTAAATGAAAAGACAACCAGTCTCAGTGAGTTTACAATGCTCAGCCTTTTACCAGCCTAGGAAGGAACTGGAGATTTAGGACCAAATCTTGTTTGCCTTGCTCCTGTGAACAGTCCTATTGATAAGTAGGGCCAGCAGTATCTGGTCCATAATCCAGTATCATATTGGATCTCCATCTTTGCTTCCTCATATAGCTACGTGGCCTCCCCTATCTGCTTCTTTGTTCTGCTGCATGCCTAAAAGTGTATATGTTGGTCCATTTCCAAAGAAGCCAACAACTCACACTTAGTTTATTTGAATAACCCGGAGCAAGTATGTGAGTGACCATCACCACAGCAGGTTGTAAAAATATAAAAAAGATTCTGTAGAAAGTGAGCAAATTATCTAAGTTTTTTCAGAACCTTCAATTAGCCCTGTTTGTTACAACAGCCTTAGTCATCCTGGCCCAGATCCTCAAAAGGTATTTAGACACCTACCACCGAGTGAAATCAGTGGGAATTAGGTGCCTAATCACCTTTGAGTATTTGGGCCCTTGTCCCAAGGTGACTTCAACCTTATTGTTTACATTTCCTTTCTTTTTTGAAAAAATGATTCTGAACTTGAGAGAAGGCATAATCTCAGACCCTAAGGACCACCTGAATTTACTACACTCATGAACCCTTTGTGAAGTAAAGCTTGACTTTTATTGCCACCCCAGCTCAGTCCAAATAGTTGGTGTAGGGCAGAAGCAAGTGGGAAAACAAAAGCTGTGCAGAGAGATTTATGCTCCTTCTTCCAGACTCCCTCAGATCAAGTATATGCACTGCTTAAACATTCACAAATACATTGGCCCCAAATGTCCTCCTGATCCGTGAAGTAAAATACACAATTCTGACATCTCAAGGTCCATGTTTCCTGAAATGATCAATGGCCACTACAAGCAGCAGCAGCAGCAACTAAATCAAAATCAGGTTCTGGGCAACTTTAAATAGTCAGTTTGTGACCTAGGCCCAATCAAACTCCTGTTGAAGTCAAAATGACTTCAGTGCAAATTGGATTGCACCCCATCCCCTAATGAAAGGAATGTGGAATTGATCCTGACCAATGGGAAATCTTGGCAAGTGATCGTAACAAGTGGTGCCACCGTCTTCATCAGGGTATCCAAGTCCATGACAGGAGCTGGCTCCTACAGCTTGAAGAGAGAAGAGCCCATAGGAAGCAAGCAGTTCCCAACCAAGATCCATACACTTGCAATAACTGCCAAAGATCATGCAAACCTCGGATTGGCCTATTCAGTCACATGAGACATTGCAAACCATCTACATCATAGGCTGCAATTCCCACCATCTCTCACAGACAAAAGGATGCCAACATAGGTTTAAAAACAGAGCTGGAAAAATGAAAGCACTTCTGAAACTGAATCTAGCATAAGATGCAGTGTTATTGTACCTGTGTTGGTCCCAGGATAGGAGAGAGAGATTGAGAAGGTAGGTGAGGTAATGTCTTTTATTGAACCAACTTCTGTCTCTCTCACCAACAGAATAAAAACAGATTCCCCACCCAACTTGTCTCTCTAGTGTCAGACTTTTTCAGCTCATGAAAACACACAATTTCACCCTAGTGTAACACTGTTGTAAGTCAACTTTGGCCCCTTACTTGTGTGCTGGTTTATACAATTGTCTTTTGTCATTTCAGAGTTATTTCATACAATTGAAACAGGAATAACAACATTTCATAACATGCAGAAGCAGTTGTCATAGAATTTCTAAGACAGACGGACTTAAAGAACTAAAAGTCTTTTCACACAGCATTAATTCAAGCTTGTGTTTCGGTCTACCTGCCTCTTAACAGAGTATAAAATATATTTTATGGGCATGTAAAACCCACTCAATCATCTTAATCTCTTCCTCAGAGAGGAAGTATAGTCCAGTAGCTGGGTGTTAGTCTGGGCTCGTAACTGAAGTTAGACACGATGGTGCTTTTGAAAATTCCAGTAGGTGCTGAGTTGTATGAGCTGGCTGATGAGGAGGCCTCATTCAGTGGTCTGGTTTTCACCCCAGCTACCTGCGTCTTCCGATTAGAAGACTACTCCCTCCAATAGCTATTTTGCCAAATTGCCCATGACCTGTTCTTCTACAACAGCCTTAGAAATGCTTATGCATTGCATGGCCACAGTTGTACAGGAAAGCTGTGACAGATCTAAAATAAGGCTCAAGACAGCATGGGAGGTCTGGAGCTTATTTGTGTGAGCATTCCTCTCATCTGTGAGTGTTGCAATTCCCTATGACTCAGGGACTTTTTTTTGCATCCCACAACAGGCTGACCTTTTCCTTCACTGTGAAGTCATTGTCCATAGCTTCCTACAGACTGCAGTTACTGAGTGCTCAGTAGGACTTAGTGTTCTATGGTTCTCAAATTTCATATCTAGTCATAAACTATAAATACACAGAGTATAGATTATCTTTATTCAAACTTTCCTGAAATGCAATGCATGCATTAGCTTAATTTATACTCACAAACTGTAAACTTTTGTTACAGTGCCTGGGAGTAATGAGAAATCAGTGGCAGATAGATACACTTTGAGGGCCTGATCCAAAGTCTATGACATCATTGAAACCTCAATGGGCTTTGATTCAGCCCTTAAAGCCAGTCAGAACTTCTCATAAAAATTTGTCATTTTACTGCACAACATAGAAAAGCTAATGACAACATTAAATCCGGAGAAAAGAACATATAGTTCAATAAACATTTGACTTTAGCTACCTTACTTCACAGGTAAATTGGGAACGGCACCTCCACTTCAGTGTTTCTGTCTTATAGGTGATCCTCCAAAGGAAGAATGCTGACGTATAGCTGGTCTTTTGAAAACCTGTATATAAAGAAAATTAAGAAAACACTTTCAACAAGCAGCACTTCAGGTCTCCATCTTTTTCCTCCCCCAAAGCTTTTATATCCAGTTTTTACACGATATTAAAATATACATACAGGACAGTTGCTAGTATGTTTTTATCTTGCTATTAATTACTGCTGTTTGTGAAAGGGCAGCAACAAAAGAGAAAGTTTTGTCTTATACTTTTGTTACGCTGAATCAGTTAGTTCTTGAATCCTCTAGGAACGGCACATTTCAGGAAGTCTGAACAGGAAACTATGACCTGGGCATATTGCCAAGGAATATCAGAAAGCTGCCAGAAAGTTGCAAAACACAAGCTTTAGTCAACTCACATTAACCACTAAATGGCTCTCTTTTTAACCATTCCCTTCACTCAAAAAATTCTGAGAAAAGCTACTGAACTGAATGGCAGCATCAATTTCAGAAACAAAACCCATGGTGCTGTTTTTTATTCTAGACTCTAAACCTCTTAATTTCCTCATCTGTCACACCATCTCCTTTGGCGTCTTTACATGAATGCACACACAAAGTCTGATCTGATCTCACACCGATTTTACACACGAGTACTTCAAATAGAGTCACTCCAAACGTACACAGGAGTAAGTGAGATTAAAAATCAGACCCAAACGTGTAAACATTCTGTATAGCAGAACATGAGTTCATAACGATTAAAGCTTTTAGAAAGTTGACTACTACCAGATTTTGCTATCAGAATGCTAGGTTCGAGATGTCAATGGTCTGATCTAATATGGCAGATCCTAGTATGCTCCTATACAGATCAGGGAATGCAGTAACTATAGGTGATTATTTAATATCAAATGATATTTAGGATCAAAATTATTCCCAGCACGGTGGGGAGAGGATACAAGGTATCTTTCCCTTACATGCAGGAGCTGAACACAATGCCACTGCTTCCATTCAGAGAGAACAAAGGCAGATCAGGGCTGCTAGGCAATAGCTTTCCCCAAGGGCAGATGGGTTCAGCTGCAGTATATCCCCCGTGTTCTTCACATTGGCAACAAAACTGGCTGGACACACAGGGGGATTGGGCACTGCACTCCATCAGAGATGGCATAGTGACTGTTCCCCTTGCCCACCCTGGAGCTGCTGATGGCATCCTGCCCATTTTGGGCCATTTTCCATTTGTGGCAATCTAATGCATTTTCCTGAATGTACATATTCATATGGGTTGTGAAAATGTAGCCATTTAAGTCTGTTTTATTATTACATCCTAAGGGACTGCATGATCCCAACTGACTGGCGGCAAGCCACCCATTCCCAAGACCTACTTAAACACAAACATGAACTGAATTAGCAGAATTAGTCGAGTGCTCTGTAGAGTTTTGAACAAAAAAAACCAAAAGACACCACGCCTCTAGGGCTTGCCAGAAAACAAGAATTCTGTATTGTGAAAAATTGAGGTTTTGACATGTTTTTTCCCTACTACTGAACAAAACCAAGATCTGAAATTTTTTGCAAAAATCCAGAAAAGTGACAGACAGACCAGTGGTTACGGGACTTGGGAGACCCAAATTCAAGTCTGCACTCTGCCAGAGTCCAAGCTATAGAGTCAGTCTGTCACTCTCTCCTGTTGTGCCTCTTCCTATCAATAATTACATATTCATTGGGGCAGAGCAAGACTACTCGATAGCCCAGTGGTTAAGGCACTCATCTGGGAGACCTACTTGGCTATTCTGTGGACACACACATCCATCCTAGATCTGAGAAACATTGGCATTGAAAACAATAGGTTTCCATGAAGAGTTTTGATTTAGAAGAACAAACCAACCAACATTTGCCATCAAAAAAGGTTTCTTCAGAAGATTCCTAACCAACTCTACATCAGGGGTTGGCAACCTTTCAGAAGTGGTGTGCCAAGTCTTCATTTATTCACCCTAATTTAAGGTTTTGCTTGCCAGTAATACATTTTAAGAAGGTCTCTTTCTATAAATCTATAATATATAAATAAACTATTGTTGTATGTAAAGTAAATAAGGTTTTTAAAATGTTTAAGAAGCTTCATTTAAAATTAAATTAAAATGCAGAGCCCCCCCCCAGACCCAGGCAGTGAGAATGCCACTGAAAATCAGCTCATGTGCCACCTTTGGCACGCGTGCCATAGGTTGCCTACCCCTGGTCTACATTGTTAAGGGAAATTTGCCAGCCAATTCTGTCAAACCATCTAGCTGGGTAATTTCCTTTTTTCATGACAACTGCAGTCAGAACTGCTTATATTTGAGCCTGATAGTAGCAACAATTTGCCAATAGCATTTTAATAACCAATGTAAAGTTATTTCAAAACCATGTATAGTACAAATCTCTCATTGCACTAAATGTGAACTCACTTCAGCCTTGCCATGCCCATTAAAATAAAGTTTAAAGTCTTATGTATTTTTAACAAAATTTATTTCATTTGATAGACTCATATAGAGAAAGAGGTACAGGTATGTTTAAAGATGAATGAAGCTGGCACAAGACAAAAAGTGCTGGAAAGACTTCATTGCCCAGTCATCTCAGCTGAACAGACAGAGGAGAATCAGAGAGAGAGAGAGAGAGAGAGAGAGAGAGACGTGTTTCTATGTTAAGGCCTCACCCACTACCTATTGAGGCTAATAATCAGGCCCTTAATCCAGCCACGAGCTCTCTCTGCAGCCAGATAGAACTGGTCCTGGAATCCTGTCAACAGTGGCCAAGTGCAAGCTGCTGCAGTCAGGTGCTGTCTGAGAACACACTTTCCTTTTTTGACCCTAAAAATAAAAGGCCTAATAATAAAAACCACAAAAAGAAAGAATTGGCTTTTTTCTTTCCCACGGATAACTGTGGAGTAAATATGCTCAGGAACATGGGTGGGAAAAAAACTATTAATTCTGAAAGTTAGCCTAGGAAAAACAAGACCTTTTAACACATAAACTTGAAAGATTGTTAATGCTAGAAACTATCATAAGACTCCCACTTAGGCCCTGTTTGGAGGGCTTTGGGCTGACCTTGCACAGGAGCAAATTTCACCCTGGTGAAGCAATTAAGACATTTTGTGTGATAGAGGGGAATATACCCTTCTGTCATGGGGTACACTCACTACTAGGGGTGCCTTCTTCTGGCCACTCAGGATATCAGACATGAGTGGAGCTAATCCCCACTTCTGTTACTCATTCATGTATCTTGCCGCTTCCTCTCTCTCTCTTTCTGCAACTCATGATGCTCTCTTTATAATTTGGCCCTCCAGCCAGGTAACTATAGCCCTCCCGTTCCAGGGTAACAAAGTCCCACTGGATGACTGTCCTAGACAGCCTTCTGCTCCACTGCCTGCTCTGTGCCACCTCCCCAGTGGTTGGTAGGGGAAACCAGGGCCCACCTACTATTCCAGGTTCCATCCCAGGGACCCTACAACCAGCAGCCAACTTCTGCACTGTCCCAAATCTTCCTACTGTTTCACTGGGCTACTCCTACTTCACTTCTGTCAGGCTTTTTCTCCATTCTTCTCTGGGTTTGCCCTTCCCTCAGGACCAGGACCTCAAAGCTTCTAGTCTCTCCCCCTTTCCCTCTCTAAGGCTAGAGAGAAACTACAGCACCAGTCTGCTTCCTGGATTTATCATAACCCAGCCAGTTCCTTCTCAGCTGGGCTCAATTCCTAATCAGGGGTTGTTTATCTAGCCTAATTCCTCTCAGGTGCAGCCTATCAAGTTAATTGGCCCCCTTCTCAGCCTCATTAACCCTTTCAAGGCTGGTGGGGGTGAACACCCCATCATACCTTCCAAATCTTTCCTTCTTTTTATTAACTAAAGCCTTGAAGTGGTGGAAACTTAACAGTTAATTATTCTGAGTCATGGTAATAAAGCTTTGGAAGCTGCCAAAACCACATCATTTGAGGATAATTTGAGTGAAAGCTTTCCTCTCTCCATTTTTATGCCAAACACCATATGCAAATTCACATATTTACCCACACTGTAAGTCTTTCAGGGGAGGTGTACAGGGTGAAATCCTTGCTCCACTGAAGTCAATGTACATCCGATAAAGTGACTAAGTTATCAGGATTTAATGTAAATATGATGTTGTGTATACACATATTTCATTTCAATGACTGACCCACACAATAGAACTGACTTGGTTCCTTGTAGCTACTCAAACAAGCCTTTAAACCTCTCCTATGCACGAAGTGTTTAGCCAAGAAAAAGAACACTCTCTTATATCCCCTCCCCATTTTTCATTCTTTTTTTCCTTCACCCTCCTCCTATATTATAAATAATGAGAAGTAAATGAAGATAAAGTGAGGTGCCTTGATTGGGGCAGGGGATCGGGGTGCAGGAGGGAGTGCAGAGGTCAGGCTCTGGGCTGGGGCAGGGAGTTGGGAGGGGGTGGCATGGCTCCCAAAGCGACTGGCACACACACCCCTCTGGCAGCAGCTCCTAGACCAGGGGGCAGGAGGTTTCCATATGCCACTGCCTGCAGGTGCCCCCTCCCCCACAGCTCCCATTGGCCACAGTTCCAATGTGGCCAATGGGAGCTGTAGAGTCGGCGCTCGGGCAGTACATGGAGACTCCCCCCGCCCCTGGGGCCGTGCATGGAGACCCCCCCGCCCCTGGGGCCGCAGGGACATGCCGGCCGCTTCTGGGAGTGGTGGGGGGCCACCAGCCATGGCAGGCAGGCAGCCTGCCTGCCTGAGCCCTGCTGCGCCGCCAGCCAGGACTCGGGCAGGTTGTCAGGTAAGATTTTTCCTGCATTTTGGGGGCCTCATCATTGGGGGCCCCCTGCCACCACACAGTTTGTTTCATGGTAAATCCGCTCCTGAGCTGGCCCACAAAGACTCCCCCCTTCTCTTCATTTAAACCCTTCCACTTCTTCTGTGATGCACACAAGAAATTAAGCTATCTATTTAGCTGTTGAACTGATAATTCTCATGAGTGAGCTGCTCATCACTATGGAGGGAGGGGTTGCTGTAAAGAGAAGACAAGAGGTTTGAATGATGGAGAAAACGGGAGAGTCTTCTAAATAAAAAGAAGGAAATGTCTGACTAATAAGACAGAGACCTCTCATCACCCTCACTGCGCTGCTTATGTGTTACAATCCTTTTCCCCCAGCTTTTCCCTGTTTTTTAAAATCTTTATCCTAAAGAGCACCGAGTCTGTGCTTTTATTTGTGTTTGGAAAGTGCATAGCACGGGCTTGGGGCACTACTGCAATCTAAATATTCAATACAGATCTACTCACAGTGCTGTGGAAATGGTCATCCCTCATTTCAGTTCCCTCCCTAGTTATGCAGCCTGAATCCTGAGGACTGCTGGGAAGTCATTAGAAAGAAGCGCAATGCCTTAGAGACTAGCACATTTTGGCCATGGATAATTAGTGGAATAGGTAGCTGTCATAGGCTACCCCACTTAGAGTGCCCTACAGCAAGCCAGGTTCACCTACCTCAGTTTCCCCCTTCAGAGTCCCCAGTAACTTCACATGAGCTTTGTTGACTAAGTAATACCCTTCCTTGGGGACAGGTTATCATCAAAACATAGCCCATAACAAAAGCCCCCAACATCATCCATATATCACACCAGCTTATGTTGTCCTTAAAGACCCATGACATGATGCCCCACATATCACATTCTGGGATCTTCCACCCCTTCTGGCACTAACAATCCTCTTCAGTCACTCTACCAAGACAGCCACCTCAGCCTTTCCAACTGAAGTGCAACCCTGCTCTTCCTAGTGCAAACCCCCACAGCATCTTGGCTGGGAGACTATCTTCACCATTGTACTCTAAGGAAACCTTGATTCCCTGGGTCTCTCTTGTAGCACCCAGGTGCCCTCTTTTAAGCTTAAGTGGGTCAGCTGATAAGGCACAGGTGCAATGACCCTGCTCCCTCTTAAAGGGCCAGTGTCATCCTGTGACTGTGGTGAATTTTAAAGGCATTTGCTTGCACTTCATAGGAATAGATGCAAGCAGTCTGAGATGAGAAATCAGGGCTCAGTACACATTTGGGGCCAACAATCCTTACTCATGCAGAATTCCCACTGTAGTCAATGAGAGTAGGAATGGCAGGATCAAGACTTTGAGAGTTAATGTTATTGTCTGCACGACCCAGGGGCTAAACAATATACAATGCTCCACAGAATTGGATATATACTGACTTTTTAAGACTACGTAGCTAGTATATTGGTTCTCCAGTGCCGCTGAGCTGAAGCTGCACTTCACGCTATGTCATGTTTCAATTTTCTAAGGCACCGGTTGATGCAAACTCTGATCTTCCTCCAGGATGTCATTTCACTAATGGCAACACTGTCCAGTACATAGTGGTTAGAAGCTACCCTATGTCCTAACCTCCTATGCGCGTCAAGCATAGTTGCTGACAGGAAGCCTTTTACACCAAGCCCAAGATTTGTAAAGCTGTTAGTAATTGGGAAACTCACCAAGACATTGCCATGTCCTTTCAGGTAGTTCAGCTGTATGATAATTTATGCCATCTTGCTGCCAAGGTACTGTAATTGCATGCACTATACCCACAGTCGCATCACACCTTGAGTTTCTTTAAACATTTTGAGGGTTGTAGAACTGGCATCTAAGTGTTCTGTGAATCAGCTGCAGGTGTAAACAGGCACTTTCTCTAATGGGGAAGGGAGAAACAACCTTTAGCATGTTTTTCTTCTCTCATTTTAAATGGAATGATTATGGAAAAATCCCTGCACCCTCTAAAAAAAAAAAGTTACTTCTCATGGCTGTCATCATCAGATGACTAAATCTGTTGGCTCTGATGTTATAGTCATGAACTATGATCTCTGGAATATTTTTTTCAGAAGCAACCTTCAATTTAACACCCATGTCCTTATGTAGGCAAATAGTTCTTAGTGCATTTTATAGCACCCTCAAATCAGGCAGTTAGGTTTGTAATTGCAATAAAATATAAGTGCACCTATTTGAGGCCACTGTTATTTGCAGGTATAAAATTATCAGAGCCAAATCAGAAGCCAAGTTCAGCATAAGAAAATCCTCAAATAACTTTTGCAACATTATAATCAATAGGGTTGTGAACATCAAACACTAATGTGAACCACTTGCTGACTTGCTTCTGACGTCCAATTCTCAGCTGCCAAAATAGCCATTGCGTAAGTCACTCGAAAACAAACAGTGAAGGGCAAATAACATTTGAAGTGTCTTTCTGGTAAAAGCAAATAACTCAGAATGGAAACTTACAGAAGACAAGACAGACGGAAACTTAGGACAAAAATATAAAAAGGAAAGTTTATATCACTTTTTTTAATGTGATGTCTGACAGCTTTATTATGCAACCATGCTATTATTTTACCTGTGAGCCTGCAATAAAAGAGAATCAATATATCGAAAGACAGACAGAGTTTTTGTCTGGTTAAAATCTTTAGTGGTCCATGAATAGATACAAGAAAACATCTCTAGGTTCTGATTACTTTACTTGAGTTTACTCTCATAGTTACGATGACCTCTCTAGAACTACAGGTTTGTGTGTGTCCTAATAGCCTGGGACAAAAAACTATATAGGGGCTTCAAAATCCATGGATTTAAATTAGGGCTGTCAATTAATCGCAGTTAACTCACATGATTAACTCAAAAATTTAATCTTGATTAAAAAAATTAATCATGATTAATCACACTTATAACAATAGAATACCAATTGAAATTTATTAAATATTTTTGGATGTTTTTCTGCATTTTCAATATTGATTTCAATTACAACACAGACTACAATGTGCACAGTGCTCACTTTATATTATTATTTTTATTACAAATATTTGCACTGTAAAAATGATAAAAGAAATAGTATTTTTCAATTCACCTCATACAAGTACTATAGTGCAATCTCTATTGTGAAAGTGTGACTTACAAATGCAGATTTTTTTTTGGTTACATAACTGCACTCAAAAACAAAACAGTGTAAAACTTTAGAGCAGGGGTCGGCAACCGCTACAGGCCAATGGGGGCTGCGGGAAGCGGTGCAGGCCGAGGGATGTGCTGGCCGCATCTTCCCGCAGCCCCCATTGGCCTGGAGCGGCAAACCGCCGCCAGTGGGAGCCGCGATCGGCCGAACCTGCTGATGCGGCAGGTAAACAAACTGGCCCGGCCCGCCAGGGTGCTTATCCTGGCGAGCCGCGTGCCAGAGGTTGCTGACCCCTGCTTTATAGCCTACAAGTCCACTCAGTCCTACTTCTTATTCTGCCAATCGCTAAGACAAACAAGTTTGTTTACATTGACGGAAGATACTGCTGCCTGCTTCTTATTTACCATATCACCTGAAAGTGAGAACAGGCATTTGCATGGCACTTTTATAGCCAGCGTTGCAAGATATTTATGTGCCAGATATGCTAAACATTCGTATGTGCCTTCATGCTTCGGCTACCATTCCAGAGGACTACTCTTACCCACTGCAGAAGCAACAGGCGAGGGAGAGAAAAACAATCTCACATCTCGCCTGCCTCCTCCCTGTTACAGTGTTCTCTACCCAGCCCACATTGCTAGTCATCTCCCATTTCTCCTTCCACTGGGACAATCCTTTCCATTTTTCTATGAAATGACAAATTTACTGATTTACAAATTTCAGAAGCCATTTCATTGACTTCAATAGGAGCTGGAACAGATTCTATTTTGGATGTTAGCAAGGAACTGTAATCAAGGGCGTTAGTGACAAATTGTCATGACTCACTGGTCTCAGACTTTTAGAGCTAGAGGTTTTCACCCGCTGAGAGGAAACTGGTTTGGCCCATTGGGAGCTGTGTTACAGTCTCAGAGTTCAAGAAATCAAAGTAGATAGCAGGGGGAAAGGATGCAACTTCATTACACAAACATATCTAAGGCTCTAATGTATCCTGAAAGAGAGCTGCACAGAGGCAAAACCTTGAACTGGAATATCAAAAATGAAGCATGTAATTTAAGATGCAATAAGTTTATCACCTAATGACTACTGAGCAAAATACTTCAGGAACTGATTGCCCTTTGAAATTCAATTACACTTTTCTAGCGAACTAATTCATTCCAAAAATGTAGAGAGATGTCTCTGTTTGTAAATTTTGGGGTGACAGAAATCACATGATCCTTTTACTGTAATCAACAAGCTTGATTCCAGTTAAGGTTGTCATCAGTTGGCAGAAGTTCAAGGAAATCTTTATCTTCTTCAGTAGAGCTAAGCAAACAGCACAGCGATGCTGAGGGCAAGCATGACGTGATTTCACACTTAATATTTTTCTAGCCAAATTGCAGGAGATCAACAGCCTGAGAACAGGGAAGAGAGATAAAAATGTGTCACAGATAAACCTGAGGAGTGGGAATGGGTAATCAAGGAGAACAGGACTGGGACAAGGAGCTGGGATAGGGAAGAGCTCAGGTTGGGACAGGGACAGGTTGGCGTGGATGAAGCAGAAGGGGTCAAGCTTAGAGGAACAGGCCACTAGAACACACTCCCCTACAGAACCTGGAATTTCTGAGTCTTGCCATTCATTTGCTGTCAGCAGGGCCGGCTCCAGGCACCAGCTTCTCAAGCAGGTGCTTGGGGCGGCCGTTCCGGACAGGGGCGGCAGTTCCAGGTATTCGGCGGCAATTCGGCGGACGGTCCCTCACTCCGCCTGGGAGTGAAGGACCTCCCGCCGAATTGCCGCCGCAGATCGCGATTGCGGCTTTTTTTTTTTTGGTTTTGGCTGCTTGGGGCGGCCAAAACCCTGGAGCCGGCCCTGGCTGTCAGGAAATACCTGTGAAACTCATGGCAGATTGTATGTCTCATCCTCCTCTAGTGCTGGTCCACACAGAGGATTACAACCAATACTGCCATCAGTTAAATGATCATAGAATATCAGGGTTGGAAGGGACCTCAGGAGGTCATCTAGTCCAACCCCCCGCTCAAAGCAGGACCAATCCCCAGACAGATTTTTGCCCCAGATCCCTAAATGGCCTCCATAAGGATTGAACTCACAACCCTGGGTTTAGCAGGCCAATGCTCAAACCACTGAGCTAGCCTTCCCCTTTAAGCTTACTCCATTAGCTTAAGCAGCAGAGGTCTGTGCAGTGGATATAAAGGTTCCAACCCAGCTGATGACTCAAGTGGGTGTTGTTTTCTCAGAAAAGCATATTAAAAGAACAGTATTAGGGCTGCAAAGTCAAGCACTCAAAAGTAGGAAATGCCAGAATTAAGATTGCCTGTGCTACCTTAATTCAGCTCTCTTATGTGCATCAAAAAAGACAGAGAGAATCAAATATGCCATCATTTGCAGAAGACAGGGTGAGATGGAAACTCTATTTCTGGATCCTAAAGTAACTTTGCACACCTTATACATAAAAGGGTGAAATCCTGGCCCCGTTGAAGCCAACCAGAGTTTTGCCATTTACTTCAATGAGACCAGAATTTCACCCAAAGTATGTTTGTGTAACATAGAAACTCCTTTGGCGGCACACAATTGGGTGTATTCATTACCAAGCAGATCTCTAGTTGTTAATATCCTATGTAAGTATAATGACTACTGTGAATAATAATGGGTTCTGAATACCTTGAGAGTTCTAAGATTATTTTTTTCTTTCTCTTCTCCAAAATAATTCACTAAAAGTAATCCAGTCTTCAAAGCAGAACACAGAGACCGATTTGATACAGATCACGGTCTGAAACCCTAGTTTTAAATCATAGGAAGGGCTGACGATTCTACAGAAAAAGCTGTCCAGGAGGCATAAGCAGCTGTATTGCTGCTGGAATGTGTGTGAACTGCATAAAATTGAAACAATTAACTGAACATTAAGTGTTGAGTTAAACTTTTGGGCTAGACTATATCAAATAAATCACAAAGGCCCCGATCCTTAAAGCTAGGGGTGAGGCACCTAAAGACCTTTGAGCAACTTGTCCAAAAAGTCTAAAATAGCATCACCCATAACCTTGAAGGCAGTTGAGAGGATAATAGTTCCACAACCATCTTCAGTTTAACCGTGATGGTTTGAATCTAAAAATGAGTGGGATAGCTCAGTGATTTGAGCATTGGCCTCCTAAACCCAGGGTTGTGAGCTCAATCCTTGAGGGGGCCACTTAAGGATCTGGGGGAAAATCAGTACTTGGTCCTGCTAGTGAAGGCAGGGGGCTGGACTCAATGACCTTTTGAGGTCCCTTCTAGTTCTATGAGATAGGTATATACCGGGAATTAGCAAAATTCCCCTGTGCAGATATTGACATTAAAGCAGAGATCAGTGATTTTTTTAAATTAAACAGCTTGAATTATAGCTGTTTGTGTGCAGGGAAGTAAAAATAATCTCTGAGTTGCATTTAAAAAGCCACATGTAACAAAAAATTATTTTGGTGATTTAAAAAAAAAGTAGTGCTTCCTTCAATTAAAACGTAAACAACTCCTGTGCCCAGACTGACACACTGTCATAAGTGATCAAATTCAGACGTGTTGTAAACAGCAGCAATTCTATTGGTCAGCACATGAGGACATAATTTTTTTTTACACAACCTTTAATTCTCACCCCCATGAACTTGGTGTACGCACTGTTTATTAGAATTAATTATTGACACCAGAAATGCAAGAGCTTGAATGTACAGTCCTAGATAACGTCATATTAGAAGCATTTACCCCCCCCGCCCCCCAATATCCCCATATTCCTCCCTATCATCCCTATGTGCCCTCTGCCCCCACGGGCCATCTAGTGCCTTCTGCCTCCCCATGTGGGTGTGGAGTGTGTGACTGGGTGCACAGAGTGAGAGGCTATTTGGATTCAGGGTGTGCATTTAATGTGTGTTATGGGGAGGCTGGAATACATGGAGGTACATGGTGGAGCAAGTTGTGTCTTGGGAATGTGTGTGTAATGAATGTGTGGGTGGAAGATAGGATGGAGCGAAAGCAGTTGTGGAATGAATGCTAGTTGAGATGTCTGATGTGGGCATTATGAGGACAAATGGGCAGCATGTTTGAATTTATGCAAATTTCTGTAAAATAGACTACCTGTTTTTTGTTTGCAAAGGTTGGCTGGTAGGTGTATCCACCCTGTAAAGGGAAGGCTTGAGGGACCCAGGGAAACAAGCTGGTGCAATTGTCCTACCCTATCAGAGGTGCCAGAAGAACTGCAGAAAAGTTCCCCCCCCCCCCCAACCGCAAGCACGAGGTCACACTGCTAATCATTCAAATGTGGCCTCTATCATAACTGTTCCACAATTATACCACCCAGCTCTGGACAGGGGCTATGGAGGCCAGGACCTTCCCCTCATTGTGTTCAAGGTCTCAAAAGTCTCCAGTATCCATGTCCCAGGAGACTAGGTCGTAGGCAGTCAGGCCTGATGGTTAGAGCAGGAGTCAGGCCTAGTAGTCTGAATCCAAATGCTAGTGACCAAAGTCAAAGCAGTCAGAGCCAGGATGGGAGACAAAGGTCAGAACCAAAGCCAGAGTTCAAATGCTAAAGCCAAGGGTCAAGAGAGAGTTGGAGCCAGGACTCAAAGCCAAGGGTCAGAAGCAGAATACCTGGAGTCAGGGAAGGCAGGAGCAGGGCTCATTCTAAGGAAGGAGCAAGGCAGGGACAGGACTGGAACAAGGCGGGGTGCAGGGCAGTTGCTAGGGTGGAGCAGTGCAGGAGCAGGGCTTGGAATCAGGCAAGTACAGGAAAGCAAAGAATCCACAGACATATGTGTTGAGTAGCCACTGATCCGCTGTGGCTTCTGGGCTTAAAAGCTGCTTTGCCTTAGCCAATCAGATGGTTCTGCTGTGGCCCAGTTGCACTCACTGGCTGCCTGATGACTGGGCCGGCACAGCTGCAGGCCCTCATACCTGACACAATGTACCCTATTTGTGTACGTCCATTAAACACAACATGCCCTTCTCATGTAACTTTTACATGGAACTATGGTTTTGTCCTTCCCATTCATCCCACTGTTATTAAACATTCCCCAAGGGTCTAAGGCGGAAGAGTGTGAACATATAGCACCTTCTGCAGCAACCCCCTTCCATATCTGGTCCAATTTCTGCATCCTCACAAGTGCTTTTATGAAAACACACTACAGGTGAAAGCTAAGAGGGCACAGACATGTAACTGCTGAAACTGACTGGCTTGGCCATTTGCCCAGAATGAACCAGAACCAAACTTATTCTACTTAAGTTATGCTTTCTCTGTGCAAACAAGAGGCAACATGCATATTTCATCACATCGTTACTGCATTCCTTTCATTGCTTGCTTTTTTTGAGAGTGAAGGAGATTAAAATTCCTCCAAAACTAATCCATCAGCTTTTTTGATTTTGTTTTTAATTTTTGCCCAAGGAGAATTGAATGTATTTTTGCCCTTTTGACCCAAGCAGCTAGTCAAAGTCTGTGGCCCTGGGAATGTTCCATTTGGAAGTAGAAATTGATGAAAATCAGGTATTTCTTTGCAGCTGTTTTGTTTGTTTACAAAGAAGGTACAAAGTCCTATGTCTCTGAATGCAGAAGGAACCAAGAACAAATGGAGCAGGTGTTTAGCTTACAGTCCCCAAACTTCTTTAGCCAACACCAGACCCAAAAGCGCTCTCTCTAGCTTTTTCCAGGGTCACGCTGTGCTTAACAGGCCCCTGCTGGCCTTTTCTTGCCTCTCTTACTCTCTCTCTCTCTCTCTCTCTCTCTCTCTCTCTGTGTTCCTGTCTGTGACCTCAGGATCTGTGTGTTCTCTCACACTCCCACGCACACCTACCCAAAACAATACCCAGTCCAAAAGCTCCGGGGCATATTCTCACACAACATTTGTCTTAGGCGGGGCTTATGTTTACAGTTATGAGTTGTGAATCAACTATCAACCTCAACAGTGTATTAACCCAACCCATAACAATGTTTCGCCCCGACCCAATTCACCACAGTGTTTTCTTATCTGGTAGAAAAAACAATTGATGTCAAAGTTAAATGCTCACAACAGGAAAATTCAGTTACAGATTTGGTGACTGATGTACACACATAATGCTACATATGTGGACCTTGCCTTTATTAAATAGAAGGATGACTGAAAGATTAGATCAGTGGTTTAGGAAAAAGTAGCTTTTCATCCCCATAAATCAACATTCTATTTTTCTAGTTGAAGCAGAAAGCCAGCTCTACAGAGCAGCAATAATTCTGCAGAGTGTTTTTATAAATGCAGAGATGTCAAAGGTAAAACCCATGGGCCGGATCCAGCCCACACAACAGTTTCATCTGGCCCATGGACTTCCCATAAACCTTTGAACTTGTCTGCATGACCCCAGAGTCTACACAATAGGGGTGAGATTTGTTGAGTGCAATACACTCTGTACAGTCTATACAGTGGAGTTTGAGCTCAACACACTGGTGCACTCAACAAATCACACCCCTGGAATCCAGACACAGGTGCAGCAATCCAGAAAAACCTCATCTACAAGCATAGAACTACTTGGTCAGTTTTAGAGGTGCTGGAAAGGCAAAAGCTGCTACGTGTCCGGGCGAGGGGAAATGGCACTGAAAAATGCTTACTTGCCAACTGAAGAACAGATGCCCCAACCTGGCAAGTCAAAGAAAAGGAAACTTCAAATAGTCAAAGCATGAATATATTATCAGCATGGTTGATCTTTGGGCATGTCTACACTAGAAAGGTAAGTAATTCACAGTAATTCATGTCCACACTACCCTCCTTCTGTCAATGGTCCGCGTCCTCACCAGGAGCACTTCCACTGACTTAAGGGGGCAGTAGGGGTTGGGGTGATAGCCGAGGTTCTCAGCTCCACACGCAGCTCTCCACCGGGAGCCCAGCTGTTCCCTCCCCTGGCTCTTGGCTCCCCGCCGCTGGTAGCCCAGCTGCCCACCCCTCCCAGCTCTCGGCTCCCCACTGCAGCCAGGACCCCGGCTGTGAACTCCACACACAGAGTCTGGACAGCTTCCAGGCTCCCAGCAAGGAGCAGGGAGCCTCGGAGCAGCCGCCGGGCTCCCCCGAGTGAGAGAGGAGATGGGGGCCTCCAAGCAGCTGCTGGACTGTGCCCACCAGGCTCCCTGCTCCCCACTCCCACTCAGGCTGCACCCCGGGCTCCCTGCTCCCTGTCAGGTGCCCGGTTGCAGTGAGGAGCCAAAAGCCCGAGAGGCAGCCGGGCTTCCATGGTGGAGACTGGGGAGCTGAGAGCCCAGGGGGGCAGCAGGGCAGCACCAGGGCTCCCCGCAGGGAGCTGGAAGCCTCCAGTCAGCAGCCCAGCTGGCAGCAGAGAGCCTGGTGGGCACAGCCTGGCTCAGAGCAGGGCGTGGGAAGCCCAGGCAGCAGCAGGGAGTCCGGGGGCAGCCAGGCTCCCCGCAGGGAGTAGGGTGGGCACAGCCTGGTTGAGAGCGGGAAGCCCCACAGCAGCTGGGATCCAGTTGGAGCTCCCCACCCACCCATGGCTTTCTTGTCAATTTCACAGCTCCAGCCTGGAGCTGTGAAATTGACCAGAATGACAGCTAGCAGCCCATGTAAGTAACCAGCATCTATAGAGACACTGTGTCGCCCTAACTACACCAACATAAGCCCTACGCTTCTTGTGGAGATGGCTTTATGATGTCAGTGTAGTAGGGCACTTACACTGGTGGGAGCAAGGCTGTAATGTGCACACTGACATAATTTGGTCAAAGTAAGCTCCCTTATGTTGACCTAACTCTAGTGTAGACCAAGCCCCAATCTATTTCTGTTTTAATCACTTTTGCTGAATGTGGCCCACGCCAAGTGGCAGGGTATCAGCTCAGGCCTGCCATTGCAAAGAGTTTGCCCCGCCTGTTCTAAAGGATTACCGGCACACCTCTATTGATTATGTTTCAGCAACTGGACACCATCGTTGTTCTACAACAATTTTCTGCTGATGTACATTGGACTCTACTGTGCCATACCACTGCTGTGCTTTTAGCAGGTTCTCACTACTGAGCTGCCTGCGAGGTAAATGTCCTTTCTGGGGCAGAGCAGTGGGTACACTCCCTCTGCTCACTTCTAGTCTCCAAGAGGACTTTTTGTTCCCTAAGTCCCAAAGCCTACTGGTGCTCCCTCTGGGGCAGCATTGCTCCACAATGCCCCCAGTCTGGGATTGCAGCTAGAAGCCACAATTCTAGCCCTCTGTATTCAGGAAAGTATGTTAAGCAACTAAACAAACAAAGCAAGAGTGGTATTCATAAAGCAGTGTGGGAAAGGAAATACCAGTATGAGAAGATCCTCCTCCATCCTGCTTAACATAAGACACTCGGGTCATAAAGACAGATAACTTGTCTGTTACAATGTACCGTAATTAGAGTTGGAACGCACACCCCAGCGCAAGATCCAGACTCCAATACAGACTATTGTCCTGAGGCAACTGGCAGCTCTGTTCATCAGCTAGAATGCATTAGGGCTTTGGACAGGATTACAAAGCTTTGCAGCTTAGCAGGCATATCCAGCAATTGTGTTCAATATTTACGTCTCTTGATCTGCCAAATCTCTTCACTCAGGAAAGGACTGCAAATAAGGGCGCTGAAAGTTTAACTGTGGAAAGAGAGATGATAATAAATTCCTTAACAATGTTTACAACCCAGACTGGAGTCACAGCAGCATAGTGTAGTATCTGCCCTGTAGCGCATCAACCATTTAACTGCCTAGCTCATTTTCAATTTGTGACTAACAAAACAGCCTGCAGCATGGAACACTGAGCCTCATATGCAAAAACTGTGTTTAAAAAAAGGAGGATAAAATTTACCGTTGCCACCAATTTGTCATGTAAAATCAATGAAATGGCAACATTTACTGACTGTGAAACAGATCCTGCTATCCCTTCTCACTCAGACCAACTTCCCAATTCAATCAATCTATGTACCGGCTGAGAGAGGAGTGTACAATTTGGCCCTGTGAATGCCAAACCTTAGCTGAGCATCCGGTACTTCACTGGACATGTGATATTAGTGATCAGATAACCTGCTATGTGAGAGGAAAGTTAGCACGGTATTACAGATACACTAAAGAGAAGGGGCCAGATCCTCAACTAGTGCAAATTGTCATAGTTCTATTGAAGCCAATGGAGCAGTGACAATGGACACCAATTAAGGCTCTGGCCCAAGGTTCTGAATGGAAATCATCACAATACATACTGGCACTGCGTTACACCGTGCTAAAAGAGATGGCTATAGCACCCGAAGATTCCATTCAAGATGAGGCCCCATTGTGTTAGGAGCTGTAGGAAAATGCAGTCGCTTTCCCAAAATGCTTCCAATCTAGTTAAAGACAAGTTACAACAAGTTAGGGCAAGACATAAACATAGACTGTCAGCTCTTTGGGGCAGGGACTGTCTTTTTGCTCTGTGTTTGTACAGCGCCTAGCGCAACGGGATCCCCAGTGAGGACTCGGGCTCCTACAGGCTACGGTAACACAAATAAATAATAAAAATAATAGTCATAATGGAAAGGTGTGGTGGAGGCACAGCGAGGATAACTGTAATAAAAACACACCATTGCTTCGGTTAGCTATGTGCACAACTTGAGGGTTCCAAGTCATCTGAGAAATTTTTTTGCACATAAATAAATACATATCAGCTCTTCCGCCTCTCAGTCACCCATTCCCAGCATTGCAGACGTATATAACTAAGCATCTGCAGAAGCCAAAGCCAACAAACAGGATGCCTCCTCTATCTCCACATCTCCAGCTCGGACTGTATCCAAGGCAGAATAGGCCCACTCACATTTTAAATGAAACATTATATACGATGAAAGTACCATGGACTAGAAAAACAGTAGAAAGGCACATCAGCTGCAAATTACATAGCTTGAGTCTTGTATTTCTATTAAATTTAAAAGCATATTTATAAGTGAATCTCAAGGAATGCTTCTCAGTAAGTTATGCTGCATGTGTATAAAAAGGGTGCTCTCACTTTTGAGATAGTTACGTTCTTTGCTGTTCAGATTACAAAGGAGTTTACTTATTAATGCATAGAACTGTATTTAGATTCTATGATCATTAAAGCCTAAATCGAGGGAGACAATAAAGCAATTTAAATATTAAAAAACCCAATAGCCTGTCACAGTCTGACATTCACCAATATATTTGCAGAGGTATGCTTTTTTTTTTTTTAAAGAGTGCAACACCTATGTCAGGCCGAATCTTCAGGTGTGCTGGAACAGCACACCTAGGGAAGGAGTGGCTTTCTGCCACATTTCCACCCACACCCTCAGATCCCAAGGGCTGCATGGGCTGGTTTGCCCTAGGGCACAGCTTAGAGCAGCCTTAGAACTGCTTTGGCCTGTAACAGCCTTTTAGAAAGCTGTTACCCTGACCTGGACTGCAGCACACTCCAGTCAGAGTCCTTCACACTCAGTGCTTTGAAAACTTAGTACTAAGTTATGCCAGACAAGTAAAATCACTATTTTGCATCTCAGGGTATATCTACACTTCAAAATTAGGTTGAATTTATAGAAGTCGATTTTTTAGGGAGCGATTTTATACAGTCAATTGTGTGTGTCCCCACTAAACGCATTAAGTCGGCGGAGTGTGTCCACAGTACTGTGGCTAGCGTCGACTTTCCGAGCGTTGCACTGTGGGTAGCTATCTCACAGTTCCCGCCGTCTGGGTTAAGCTCCCAATGCCTGATGGGGCAAAAACATTGTTGCGGGTGGTTTTGGGTACATGTCGTCAGTCGCCCCTCCCTCCGTGAAAATAACAGCAGACAATCATTTCGCGTCTTTTTTCCGTGTGGACGCCATACTGCTTTCAGCAGACAGTGCAGTAGGACTGCTAACCGTCGTCATCAAACGACCACTTCTGCTGCAACTCTGCTCTCATGAATCTACCTCGCAGGTCCTCTCATCGTTCTCTATAAATATCTATTCTCGAGGCATCTATCGTCAGCCACCGCTTCCGCTGCAACTCTGCTCTCCTGCAGACACCATACCACGGCAAGCATGCAGCCTGCTCAGCTCAGCTAACGGACACCGCCTCTGTTGTGTCCTGGTGCTGCTGGCAGCAGACGGTGCAATAGGTCTGCAAAACTGGTCTTCCACTGCTTCCGCTGCCACTCTGCTCTCCTGTTCTTGTTTTGATTGATAGGGAATTTCTCCATGTTGGCTGTCATGGGCTCCCGCTTCCGCTGCAACTCTGCTCTCATGAATCCACCTCACAGGTCCTCTCATTGTTCTCTATAAATATCTATTCTCGTGCCATCTGTTGTCAGCCACTGCTTCCGCTGAAACTCTGCTCTCCTGCAGACGCCATACCATGGCAAGCATGGAGCCCACTCAGATCACCGCGGCAGTTATGAGTACTGTAAACACCTCGCGCATTATCCTGCAGTATGTTCAGAACCAGAACCTGCAAAAGCAGGCAAGCAGGCAACAGCAGTGCGGTGACGAGAGTGTGAGGACATGGCCACAGATGTCTCTCAAAGTACGGGCCCCAGCAATTTGGACATCCTGGTGGCAATGGGGCAGGCTTATGCCGTGGAATGCCGATTCTGGGCCCGGGAAACAAGCACAGACTGGTGGGACCGCATAGTGTTGCAGGTCTGGGATGATTCCCAAACTTTCACATGCATAAGGGCATTTTCATGGAACTTTGTGACTTGCTTTCCCCTGCCCTGAAGCACCAGAATACCAAGATGAGAGCAGCCCTCACAGTTGAGAAGCGAGTGGCGATAGCCCTCTGGAAGCTTGCAATGCCAGACAGCTACCAGTCAGTTGGGAATCAATTTGAAATGGGTAAATCTACTGTGGGGGCTGCTGTGATCCAAGTAGCCAACGCAATCACTGAGCTGCTGCCATCAAGGGTAGTGACTCTGGGAAATGTGCAGGTCATAGTGGATGGCTTTGCTGCAATGGGGTTCCCTAACTGTGGTGGGGTGATAGACGGAACACATATCCCTATCTTGGGACCGGAGCACCTTGGCAGCCAGTACATAAACCGCAAAGGGTACTTTTCAATGGTGCTGCAAGCACTGGTGGATCACAAAGGACGTTTCACCGACATCAATGTGGGATGGCCGGGAAAGGTACAGATTGCTCACATCTTCAGGAACTCTGTTTCAACAGCTGTTTGAACAGCTGCAGGAAGGGACTTACTTCCCAGACCAGAAAATAACCATTGGGAATGTTGAAATGCCTATAGTTATCCTTGGGGACCCAACCTACCCCTTAATGCCATGGCTCATGAAGCCATACACAGGCACCCTGGACAGTTGTAAGGAGCAGTTCAACTATAGGCTGAGCAAGTGAGAATGGTGGTAGAATGTGCATTTGGACGTTTAAAAGCTCGCTGGCGCAGTTTACTGACTCAGTTAGACCTCAGCGAAACCAATTTTCCCATTGTTATTGCTGCTTGCTGTGTGCTCCACAATATTTGTGAGAGTAAGGGGGAGACGTTTATGGTGGGGTAGGAGGTTGAGGCAAATTGCCTGGCCACTGATTACACGCAGCCAAACACCAGGGTGGTTAGAGGAGCACAGCAGGGCATGCTGTGCATCAGAGAAGCTTTGAAAACCAGTTTCATGACTGGCCAGGCTACGGTGTGACAGTTCTGATTGTTTCTCCTTGATGAAAACCCGCTTCCTTGGTTCACTCTACTTCCCTGTAAGCCAACCGCCCTCCCATCCCCCCTTTGATCTCCACTTGCAGAGGCAATAAAGTCATTGTTGTTTCAAATTCATGCATTCTTTATTAATTCCTCACACAAATAGGGGGATAACTGCCAAGGTAGCCCAGGAGAGGTGAGGGAGGAGGGAAGCACTGGGTGGGGTGATGGAGGAGGGGAGGAGGGAAGGACAAGGCCACACTGCATTTCAAAACTTATTGAATGCCAGCCTTCTGTTGCTTGGGCAGTCCTCTGGGGTGGAGTGGTTAGGTGTCCAGAGCCCTCCACCCCCATGTTCTTGGGCATCTGGAGGAGGCTATGGAACTTGGGGAGGAGGGCGAGCAGTTACACAGGGGCTGCAGTGGTGGTCTGTGCTCCTGCTGCCTTTCCTGCAGCTCAACCATACGCCAGAGAATAGCAGTTTGATCCTCCAGTAGCCTCAGCATTGCATCCTGCCTCCTCTCATCACGCTGCCGCCACTTCTCCTCTTGCTCCCGCCACCTTTCCTCTTGCTCGTCCCTCCTGTCCTTGCATTCATTTTCTGCTTTCCTGGACTCTGCCATTGTTTGCCTTCACGCATTCTGCTGAGCTCTTTCAGTGCAGAAGGACTGCATAAGCTCAGAGAACATTTCATCGTGAGTGCGGTTTTTTTGCCTTCTTATCTGCGCTAGCCTCTGGGACGGAGATGATAGAGAGAGCGTTGAAACATTTGCAGCTGCAAGAGGAAAAAAAGGGAGAGTATTCTTTAAAAAGACACATTTTAAAGAACAATAGGTAGACTCTTTCACGGTGAACCAAGCTGTTAACATTACATAGCACATGTGCTTTCGGTACAAGGTCGCATTTTGCCTCTTATATTGAGGGCCTGCCGGTTTTCGGGGCGGCTGCGGTTTTCGGGTTAACGTGCAGCACAAACCCAACTAAACTCCCCACACACACCCAATTCTCTGGGATGATCACTTCACCCGTCCCCCCCCCCACCGCGTGGCTAACAGCGGGGATGATTTCTTTTCAGCCACTGGCAAACAGCCCAGCAGGAACGGCCACCTCTGAATGTCCCCTTAATAAAATTCCTCTATTTCAACCAGGTGACCATGAATGATATCACTCTCCTGAGGACAACAGAGAGAGATAAAGAACTGGATGTTGCTTGAATGCATTCCAATAGCTGTACTGGCCGCGAATGCATCCCAAGTTTTCAGGGCAAATTAATCATTAAACACGCTTGCTTTTAAACCATGTATTATATTTACAAAGGTACACTCACCAGAGGTGCCTTCTCTGCCTTCAAGGTCCGTGAGCCTGCCTTGTGAGGGTTGGGAGGGTATTGGCTCCAGGGTGATAAACAGTTCCTGGCTGTCAGGGAGAATGGTTTCTCCACTTGCCTGCTGTGTGCTACCCTCCTCCTCATCATCATCTTCCGCATTCCCAAAATCCTCATCCCTGTTGTGTGAGACTCCCCCCTTGCAGGAGTCCACGAACAGGGATTGGGTAGTGGTGGGCTCATCATAGAAGCGGCATGTCTGGGGGTCTGACCCGGAGCGGCCATTTGCCTCTTTGGTTTTTTGGTAGGCTTGCCTGAGCTCCTTAAGTTTCACGCAGCACTGCTGCGAGTCCCTGTTATAGCCTCTGTCCTTCATGCCCTTGGAGATTTTTTTCAAATATTTTGGCATTTAGTCTTTTGGAACAGAGTTCTGATAGCACGGATTCATCTCCCCATACAGTGATCAGATCCAGTACCTCCCGTTCGGTCCATGCTGGAGCTCTTTTGCGATTCTGGGACTCCATGGTCACCTCTGCTGATGAGCTCTGCACAGTCACCTGGAAATGAAATTCAAAAGTTCGCTGGGCTTTTCCTTTCTACCTGGCCAGTGCATCTGAGTTGAGAGCGCTGTCCAGAGTGGTCACAATGGAGCACGCTGGGATAGCTCCCAGAGGCCAATACCGTCAAATTGCATCCACACTACCCCAAATTCGACCCGGTGATGTCGATTTCAGCGCTAATCCTCTCGTTGAGGAGGAGTACAGAAATCGATTTTAAGAGCCCTTTAAGTCGACAAAAATGGCTTCGTTGTGTGGACGGGTGCAGGGTTAAATCAATCTAATACTGCTAAATTCAACCTAAACTCATAGTGTAGACCAGGGCTCAGTGAGCTGAAGTGTCACAGATAGGTGAGTTATGTTGGCCAGTGCTATAGGATGACACAGAAACAGATCTCTTTAATAAGGTAATACCATTCTTACTTCATTACTTTCTGAATACATACAAATAAGGACATTTAAAGTTATGGTTTTATAGCAACCATATGGTCTGGAAAGTGGCACGATTATGGAGAGGAGAACATTCAAAGTGTGAGCCTGTGATGTAAAAATGCCTCTCTTTGGTATTTTATTCCTCTTCGCATCTGAATATAAATCAGTCTAGAGGTTAGTTTTTCCTATAATTCAGGGTTGGGGTGCATTGAGACTAATGGTGGGTAACCACAAAATATACAAAGCCTCAGTTAAAGTATGCACGTGAAACACTGAATATGTTTATCTGATCTGCAAAACTAAGCTGGAAATTTCCCAAGCACAGATCCACAAGATCACTAATGCTTCTTGTTGTAGGGGAGCGCAGGCAATACTGCAAACCCAGCCTCTCTTGTGATGTTTTGGCACATTCGTTTCCAGCCACAAGTGGAACAAGAAAATGTAAGGTTATGAAGGGAAAAAAAAGTTAGCCAAGCTGTTTGGCTCCTCAGGACCAGCTCCTTCAGTGGCAGGGGTGTGCACACACCCCAGTCATCTGCTGGGGCACAGAGCTCCTCCAGCCCCACAGGGGGAGCTGACAGCTCCTCTGGCCCCAGGCCGCAGTGGGGGCACAGCGTTTCTCCAGGGCTGCAGTGAGGGCAGAGAACTCCTGGGGCCAAAGGAGCTCCTTCGCTCTCCCCGCTGCATCCCCGAGATAGTTGTTGAAACAGTGAGTGTACTGTTGTTTATATCCATGTGTAAGCAGAGTCAGGATGAGCTCTACCCTGACATCTGGTGGTGAATTATGGCGAGTGTGGAAAAGAACTCCAGGGGCTGATCCTGTTTGCATAGGCACACCCACTCGCCTGGCATGAAACAACAGCAACTGAAAGTGGTTACTTTGGCTGGTGTGGGATCCCCAGTTTCTCTATTATTGGGGCAGGAAGAATAAAGTTTTGTTACCCTGATTCTGTGAATCAAGGCCAGTGGAACTGTTGTATGACAGAAGGACTGAGTGAGTCCTTCACCATTACCTAAGTAGCACTTGCTTGACAAGGGGCATGGGTTACAAAACCCAGTGAATTGAGAGAGGATGTGGACAGTTATTTGTACTTGATGGTATGGGGGCCCCCTGAGGGTTTGAAACACCAATTGCACCACCTTCTCTCTCCACTGTTGAATGTCAGAGCTAACTTTGATTCCATTAGGAGTCTAGTTACAGTCTGCTGAGCTGAATTCACTTTAGGCCAATGGTGCACCAGCACTGGGGCTCCCCTACTATGAGCTGAAATCACTAAGAGCTAAAGTTACTAAGAACTGAGTCCTGTGTTAACTAGTGGGGGAGCCTGAAGCTATATTGCTCAGCAGCTGGCGGAGCAATTTGTGGGGACGACTGGAGGAGCAGCGAGCGGCGCGGAGCCTTGTGGGGCCGGTTGGAGTGGCCCAAGGAACGACGAGAGGAGCTGTTTGCGGGGACGGCTGGAACGGCTCACAGGTCGGTGAGCGAAGCGGAGCAGCTTGTAGAGCGGAGCAGTTCGTGGGATGGCAGGAAAGTGGACTGGCTCGTGGTGAAGGCTGCGGCGGAACCCCCACGGAGAAACAGACGGCTGGCCAGCCTCGGATCACGTAAGGTGCCCCTTAACACCCTGCGTGCCCCACCCCCTTTTACTCTGGGGCTGCACTGACCAGGGACAGAGACTTTGGGGGTTGTTGGACTTTTGGGACTTTGGGTGGTTGCTGGACCCAAGAGACTTTGGGGGTGTTGGACTTTGGGGACTCTGGGTGATTTTTGGGTTGCTGGATTCAAGAGCCAAAGGGAAAGGACACAGCCCAATTTGCTGGGATGGGTTTTGCTCATGGTTTGTGTTATGAATCCTGGTTGTGGTGTTTTTCCAATTTTATGCTGATGCCGTTTACCTCATGTTATTAAACATTTTCTGCTACGCTCAGACTCCGTGCTTGCGAGAGGGGAAGTATTGCCTCTTAGAGGTACCCAGGGGGGTGGTATGTAATTGTCCCAGGTCACTGGGTGGGGGGCTCAAGCCGGTTTTGCATTGTGTTATTGAAACGGAACCCCTAGATACAGAACCTGGCCCTTGTTGCTGCCAACTTAGACGGGCAGAAGGGTTACACATGCATATGATGTATGTGTGTGTGTTGATATGGTTTAACGTATATAATATGTGTGTGTTTAATGTGCCCCTGGAAAAGCAGTCACATTTAAATTCCTGCGCACGCCCCTGTTCAGATATGTCAATTGGCATGATTCAAAACTAGGGCCCAGTTCAAAGAATGACTTCAAATTCAAAGCTATGCTGACAAACACTCTTTTGTCCACATAGTTTCATCTACACCAGGGGTTTTGCCAGCACAGCTTTGTGTGTCACACACCAACTCATCCCGGTAAGCCAGCCCACAACGCAAAGCACAAAACGAAACAAGTCAAACAGAAACTGTGCTCACACCTCAGAGGCACCAAAGTCCAATACTGATGACATGACAACAGCCATGAAAATCCTGAAATGTGGAAAGAAAGCTGGACTCGATGGTATTCCTAATGAACTATTACTACACTTTAGGATGAGAGCGCAGAAGTACCTGGTTTCAAAACCTGCAGAATTACAGAGGCTATGTTTGTTGATCTCTTGGCTGCTTACGACACTGTGAAGCATTGTGCACTTCTGTTGAAATGGGCAAGAATTGTGAGAAACAACAACATGGTCCAGGTCATCTCCTCCCTGTTTGAGAATCAACATTTCTGTGTCGAGATAGATGGTCAGAAAAGTCAATGGTGTATTCAACAGAATGGATTGCCCCAAGCTGGCCAACACAAAATGTGGAGTTGATCCCAAAATACTTCCATCAGCCAGTCTCGCCCTGTGTCACTCAACTGTGGAGTACTGTGTCACAGTCTGGTCATATTCAAGCCACACACAGAATTGATACTGAACTCAGCCAATCAGACCCATTACAGGGACTTTGAAACCTACTTCCACACTGTGACTATACTGCCTCACAAGGGTTACCCCACCATCAGTGAAGAGGGATACCTTCATTAAAAAGTGGAGACAAAAACAGATGAATGATCCAAGACATCCACTGTAGAGACACATTCCTCCACCTAAGAAATTGAAGTCCAGAAAGAGCTTTGCTTCTGAAAATCCCTTACTCTAAAAATACCACTGTGGAAGGCTACAGAGTAGCAAAGTGGCAGAAAATGCCAATGATCTTGGAGAACCTGGTTCCTTCAGAACAACTCCCAGGCACTGACTTCATACAAATACACTGGTGTACTTTAAAGGCACAGGTGGGTGGAGGGGGGACATCTTCATTGCCAGTTAGACCAATTCTCCCATAATCCACCTGTAACAGGGAGCTTGGCGGATCAGGCAGCTACTGGTTGGCATGCTTGACTTCTGGCCCCTTGCTTCCCTGGTTGAGGTGCCTCAATCTTTAAAGAAATGGGGTAGGGGGACCCAGGCACTCCACTCCACCAGGGCCCTGTGTGAGTCAACCCCTGAATAGAGAGTCTCCCAGTGGGAAGTCTACATCTACTGCCCTGGGCTACTTCCTACCACTGTCCCTTCAGTTTGGGGGCATGGGTAGAGAATGGGTGGACCCGATGAGCTGACCCTAGATGTCCCAACTGCGGGAAAATTGAGACTCAGGGGGAAATAACATCTCCAGCAAGGATGAAAGAGCTCCAGGGAAGAAAAAAAATCCATCCATCAGGCAAGGGAGGACAGAGAGCAGGGAATAAACTGAGACAGCACTCTGACTACTTAAACACCAATTAACTCCCCTGGGGTGGACCTGACTGTGCCCAATTAGTGGATGAGAATGGCTGGGGAGAACTAAAGAGTTAATTAGCCATTAATGCAGAAGGTAGAAAAAGGGCCTAGGAAAGAAGTGCTGGGGGGCTGGGGGGAGAAGTTGCAGAGTCAGGATGATTGTTGGGTGGAGAGATCTTGTCCCTCCTGGGTGGAGGACCTGGGAAGAACTGATAGCGTAAATAGTGTGGTGTCTGGTTAGTAAAGGTGGTGGGAAGAGCAGCTGTTTAACAAGGGAAGGAGTCTGAATAATCTGTGTAGACAGAGCAGGAGAGGGATTTTCTCCTGTCACACCCCCATACATTGTTTGGGTTAAACTCTGAGCTACCTATAATGGGTAGTGGAAATTAAGTAGCTTGTTTGAAGTTTTGTCCCAGATATCTAGGGACATTTATAGTGTAAATGGATCGCTGTTAACAGTGTAGTTTCTATACGTTCTTGAAATGCAGGGGACTATACTCCCTGGTCTATGTCAGTGTATTATGATTCCTTTATCTGGAATCAAGGCTTGGCTTGATTCTGTCCCAGCCAGTTTAGAATTCCTCTCAGCTGAAATACCTGAACATATAATTTCATGAGGCCTGCTAATTTTGGGAACCTATATAAATCTGAAGTCTTAACTTTAGCTCTCCTCCTTTCCCATGCATATGGAGAGAATAGCCATGGCATATCACGTTACTGTTCTTCTACTTTCATATATATTATTGCTTGCAAAAGAAAGAATTATCTAGACACTATGTTCATTTTAATCACCGAGATTCTACCAGTCCAAGACATAGCATATTTGTCTCTCTCTGTTGTGTGTCAGCAAATGAGTAGCATTAGATTAATCTAACTGGTCTAATGGGGCTGTGATTTGTTCCTTGTGTATTTGATTTCATATATGGAGATATACCTATCTCATAGAACTGGAAGGAACCCTGAAAAGTCATTGAGTCCAGCCCCCTGCCTTCACTAGCAGGACCAAGTGCTGATTTTTGCCGCAGATCCCTACATGGCCCCCTCAAGGATTGAACTCATAACCCCGGGGTTAGTAGGTCAATGCTCAAACCACTGAGCTATCCCTTCCCCCATTTGACCCTTTGTATATTTCAATTTTAAAGTACAACACATTGAGCCTGATTCTGATCTCACAGCAGTTTTATACTTGTGTAATTTCATTGATTTTAGGGAAGTAATTGTACTGATGAATCAGGCCCACTATATGTAACAGTGGTACGTAAAATAAGTAAATGCTCTGAGACAAGGTTATGTTATTTTTACTGGTGGGGTGTCAAATCACTTCCAGGAATCAAAGCAAGGATTAGTCAAACGATTTATGGAAAATGCATTTACAGTTCCAAGACAACAGTAATGTCCCTCCAGATTGTTTTCATAGCAAAGATAAAAACCATGTTACATTTGCCTATGAATCTCTAGCTACCAGACTTCTGCTGACTAAATGAAATGGAATTCTCCATTATATTTACTGTAGCTATTATACTGATGAAGAGCTGTTTGTTTCTTTTGGAAAGCACATATAAGTGAATAAGATCCCAAATAGAACATGATCCCAACAAAACTTGAGATTTCTGTGGAATAGGCAGTAAGCAGACATGAAAATAATTCCTCGTGTTATGATAGCTGTATTTGGCAGTGGAAAGGAGCCTGGTTCTTTTTCAGTCTGAGAAAAGATAAGGTAGGCAGTGCAAACAAGCAATACCTTTGCCCCCACTGGAACTGTACTTCTGGGACCTAGCATGCTTAAGTCACTCTTTTAATTATTATTTTCTTAATGATAAGATTATAGTAATTACAAGGACCAGAAACAACGCCTTTCCTCCGCCTCCTCACATAACCAGGAGACAGACCAGAGATACGCAGACACATTCATGACACGACAAAAAGCTCTCCAATTGCAAAATAATGGCACACCTTTTTTCTGTACACAGTCGTTCATACAAAAAACACCATATTTACAGTTTAACCAAGTCAAACAACTTTAGATAAGAGAAAGTATCTAATATCCACTCTCCTAGAAAATAATGTGGCTGGCCAGAGATATTTTGCCTTGTTTCATTTAAGGTATAGGCTGGATGAAAACGTTTTGGTTGATGGTTGAAGACTAACACAGGTTTTCCCAGTTACAACTTGGCTATAGCATATCCGTTACCAGCTCTCCGCTTCCAGCATTTGTGCATGCATAATCCCCCCAAAATCAGGCAGGTCAGGGCTACCGGAATTGCTGCAATATGCCAGGGGAAACTGGATGCTGTAAAAATCCAGAGAAAAATGTTATGTATATTTTAAAAAGACAATTACCTAAATTCAGAAAAGCCTCCCAAGAAAAATCGGTGTCTGATCCTACAGCCCTTTCTTACAAAAATAATCCAATTGGTTTTAATGGGGTTAACTTTAGGGGTGAGAAGAATAGTGTAGAATGAAGACTGCAGGATCAGAACCTTAAATTACTATGAACAAAACTGATTGAAGCTGAAATTTTTATTAAAGTAAGTTGGACTGATTTCCAAGAGTAAATATTTTCCAATGGAAAAATTATAATGCAGCTCATTTTGGATTATACCATTTATCTTTCACATAAGAACAAAAAACTAGCAGAAAGATCAGTCTCCATCCATGTAATTTCCTTCACCTGAGTAATATCTAGGTACCTAAACAACTCAGGGAAGCTGTGATCAATATAACTGTAAGCAGAGTCAGGACGAGCTCTACCCTGACATCTGGTGGTGAATTATGGTGAGGGTGGAAAAGAACTCCAGGGGCTGATCTTGTTTGCATAGGCACACCCACCCGCCTGGCATGAGACAACAGCAACTGAAAGTGGTTACTTTGGCTGATGTGGGATCCCCAGTTTCTCTGTTATTGGGGCAGGAAGAATAAAGTTTTGTTATCCTGATTATGTGAATCAAGGCCAGTGGAACTGTTGTATGACAGAAGGACTCACCATTAACTAAGTAGCACTTGCTTGACAAGGGGCATGGGTTAGAAAACCTAGTGAATTGAGAGAGGATGGGAACAGGTATTTGTACCCAATGGCATGCCCCCCCGCCTTTCCCTTTGAGAGCCTGAAACACCAATAGCACCACCTTCTCTCTCCACTGTTGAATGTCAGAGCTAACTTTGATTCCATTAGGAGTCTAGTTACAGGCTGCTGAGCTGAATTCACTTTGGACCAATGGTGCACCAGCACTGGGGCTCCCCTACTATAAGCTGAAATCACTAAGAGCTGAGATCACTGAGTGCTGTGTTAACTAGTGGGGGGGGCCTGAAGCTATATTGCTAAGCGGCTGGCGGAGCAGTTTGCGGGGACGGCTGGAGCGGCTCAAAGGTCGGTAAGCGGAGCAGCTTGTACAGCAGAGCAGTTCATGGCACGGCAGGAAGTGGACTGGCTCGTGGTGAAGGCTGCGGCGGAACCCCACGGAGGGACGGCCGGTCGGCCTTGGATCACGTAAGGTGCCCCTTAACACCCTGCGTGCCCCCTTTTTACTCTGGGGCTGCACTGACCAGGGACAGAGACTTTGGGGGTTGTTGGACTTTTGGGACTTTGGGTGGTTGCTGGACCCACGAGACTTTGGGGGTGTTGGACTTTGGGAACTCTGGGTGATTTTTGGGTTGCTGGATTCAAGAACCAAAGGGAAAGGACACGGCCCAATTTGCTGGGGTGGGTCTTTTGCTCATGGTTTGTGTTATGAATCCTGGTTGTGGTGTTTTTTCCAATTTAATGCTGATGTCGTTTACCTCATGTTATTAAACATTTTCTGCTACACTCAGACTCCGTGCTTGCGAGAGGGGAAGTATTGCCTCTTAGAGGCGCCCAGGGGGTGGTATGTAATTGTCCCAGGTCACTGGGTGGGGGCTCGAGCCGGTTTTGCATTGCGTTATTGAAACGGAACCCCTAGATACAGAACCCGGCCCTTGTTGCTGCCAACTTAGATGGGCAGGAGGGTTACATAACAAAACAACCCAAAAGAGTAAACCCCAAATCACAGTAGACATGAGTGAATTGTGACTATGATGAAGGCAGTAAATGTTACTGTGCCTTTCCAGTGCCAAATGAGCAAGCTTTAGTCACTCACCAACATCATGCAAAGAAAAAAGAAAAATCTGTATTATTTCATACTGTTTTCACAGCTGTTTCTCAGTTCACGTGTCCAATGGTCTTTTACATCATAACACAGTTGCACTAAACTAAGGGCTAGTCTCCACACAAACTTGAACCAAAATAACTAAGCCAGTTGTAATTCTCACCTTTTGTTATTTCGGATCCAGTCTGTGTGTGACAAACTGGGACATTAAGGGTATCCTTGTTCTGCCATTTCCCTCACCCGAGGTGCTGGGTGAAATCCTCGCTCTTTGAAGTCAATGGAAGTTTGTCATTGACTTCATTGGGGCCAAAATGTCACTCATTATCTTTAAAAACTTAGGCCCCTCCAGCAACAGGATCCCTCACATGAAGCCCTTAAAGATGGGCAGAATGTCACTGAAGTCACCTACAGGCAGTTTCTATAGAGACAGTGGACAGTGCCTTTCATGCTAGGTAAATGAAGAAGCCATTATGTGCCGAGCAATAACTCAAACACAGCCCTAGCTATTCGAATGTGGCTTAGTTGGATTTCACAGCCAGTAACGAATACAGTGTGCTTTCCCCCTAGCATGCAGTTAAGATAAATACCTTCTTGTTTGACCCGTATTGGCAGCTCTAGGCGTCCGTGACTATTCTGGGCTTCACACTTAAAATCTGTATAAAAATCCATTTCTCTGACTGGATCAAAAATTAGTGGCACCTCAACATAGTTCTCATCATTTTCTACAATTTCCCTGGAACAAAAATAATGCATTTGTCACATTTTTTATACCTGAATTTTCCAGAATATAATAATTTTGGTGATTGTGATACATTCAGTTGCCAGTTTCTAACACTAAAGTCTATTGTATATTGATTTATTTCCAAAATCACTGTGGGACGCATTCTAAACCACACTGTTCAGATTACAGTTCATTCATTACATCCATTTTGCTTAGCCTGGTTGTTTAATGGCCTGATTTTTCAGTACTCTGTTTATTTTTTTATTCATAGAGTCTTCTAGGAAAAACAGGGTAGACAAGATCCAAATTTCTTGTTAAACAAAATGCAAGCAGAATTTTTTGTTAAAGCCTTCCAGGTCGTCTTTGTGCATCATAAAAGCAGCAAAACAGACACAGGTCCAACTGTTTTTCCTCTGCAAGTCACCTTCTCATTTGACATCACAGACAGAATTTCTGAGACTAGTTCTTGATGTCACCTGGGATAGTGACCAAGGAGGGCCCAATCCTGTTCATGCTTACTCAAGTTAGAATGCCATTTGAAACCACTCACCTGAGTAAGGACTGCTCACATGTAAGGGGATTAGGCTTGTGCCCAAATTGAAAGTTGAGTGGAAAAGACTATCAAAAAATTTCCAGCCTGCTTTAATAATGGCTTAAATGGAGAGGGAAAGGAATATCTCAAATTAAACATTTTCCTCAGAGTTCTTTTTATGATTGAATCATTATTGAACTGATGGCAAATGATTTAACAATCATAAATCTGTTGTACAATGGGGGTTTATAGCCCCCTGGTGCCTTCCCTCTGTACAGTAGAGCTGGAGTCATTCTGTGGGGCTGGAGGCTTCTGGTATGAATTTTGACTGTCTAACGAAATTATAGGATCCAGGGGACTAGAACCCAAATCTGTAGAGGCTGGGACAGCTGAGAGTCCCACATCACCACCAGGAGGCTATGCAGAACCCCATCTAAGAAGCACTGAGGAGATTAGGTGCCACAGGAAGTACTGCCCAAAGGGTCCAGAGCAGGGATCAGCAACCTTTGACACACGGCCCGCCAGGGTAAGCCCCCTGGTGGGCCAGGCCAGTTTGTTTACCTGCCGCGTCCGCAGGTTTGGCTGATCGCAGCTCCCACTGGCCGCGGTTCCCCGTTCCAGGCCAATGGGGGCTGCGGGAAGCGGCAGCAAGCACATCCCTGGGCCTGCGCCACTTCCCGCAGCCCCCATTGGCCTGGAGCAGTGGGAGCCGTGATCGGCCGAACCTGGCGGGCCGCATGCCAAAGGTTGCTGATCCCTGATCCAGAACAACAGCTCCCTTCAGCCTTCTGGTTGACCCATGCTCCCTATTTAACCCTGGGTGCCCTGGGAAGTTGTCTGGGCAAACACACAGACTTCTGATCTGCTATGACTCCTGACCACACCTTGCTTTCCTGACTCCTGCTACCTGATTCCAGCTCAGTAACCACCTCTGATCTCCTGTCTCTGACCCCAACGCTTGCCTATCAATCCCAGTTCTAGCAGTTACTCTGATCCCCACTTGCTATCAACTTGTGAACACCAGTCCAGCTGTGACTGCCAGGCCAGACTGCCTATACCCCTGTCCTTGAAAGAAATTAACCCCGGTGCAGAGGCCTATGTGCCAGTAAAATCCCACTTAAGTGTCTATTTTGAGGTCTTAAGAAGGATTTAAGAGGTGCATAGACCTTGTGCTGGCCCTTTCCACAGCAATGAACTTCACCCCCAGTTAGAATGACTCCTTTTCTTATCATGATTATCTCAAACTTACACAATATTAACAAGATACCATAGCTGCAATGTTCTTTTAAAGCCTATAGAAATTGTACCTCTCCCTCAGCACATTTTCTGTCACACAGCCATTGTTATAAAGGCCTGATCATTTGTGCAGGTGAATAATTTTATAGATGTGAATAGTTTCATTGGGAGTCAATTGGACTATTTATGTCATAAGATTCCTCACTTGCTTGTGTGTTTGTAAGATCAGGGCTTAAATGATAAAGTTAAATAAACTCATTGATTTTATTCAGAAACAAATAGTTGTGGTATTTTGGGTTCAGTTTAATTTGGTTGTTTCCATTTTTTTTTCAGCTCTACCATTTTCAGCAGAACATTTCCCACTTCACTCCCTGACATTCAATAGCATGGTATGTCCCTGTAACACAGCATGGTATGTCCCTATAACACTTCTGGGCGGAAAACAAAGAAACAAAGAGTGTGACATTTCCTTAATACTTACAGACGCTCTCCCTCTGTAACTCTGCCCTGTTTGTAAGTTATATCAACGTAAGTGTCATTTGCTAGCCACACCACGACCGTGTGAAAATGTTTACTCGATCCAATAAATACTTTACATGGAAGGATCAGTTTGGAGCCTATTTAAAAAGAAATAAGAAAAAGAAAACATTCACAGCTGTATTAGCAAGTACTGTTTCACATACTGAAAACTCCCACTGAAAGAGTTGGTAAACTCCCTACATACACTGAGCATGGGTTTCTCTTTTGACCTTGTACGTAGCCTTGAAAAGTAGAGAATTTTTGTCCAATTAGCCCATCCTCTGCTTCTTGGCAACTATCCCCAATATTAAGAGACTAACTGATTATCTATTTTTTTCCATACATTAGTTGGTAACATTTGCTCTAACCACATTACTCAGAAGACAAGTCCACATTCCCGTGGCACGAAGCTTTGAGACACTGCAGTTACTGTGTGTCAAGGGAATGATTTACAGCTCAAGAAAAACCTGACTAGCCAGCAGTGTAACATCATTCGCAGCTGGAATGTCTGCTTGAGGCAAGCCTGTTAAAACCGGACATCAAATACAAAGAGGGGCCTCGAAAGATAGGCAAACACCACTGTGCAAAAATTAGAACCTTTGCAAGAATAATTGTAATATGGACTTAACACAATGTACCTTCACCAGGATGCACTTACTTTATATTAAAAATATAGAGCCCAATGAAACACCTAGTTTAATCATTTATACTTGTGTGGAGTGATTGCAAAGTGAGTGCAAAACCCTGAGGTAGACAAGGGAAGAATTCCCATTTGCTATTAGTTTTAGGCAATAGAAGGTGCCAGGCAGTGAATAATCAAACTCATAGAGCACAACTTCATGTATAATATAGAGTAAGATAGCCTATTCAAATATATGCTGGATTGGGGGGGACGGGGACGGTAGAGGAAAGAGTGCTTAACGTTCATGTCATAAAATAATCTATAAGGAAATGACACTAAGACCATACCAATCTGCGCTGTAATTAGTGAGCAGAGTGGCTGAAAAGTTACAGTTCAAACATCATGGGCAAGGAAATCATTTCTTCCCCCAAAAAAAGCCACGCGGGCCCGTCAAAGCTACCACCTACCCTAGCTCCTTTTTACAGAATGCAGAGCAGGGAAAGTTACTGATGGAAAGGATAAACTCGTCCAAAATTCTAAGGATCCTGAAATTGCTTTACTAACTATTAAAACATATTGTCATTTTTCTTTAGTAACGTCTACTGGAAAACAATTTGTGATACTTTTACAGAGAACAAATGAAAATCGCCACAGGGCAGATCCTCAGCTGGTATAAATCAAAGTTAGTGGAGCTGAATACACCCTACAGTCTCTTGCTGTTGGAAACAAGTGAATAATTATTGGCCTTACCAAGAGCAGCTAATGTAGTCTTCTGATCTGGATAGACCATCACTGGACTGAATATCTTTTCTTGGTCTGCCAGGATTGAGAGAACAATAGGCATGGTGAGTGCAATAGACAATTGAATAGACTTACAAGAACCACAAAGAGAAGTTTGCCATTTTTATTGCTTTTATTCCGCTGTAAAGCATTTTGTGATACCTTCACAAAGCAGAATTGTGGTTTCAAGGGAAGGGACACAGGTTAGGGAACTTTGTTACAGATGTGCTTAGGCTCAGGTCTTGATCCCAAAAGTAGTGGCGCACGGGGGGGAGCTTAAAGGTAGATGTGAGCAAGTGGGAAATACCTGCAAGATTAGGCACCAGACATACAGTCCTTTCTACTGAGCAATAAGTCTCAAGCTCCCAGCACATCCACTCCCAAACTCAGAAGAGCACAGAGTGAAAAATGCATGAGTTGTGAGCGGAGGATGCAAGCATTTGAGGAGTCAAGAGGTCAAGAATGATCCTCCGCATCCAAATGAAACCCTTAGCAGTGTACTTCCCTTTTAAACTTTGCTCCTGCTATTAGGTAGCAGTTTTCTGGCAGCCCTGAAGCACCATTTTCGTTAATGCACTGTTTCTTCTGCACAACTTGTCCTGCTTGTCCGTTTTAACATTGTGCCTATCTGCACCACACACTGCATCGGCTCTGTCCACAGGGTAGCTGAGGTTCTTACCCACGAAAACTTATACTCCCAATACTTCTGTTAGTCTTAAAGGCGCCACAGGACCCTCTGTTGCTTACTACAATAAGAAGGCACTTACTGAAGAACTGCTTCTATGCAGATTACCCAGACCATTCTGCAGTCAGGTATGAGAGATTAAATTGCAGACCGCAGTCTGACGGGCACTACTCCAGCAAGGAAGGGTTGAAGGATCTGAGCCATTTGCAGGGTCAATAAAATAAATACAGAGTCATGTTTCTTGGTCTTCGCATTTTCTGAACAACGTACATGCAACACTCCTGCCCTCTGTTGTTTGTGTTGTGTACTGACAGTCATCATGTGTGTTTCTTAGTGCAGCAGGCAAAGCAATTACTGTACCATTTTACAAAAGAGAAAGTGAAATGAATGTCTTTTCCCACCATTCCCTATTAGTTAAACTAAATATTAGATTTCCTAAGCCCTCTGAAGACATTTGCATTGACTCTTGTGACAACTTATTCAGTTTAATAACTACAGGCACTTTCAACATATGGTTCTACCGCCCAGAAATGTGCTGCTTAATCTCAGTGCTGGCTCAACTGCTAGCCAAACAAAGAGCTGAGCTGAGCAGTGCCTGGGGTTTTCTGTGAAACTGTTTTGGACCATTATTACAAGTAAGCAGCATGCATGCTGCTCTGATATCCCAGTTTCCCTGGCAGCTAGCCAGCAGCAACAGTGAGAGACTTAATGTGAGTTCCCTTCTGTACATTTCATTGACAAAGACCATTCTGGCCAAATGTTTTGTTAAGTACTGTACCATCTCAAGTGGGAAGTATTTACCCAAAGTCTGTAGCTGAATAGTTCTGGTGATGTTATACTGTGTGCGTCCGTTGAGAAAAGTCATTTCACAGGTGTAATAGCCAGAATCTTTTGATGACACAGAGCTGATGTAGAGAAAGTTTGTGCCTTTCAAGCTTTTGAATTTTTTATTGTCTTCATCCAAAGGTACAGAATCCTAGAGAAATAACAACAATCAAATGGTTAAAATAGGCCAGGGTGTGAAGAGACCTGGATCTGACTTTCTTTGTAATGCTTGGGGAGGTTACTTATTCTCTTATCTAAGATTTTATATCACATTTATGATTACAGTATCTGAGCACCTCCATTTCCCTACCTGTAAAATAGACAGAATAACACTTGTGCTACTTTAAGGGTGAGCGTTGCAAGGCTGAATTAATCAATAATTGTAAAACGCTTTGCAACCCTCCAATGTGAGGCCCTATGTGAAGTGTGATGCATTGTTATTATTAACATATATTTTCAAATGCTGTTATCTTAAATTATGCATGTTGGCTAAAGAGAATATATAATGAGCTTCTTTCCAGAATCTCCCTAAGTATGATCTTATATGAGATACAAGAACATCTTAGCAATCATACATCTTCCCATGGCACCATATTATTTTCCCCTGCCAAGTCTTGTAAGATGTGACATGTTGCCAAGCTGTTATCACTGATACTCTGTTGAGCTTTGCTAGCAACAAGTGTGTTCTTTCCCACTGTGGACAGGCCTGTTTTTTCCTGACAGCCATATTATTAATCAAGCTGTAGAGCTGAACTTTATGTTACCTAGGCAAATAAACTATAGCATGTTTCTCAGATAAAAGCTGGACAGGGAAACTTTGCTAGAATGATTTCAACCCCAGTAAAAACAATGCCTTGTAAAACCAGCCTAATGACCTATGCTCTTTATTTCCTGTACAACTAGGTACTGCAGAATTTCAAACTGTACAGAAGGGACTTCTGGATGAAATGATTATCGCTATTGATTTGTGACGCATTAAAACAAGAGCATGGTAAATAAGTAATGCATTTTGCACAGTCGCAGCATGCAACTAGCAAACCACAGGAACTTCTCACATAAAAGAAGACAGAGAGAAGGTGAGGCAGTGCCTGGGTTAGGCAAACTCTGAAACAGCTCAGCTTCTAGTTCATGTTTCATGTTCCTAAAAGTTCACCATTCAGGGCTTCAGTCAGTCACCTGCAGGGGCCAGGAAGGGATGTTCCCTCCCTTCCTCTCCTCCCTCCCTCCCTCCACACACACACACACACACACACATACATTATTCTGGGATTTTTTTTTTCTGTCTCCTTCCTCTGAAGCCTGAGAGGGGGCCACAGCTAGGGCTGGGACACTGGACAGGGTGGGTTGATGCTCTGAGGCGGTACCAAGTATTCTCTCTCTCAGGTGCTTGGCTGACTGGTTCATGCTCACATGCTCAGCCTCTACCTGATCGCCCTATGCTGAATGAGGAAGAAATATTCCCCCAGGTCAGATTAGTAGGGACCTTGAGTTTTCAATTCTCTGCCACTGCAGGAGTCTTAGGCATTGGGTGCACCTTGTTCCCACCTATTCTCTGCCTGTGGCACATTATCATCTAGTCTCCTGTGGACGGTAATACTTTAGTCTAATTTCAGTTGTTGGGTTTATTGTGCAGGTGCTGAGTGATGGTGGTGCCTGTGACAGAGGCCAGACTAGTTGATCGGGTGGTCCCTTCTGGCATTAAACTCTATGGCCTGGTCTACACTTACCCCCCAATTCGAACTAAGGTACACAACTTCAGCTACGTGAATAACGTAGCTGAAGTCGAAGTACCTTAGTTCGAACTTACCTCGGTCCACACGCGGCAGGCAGGCTCCCCCGTCGACTCCGCGGTACTCCTCTCGTCTAGCTGGAGTACCGCAGTCGACGGTGATCACTTCCTGGTTCGACTTATCGCGTCCAGACAAGACGCGATAAGTCGAACCCAGAACTTCGATTCCCAGCCGCCGAACTAGCGGCTGGGTGTAGACATACCCTATGACTCTGACTCTTTAGAAGAGGTGAAAGTTCTACCTTGTACCATTTTAGCTCCAAGTCTGTTTCCTTTTGTATGAAATCCCCCAGATCAGGGCAAACAAGTTTTCCAGAAGTGAACGTGAAGAGAATTTGATGATAGGAAATCTCATGAACAGCAGTTTTCTCAATAACTGTTAGGTGAATGGAGACATCAGCACAGTAAGAGGAATTCCTGCAAGCATATGAAGGACAGATGTTAACAGGTGTGCACCACACAGAAGGGGCGGGGGAATGGCATGCATTTAATGCTTGTGCAAGGTGCTTGATCGACAGCCCTAGACACTGAAGTCCTCTGCTTACTAACAGAACCAACACAGCATGGGCAATACAAGCTTTCTCATACTGTCCTGCTGCCAGGACTCAATTCTGAGATGAGAGAGGCCACTTCAGCTGCCATGTGCCTTCAATCTTTAGCCTCTATTCTAATGTTATAAATAATCCTGTCAAAATACAGAGAACAGTCTCATTTCTCTTCATAATGATCAGAAGTCATTCAGCCAGAACTCCAAGGTCAGACTTCACCTATTATTACTTTCCACTAGGGTCAGACAGATTGTATTAAATTTTGGTAGCACCGTGACTGCAGGGATAGTTTGAACATGTTATGTCTTTCTTGCCATCAACAGTTTCAGATTACATCTGGGAATACCTCAGTCAGCACAAAGGTAGCATTGTCAGTGCTTAAAGTAGGGGGCTGGTAGTCAGGACTGGTAGGTTCTAATCTCTACTCGGTGACCTTGGACGGGTCAGTTAACCTCTTTGTACCTTGCTTTCTCTCAGTAGCCGGTTTCTGGTAAGTCAAATCTGAGTCAATACTAGGTCACGAGCAGGGATTCTGGGAAGTTACCAGTGTTGTTTTTGGAAGCTTTTTGGTGGTGGGTTGTTTATTTTAAAATTCAAGCTTTTCCTTTGGAACACTGAGTTTGTTGCATTCCCTGAGGCAATCTTTCCCTGCTAGCCCTGCTTTGCAGGGAAAAAAGAAAGAATGTATCCTGCTGAACAGCAGCAGCTCTGATGTGAACTGTGTGCTTCTGCACCCATTCGCTTCAATAAGATCTTAATTGTACAGTGCAGGTGTTTGTGCCTATCAGTGGCAATCTAAGAAACAATTATGACATCTAAGTCAGAGCACTTATTAAAAATTTGGCCGCTGCTGTTTTATTATTGATGGGCATTTATAGAGTGACAGGTGTACATAGTACTTTACAAAACCTAGAAAAAAAGACACCTTCTCTGCTTTGAAGTGTTTACAGTATTTAGTATCTCCTTCCCATTTGACCCAATGTGGCTTTTGTTTATGTAAGTTTCAAAGCAGGACTTTCCAGACAGACTATATGTACTGGAAAGATAGATAGGGATTCTCTCTGTCCACCCTCTGATGGAATTGTTCATTTTAGTTCCCAGTCTTACATCCGTTGTAACAATTGCATAGTGGCGGTTTGCTTCCAACCCAGAAGACTGAACAAAAGAGCTATTTGCCTATTGTTGCTTTAAGCAGAATTGCTTTATCATAAACTACTTGTCAAGTATTGTTCCGTAAGTTCACAACCCCAGCAAGTTTACCTCTGAGACCCTAATCTTGCAAAACACTTAAATGAATTTGCTTTAACTTTATGCAGGGATTAGTGCCATTGATAAAAAAGGTCTGCATATGCTTGCAAGACTGGGGCCTATTCTTTTGCAATGTTCAGGCTCTCACATTCACCCACTGCTGTCTGTTGCTGCATACAGAACTGCTAACATTGTTATAACGTCATTACAGTGTTGCACATATAGCTCTAATCCATAATAATTGCTAATCAGTATGAAATTGCCAGTCAGTAGCAAAATAATTGCTAATCAGGCGGAGGTGGAGATCTGTAATAGTTTGCAAATATCCTCATTTCACAGTGTACTGAAACATATGGTAAATTCCTTAATGGTGATTTGCAAGAGGAAAATTATGTTTGCTTGTTTGTGCTTTACCGCTCTTTTATAAAGACAGCTTCAAATATTTACATTTTTAAATTCTGTCTGTTTCTTACAGGTGCTAGCTTTGTAGTAGAGGGCTGAATGTAGGATAGGAGAACTGGTTCAGGATGGTGACGGGTATAACCTTTAAGAGTCAGAAAGAATCAAGATTCAGCCTACTGTGATGTCATTATCCCTCTTTGCTCCAGACATTCAAGCAGCAGCACCAGATTCTGGATCCTTCCTTGAACGTGAAAGTTTCTTTCAAATTTGTAAACCTTCCAAGTGTGACTGTGGCAAGGGGCTAGAGTCACAAAGGGATTTTAGCCCTGGGACATTCAGCATCACCACCCCTAACTTTTAGGCGCCTAGAAATCGCTGGGATTCAAAAGCCTGAGTTCAGCTCTCAGGCTTCCTGTACAATGAATGCAGGGAGACAGGTGCCCAAGAACAGGATTCACCAGCATGCTAGGCAACTCTCTGCCTAAAGCTAGCCAATGGAGATGCCAAGGAGAGGTTTGCATCCTAAGCCCCACCCCCCTCAGGGAGTTCACTGCCTAAATCTGGCCTGGAGGGAGGCACCTATCTCTGCTTGGGATTCTCATGTGTGATCCATGTCTTGGAGATAGGGGGCCTCTTGCAAGAAGACTGGGGGCGGGGGAGATGCAGTTAGCTGCCCAAGTCCCTTTGTGCCTTGGTCTTCCCTGAAGGTTGGAAAAGTCACAGCTCAAGTTTCAGCCTAGTTTGATGTAATTATTTTACTCTAGCAGTCCAGTCCTATAAAGGGTCTTCCTGCAAAATCAAGGAGATCAAGACTTAATATTTTAATGTAAATCAGAGCAGAAAAAAATAGGGGAAATAATTCTGAAGCCCTCTCTATGGTATAATCAAAATTACCAATATATATTTACTTCATAAACTTTACTACAGGGATCCAAAGCCCACTGAAGATAGTGGGAGTCTTTCATGAACTTCACTGAGCTTTGGATCAAGCTAATAACATCTTTTAGGCACAGTCAAGTAGTTTAATGGACTGGATTTTTATTTAAATGCCTACCTTCGAGTGCAGATATATTGTCCAGAGTCCTCTAACGATGCTGGTAAAAACCAAAGAGCATCGCCTTGTGCCCAAATTCTTGGTTCCTCATCTCCTCCTTGGTTCATCGTTTTTGAATCATTTTTAGACCATGTCAGATTACATGGATGGTTGGAAAAGTCCAAGTGTTTGTATTTGAAGGAAGGGCATTTCAGGATCACAGGTTCTCCTTTCAGTGCAAAGTAGTGTTTCAAATACATGGTGTGATCCTGGCAGTTTTCTACATAAATGAGAGAAATTGTTTCATTAGTGTCTCACTTAAAAAAAAAAAAAAAAAAAAAGGTAGGAAAACAAATGCTGTAGCTCAAATCTTTGCCATTACCTGTGCTTTCCACATGCTGGGTTCTGAAGGCAGAGGCATCCACTATGTATGTACAGATAAACAGGAGCCCAGCCATCTTCTTCCAGGGGAAACAGGAAAGAGAAAAATGGGGAACAGCATCTTGAAGCCTGCAGGCAAGAAGATCACATGTATAACAATACACAAGATAATATAAGTGCTCTGCATCACCTCACATCGTATAATATATTTTAATGGCTAGCTGCTCTTGCCCTATCACTCTTTGCCCCCTTGTAGTACCCAGCCTACATAAAATCTATTCCAATACTGTTTTGGAGATAGTGGTCATTGGACTGTGTGGACTAATGAGAACAACAACTCAGCAGCTTTTCTTTGTATTCAATTTCTTTTGGAATCTGGACCAGTAGCAGGGTACCCTTCAGTTGGGGTTGAATCCTGACCTCCAGGATGGATTCAGACTGGTTCTCAAATATCTCCGGTTATATCAATTGATGACCAGAAATAAAGGCCCCATCCCAGTTACACAGAAACTATCCTGAAGAGCATCTGAAACTGCAGAAGACCCAAAATAAGATTGTTTTAAGCAATGGGCTTCAGGAGACTCAAGTGACACATACTGCAAATACTGGCAGGAACTGATGCTTCGTGAGCCTCTGTCATCCCTGCAAGGGGATGATGATGATGCATGGCTTCTTAGCTAATGCCCTGCTACAGGCTGGGGCCTGACTGGCTCAGCGGCAGTTCTGCAGAAAAGGACCTGGGGATTACAGTGCATGAGAAGCTGGATATGAGTCAACAGTGTGCCCTTGTTGCCAGGGCCGGCTCCAGGGTTTTTGCCGCCCCAAGCGGCGGGGGGAAAAAAAAACCCGCGATCGGCGGCAGCTCCACCGAGCCTCTTTCTTCTTCGGCGGCAATTCAGCGGCAGGTCCTTCCCTCCAAGAGGGACAGGGACCCTCCGCCAAATTGCCACCGAAGAGCCCAACGTGCCGCCCCTTCCCCTTGGCCGCCCCAAGCACCTGCTTGCTCAGCTGGTGCCTGGAGCTGGCCCTGCTTGTTGCCAAGAAGGCTAACGGCATATGGGGCTGCATTAGTAGGAGCATTGCCAGTAGATCGAGGGAAGTGATTATTCCCCTCTATTCGGCACTGGTGAGGCCACATCTTGAGTATTGTGTCCAGTTTTGGGCCCCCCACTACAGAAAGGATGTGGAGAAGTTGGAGAGAGTCCAGCGGAGGGCAAGGAAAATTATTAGAGGGCTGGTGCACATGACTTATGAGGAGAGGCTGAAGGAACTGGGGTTATTTAGTCTGCAGAAGAGAAGAGTGGGGGGGGGGATTTGATAGCAGCCTTCAACTACCTGCAGGGGGGTTCCAAAGAGGCTGGAGCTCGGCTGTTCTCAGTGGTGGCAGATGACAGAACAAGAAGCAATGGTCTCAGGTTTCAGTGGGGGAGGTCTAGGTTGGATATTAGGAAAAACTGTTTCACTGGGGGGGGGGGTGAAGCACTGGAATGGGTTACCTTGGGAGGTGGTGGAATCTCCATCCTTAGAGGTGTTTAAGGCCCAGCTTGACAAAACCCTGACTGGGATGATTTGGTCAGGGTTGGTCCTGCTTTGAGCAGGGGATTGGACTAGATGACGTCCTGAGGTTTCTTCCAACCCTGATATTCTATGATTCTATAATTAACACCAATGGGAGAGTTGACAGGACCATGTACCATGTTGTGCAGGAGGAGGATGGCTGTGTTTACCTTGTATAACTCCCATCACTGTAAACTCTCATAAGAGACCGTTAATAGAGAGAAAAACAAAACAAAAATCCTGATTAAAAGTAATACTGCTGCAGAGAGGAGAGGGTAAATACTAAAAACCAAACCGCTTTGCATAAATGGAGATTATTGGGATGCCAGTGGAGAGAGACATTCAAAATCTTTTGAATGGGAAAACATCTCCTGTTAAGTCTAACTGTTTGGGAGGATCCTCTCTGCATAGAAAAGTGCTAGCAGGTCTCAACACACTGTAGAGAGAAAAATAGCATCTCAAGAGGGAGTGTTAGGGTAAGTCTACACTGCAATAGAAGTTCTGCAGCACGGCCGCTGCAAGGCATGCAACTCTGTATGATTTACACACCTAACTTGCACGAGTGCACACAACACATGAATTAGCAAGGATATCACTGGCACCAGACAGAGGGCAGGAGTGAGTAGTGGTCAAAAATACATTTAGAAAAAGTTTAGGGTTAGCCAAACAGGCAAAGAGGAAAAGTCTCTTAGGGGAAAGTGAAGTATGAATAACAGACTTTCTTGACAGGTTTCAGAGTGGTAGCCGTGTTAGTCTGTATCAGCAAAAAGAATGTGTAGTCCTTGTGGCACCTTAGAGACTAACAAATTTATTTGGGCAAAGGTCTGCATGCTTAAACTTTAGGTACATCTGGGACCTGGCTAGCTTTAATCCAGTCCACCCTTAGTAAACAGAAACCTCTAACCTGCACTGGTTCAACTAAAAAAAAAAAAAAAAAATAAAATTATCCAATCAAAAAAAAAAAAAAAAAAAAAAAAAAAAAAAAATTGAATTGTCCCTTCACTATGAAACAGGAAAAGTCAAATGCTGCATATATTGTAAGAATGTGGAAAACAATTGTATCTCCCTAGCAGTCACTACAGTAGATAAATACAACTCAGCCAAATGGAAGTCTGGGAGACAAACATTCAGAATGTAAAGCTTCAAATCCAATTGGTTGGCCAGCACACTTGATATCAAAATTGTGCACGCACTTAGACCCATTTGTCACCAGAGAAATCCCATATGGTGAATGAGCTTTATTACAATGCTAACAAAGTTCTGCAGTCTGTGCCACACATTCATGCAAATACAGACTTGCTTGACTTATTATTGCTCCCATACAACCTACTATTATCTGTGTCAGGACCTAGAAAGGGGTTCACTCACCGCAGCTGCAGCTCCTTGTGGCCAACGGTGGCTCCATCACTGCAGTGGTCTCTCTTCCTGCAACTTGCCCCTCCAACCAGGACACACTTTAGTCCACCCCTGCCAGGGTTTCAGAGAGTCCACCCAAGCGATAATCCAATGACCTTAAAGCAGGTCTTAGACTCTCAGACTTTAAGGTCAGAAGGGATCATCATGATCATCTTGTCTGACTTCCTGCACATGGCAGACCATAGAACCTCACCCACCAACTCCTGTAATAGACCCCTAACCTCTGGCTGAGTTACTGAAGTCCTCAAATCATGGTTTAAAGACTTCAAGACACAGAGAATCCACCATTTACTCTAGTTCAAATCAGCAAGTGACCCATGCCCCACACTGCAGAGGAAGGTGAAAAACCCTCAGGGTCTCTGCCAATGTGACCTGGGGGAAGACTCCTTCCTGACCCCAAATATGATAATCAGTTACACTCTAGGCATGTGGGCAAGACCCATTAGACAGACACCTGGGAACAAATTTTCAGTAGTAACTCAGAGTCCTCCATATCTAGTGTCCCATCTCTGGCTGTTGGAGAGATTTGCTAATAGACGTCACAGATGGGCCATATGCCATTGCAGGCAATCTCATCATACCATCCCTTCCATAAATTTATCAAGCTCAATCTTAAAACAAGTTAGTTTTTTTGCCCTCACTACTTCCCTCCTCTGACTTGTGCCATGATAGAGTCTGGCTGAAATATCACATAGATACATCAGCTTTGTCATTCTTTTAATTTCATAAGACCCATACAACCTGCCACAGAATTCTGCAGCCCCTACAGCTTTGATGGAACAACCTCTCATAACAGCAAACATGAAAATGATGAGTCAACATTTTAGGGGGCTTTATCCTAGTCTTTATTTGGGACATAAAACTTGGCCGCCAAATCACATGCACATCCAAGTTGTTGGGTGTTCAATTTGTGTGCCAATGGGTTTTCAGCATGAAAATCATCATTGATGCATACAAGTAATCGTGAGCAAAACCCACATACAAAGTTCCACTCCCACAAATAGAAACTATTTTAAAAATCTGAGCCAGAGACAGAAGAAGGAATTTAAAATAGAATGGATATGCTCCACTGCCAATCATTCATTAGCCACCATACATGCTGACTTAGCAAGGGAAAGGTGTAGTCTCTCTGTGCATATATGCTAATGCTACAGGACTGTTTCTTCTCTCACACCAGTTTTAAACTGGTGTAACTCCATTATTTCAGTAGGGTTCTTCTTGATTAACACTGTGCACACACAATAGGATAGACACATAATATACATATAGTATACAATTCACATCCATTCTGTGTTTAAATAGAAATGTGCTACACACACACACATATGCTATATACACAGATACACTTACACACACATACACTTAACAGTGTTACTGCCCTGGATACCAAGGAGAATCACCTTGCATTCTCTCCAAAAGAAAAAAAAGACATACTTTTCCTGGTACACACATCATATTCAGACACAGATATAAATAGGCTTCTTCTATTTATGTTGCCAATCTGTTTATTCAGACTTTCTCCTTTCTACTAGCTCAGTTTAGCTAATGACTGCTGGTTTGACTATAATCATGCATTTTGAAGGTAGGGTTATTTGCCTTCTTCACAGGGTTGACAAAAACAAAATTCCATGAAGAAATACTGTATTATTGCAAACATCTCTTAACATCTCCCCCGGTTTTTTGGAAGGGACCAGGGAGTTGTTGAATTAACAGTTCCTAAGATACACATGACATCCTACAGCAAAGTTCTCTCTCTCGCCTTTTGATTATTTGCATGATGAAAAGATTTTGCTGCTTTGTTCACCTATTTAAGGTCCCTCTATTTTGCTGTCCAGCAGTCTCCACAAACCAGTAGACAACTTGTTTTTTCCAGATGACATTTCCCTCCCATTTACTTACCTCTGATTCTGCATTCTTTTGCCCAGTGGCTTCTCCTGTGGAGCTGTAGGCAAGGCTTTCATGTAGCATTGGAAGGGTCCTAATAGATGGCTTTATATGCAACTCAATACACAACGGAAATGCTTTCACATTGTGCAATGAGCTATGTGTCAGAACCAAAAACGTTTTTAGACACACCTTTCTCATTCCAAAGAGTGAGAATGAGAGAGAAAAGAGGGCAGGGAAAAAGAGGGGAGATTTCCCAACAGGGGAAATGACTGCTGCTAAATATGTTACTACGTTTCCCTTTTTGTAACGAACAATAATTTACTTATGTCCTGTTGATGGTGAGTTCAGCTGACAGTTTTACTTCCTAATTCACCACAAAAATACACAACGTATTTAACAACCAAAGAGTTGATAATCTTTGCTTCTTTGTCTTCAGTAAGTTTTGTTATGGAACCCTAATGGACATTATTCCAAGCTCTGAGTTTTTCTGCTATTTGTGCGGCTTGAAATTTGTGAATCAAAAATGGGTCATTTTTTTCTTTGCCTATTTAGTCCACAACATTGACAGTGGATTTTGTTTGTCACACTTTATGCCAAAGTTCTAGTTATAAATGGTATATAAAGGGTTAACAAATGATGAATGGATTTCATAAACATGTTCCAGATGTGTAATAAGCATATCAGCAGAAGATGTTTAGAGGGTTAATAAGCTATGTTGATATTGTTCTAGGCCCTCCAAGCAGGTCAGGTCAGGTCAGATCAGGTCAATAAGATTCTGTTCCAAAACTGGGGTGCCTAGGATGCCACAAGACAAATAATAAATAAAAATCATATCACAATTAACTATTTAAGACAACAATCATTTATTAACCCTTTATAAATCAGTTATAAATTGAACCTAAATATAAACTGTGACCATTTTGTTTATCAGTTCTCAGTGCATTGTATATTTTCACATGCAAGAGAACTAGGCATTTGACTGATATTATGGTCACCCTGCTACTTGGTAAACAGAGTAGGAAAAACATCCTTGGTGAAATCTTTCCTACACTGGCTGGCTTTAATCACTGGGGGAAACTGCTTCTGTGGATAGAGAGAGGACTTAAGTCTGCCGGCCCCACAACTAGACACCTCTCACCAGCATTAATTTAACTTACAATAGAAACAAATGACCAAGAACACTCCACACAATTATAAAGGGCACTCTACAAAATGTAGGTTATTGTCTAGATCTATTATTTATTAAGCATGAACATGGCAAAGGAGTCAGTTAAGGCTTCCTGATCCATTCAGGGGACATATCCATTAGTTTTATGGCCCCTTTCCACCACTGTTTAAAGCAGAGAATCTGACCCCATAAATCACAGAATTATGAAGAGAGCATTAGATCATAGTCCATCCTTTGCCATTGCAGCACATAGGTCCTCTATCTAAGTGCTATTAAAAATTATATAATTTTAATGTAGGTCAAAGTTTGGGTTTATATTATATGACCAAAAAGAATGAGGAGTTCTTGTGGCACCTTAGAGACTAACAAATTTATCTGGGCATAAGCTTTCATGGGCTAAAGCCCACTTAATCAGATGCATGCTGTGGAAAATACAGTAGATATATATTATATAATATATAATATATATATCAGGATGGCCCATTTCAAACAGTTGACAAGAAGGTGTGAGTAACAGTAAGGGGAAAATTAGCATGGGGAAATAGTTTTTACTCTGTGTAATGACTCATCCACTTCCAGTCTTTATTCAAGCCTAATTTAATGGTGTCCAGTATGCAAATTAATTCCAGTTCTGCAGTTTCTTGTTGGAGTCTCAGCCACACCATCAGAGGCTCATTCACCTGCACATCTACCAATGTGATATATGCCAGCATGTGCCAGCAATGCCCCTCTGCCATGTACATTGGCCAAACCGGACAGTCTCTATGCAAAAGAATAAATGGCCAATAAATAAATCAGACGTCAAGAATTATAACATTCAAAAACCAGTTGGAGAAACTTCAGCCTCCCTGGTCATTCAATTACAGACCTCAAAGTTGCAATTTTTCAACAAAAAAACTTCAAAAACAGACTCCAACGAGAAACTGCAGAATTGGAATAAATTTGCAAACTGGACACCATTAAATTAGGCTTGAATAAAGACTGGGAGTGGATGGTTCATTACACAGAGTAAAAACTATTTCCCCATGCTAATTTTCCCCCTACTGTTACTCACACCTTCTTGTCAACTGTTTGAAATGGGCCATCCTGATTATAACTACAAAAGTTTTTTTCCTCCTGCTGATAATATCCCACCTTAATTGATTAGTCTCGTTAGAGTTGGTATGGCAACACCAATTTTTTCATGTTCTCTATGTATGTATATCTTCCTACTGTATTTTCCACTGCATGCATCTGATGAAGTGGGCTTTAGCCCACGAAAGCTTATGCCCAAATAAATTTGTTAGTCTCTAAGGTGCCACAAGTACTCCTCGTTCTTTCTGCTGATACAGACTAACACGGCTACCAATCTGAAACCTATTATATGACCATTTTCCCTCACAAACAATACAGGTTGGAGTTTCTTCTTGAAATCCGATAAGAGGATTTTACCCAGTTTTCACCAAGTGTTGAAAGAACAAGCTCAATAGGAAAAGATAGTTGATTTGAACATAAGGGTGTGAGCCTGCCGAATCGCGCAGACACATATATTCCATTTAGTGAACACCCTCCCCCCCCGCCCGAGGAATGGGGGCACCCCAAAAACTATATGCTACTTTCATACATTTTCAAGAAAAACATCAGGTTCAATCAGCCCCATTCTGAACTGGGTGAAATCCTCCTATAATATTCCAAGAAGAGACTCCTACCATTGTTATTTGCGAGGGAAGATGGTCATATAATATAAACCCAAACTTGGAGCTACTCTAAAATTGTTATATCATTTTTACAGCATCTAGCTAGAGAACCTATGTGGTGCAATGGCAAAGGGTGGACTATGATCTAATACTCTTTGCCTCCTTTCATAGTTCTTTTTTTCCCTAAATGTCAGTGGAGAATGACTGACTAAACTCATGCTCTTATGATGAGGCACTACATTCAAATATGATGTCTACAAAGGCTAAAAGTCCTGTTTAATATAGCTCAGGAGGAAATGAAAGATAAACCAAGTGTTTTTGGCAGCCTGGTGCTCTGAAAACGATGCCATTTTCTGATGAGCTGTTACTGATACCACCCTCTAAAAACAGAAATTGATGCAATCCTGATTCACACTCATAGACCATATTTAAGGAAGCCTGTGTAGTTTTGTGGTTTGGTTATACATTAAATTTATTTCACAGAAACCAATATGCCAGAACACAGCTGTACAATTCCTGGTTCTGATATAAGAATAAAGGTTTACTTATTCCCCATGTCTCTCTCTCTCCCCCCACTTCTCCGCAAAGATTTCTGTTTTTCCCCCTCTTGGCAGTGTGCAGTGTTATGCCTCTTTCAACCACACTGACAGTTACATTAAGAACGATTTTTTCCCTTCACTAAAACATCACAATCAACCAAGAAACAACATAAGCATCGAGTACTATGTAGCATTTGTGCAGTTCTTTACGTTTGAGGGACTTCAAGTGCTTACAGAGTAGGAAAAGTATCATTATCCCGTTTACAGATGGAGAAATTGAAGCGCAGGCACCAGGGAGGTTGAGCAACTATTGACTAAGAGGCAGTCAGAGACTGAATCCATTTCTCCTGCCTCTCAGTTCCATGGCTTCCTCACTGGCTTGGAGATTAGTGCTGAATGAATCAACAAGGAACTCCATTTAGATGGACATTTCTATTTATTATGCCATTCAACTTTCAAATGCAATCCATTTTGCTGAGACAGCCTCATGTGATCAAATACAGAACAGAATTTCCTTGACTGGGAAAGCCATTGTGAATTAATGAATTTGGCAAGATATTGAGTAAATACACACAAAGTAAATCAAGGCATCACAAAATGTTCTTTGTTTATTGATTTTGGCAACCCTCGTTTAGTTTTAATTATTTACAGTGTATTAGTGAGGAGTACTACATCACTAGTGGTCCACAGAGGGCTGGGGGAAAAGAGGCTAATCAGCTCTAACAGAAACTGAACAGATGGGAAGGAGAGATGAAATAAAGAGCAGAAGTAGATAGTGTGATTAGCTGTATTGAACTAAAGAAGGCTATAAATACATAAATACTTGCCTGGTATTGCTTTGCAACCTCAGCAGTTGCTGTAATTGCCACAGATAGTGTGTGGTCTTGACTGGGGAGAAGCATTGCTCCATGTGATCACGAATAGAGGGAGATGAATGATGAGACGCTCTTGGTTAAGATATGTAGCATATTTTGTTAAAGTAGTGATGGCTCAGTAATGGGTGGCACCACTACATCACTGCTTTAAATCTTTGCCTTTTTGGGGTTAATTATAAAGTGTACATGTAATGGGGTGTACCACTCACCGCTGGTTCACAACCCATAGCATGGCACCTCCTCCTGGTCACTCTGGGGATTAGCTCAAAGCCAACACCCCTGTCTGCAGCTTGCACACTGTCATTCTGTCTCTGGTCTGCAGCTCTTCTCATTCCAAGACCCGCAGTGGCTCCTTCGTGACTCAGTCCTCCAGCTAGGTCACTCAGTGTTTCCTCTTCTGGGGTAAAAGGTCCAACAGGGCCTATCTGCAGCCCTGTTTCTGGGCTCAGTTCCCAGGGCTTTGGCCACTCTGCCTGTGAGGAGGACCCAGGCCCACCCACTACTCCAGATCCTAATCCAGGGACCTACAAATAGCAGTGCCATTCTGCTTCCTTTAACTCCATTGCTGCTATTCCCTGGACCACTTCCCATGTATCTAGCTTCCCCCCTCTGGGTTTGCTAGCCTACAAACTCCATCCACTCAGGTAGTGACTGCAGTCTGTCTACAGTCTTTTCCAGCTGCCCCCCTTCTGTTGCCAGCTACCTGGCATTATACAGGCCCCACCTTTTCCTGCCCAGCTGAGCCGGCTTTCACTCCCTGCTCCCTGGCTCCTCTTCCAGGTGCACCCTGTGGAGTTAATTAGCCTGTCTGGCCACCTTAACCCCTTTCACTCTTGTGTGCAGTGGACACCCCATCACAGTGAAGAATAGAGAAGTGCATATCAGCGAAGTTCTACTAGCCTTTTGTTCATCTGGGAGTCAAAAAGCTGCTGCCTGGCTGGAAATTGGCTATACATGGTCACATCTTAGCCAACAAAACTGTTTCACAACCCATAGCATGGAGACTTTCCTTCATCTTTCATAATAATATTTTACGTTCTCCACTTCTATCCCTTCTTTCTTTCTAGAGTGGCTATGGGGAAAGAAGAATGATATTATCCCACTTTCCCTTTTCTATATGCTGCAGTAGATACCAATTTTGTTGGGTTTTGATAAACCCTTGTCGCCATCTTCCACAGTTTTTCAGAATAGGCACAGTACATATCAGCACCTCTGTATAAGAATCCATGTTTCAGGAATAGGTCTGTGAAAACAATTGCTCAGTCCTCCAGGTTGATTAAGTTGACAGTAGCTGGAAAAGAAAAATATCCCAGTCCCAAAAGTCACCAGATTAAGTGATGCAAAGGCAACAGTTCAAGAATCCCAGGCCTGCAACTATTAAGACAGAACCACCACAGTAGATGTAAAGAGAAACAGGTTTAATTTTGTTAACAGGAACCTTGTCTGCCATAGAGTGACCAACAATGTAGCTAATTAGTGGGAAGTTTTACTAAAATGAGCTAAAATAGAAAGGCCTTAGTGACAAGTGTCTATCACACTTTCTGTAACAAATAGGTTTGTCCCATCTACACTAACCCTTACTCTGTTTTCAATATGAGTTGAGGGACTTGGGGCAAGTGAGCGCATTGTCAGCTGTGGGTCATTTTCCTAGTATAGACCAAGTCTTAGTTTGCCTATATGAATTCCACTGATGGAAGCTTGTGGTTTTGACGTAGACAGTTCTGTGTTCTGTCCTCTAGTGTTACATCCATGCAGCTAGCAGCTGACCATGGCCTTTCCAATCCAGCCTTGGATTAATACAATGAAGAAATAATGAATAAAAAAGGGGGTTGGTGATGGTTGTTTTTGGTTTTTAAAGGAGAAGATAATCCAAAGCACTGAATTTGAGAAATAGGGTGGCAATGTGGACCAGTGTGATTTAGGGCTAGGCATTTTGTGCTCTTCTTTATGCAATATAAAGCCCAGATTGTCTAGTAGTAAAGATGACAAAGTGTTAACTCAGTTCTTGTACACTAAACCAAAGAGACTATTTATCTAGGGTGACCAGACAGCAAGTGTGAAAAATCGGGACAGGAGGTGGGGGGTAATAGGAGCCTATATAAGACAAAGCCCCAAATATCAGGACTGTCCCTAGAAAATCGGGACATCTGGTCACCCTACTATTTATCTAACTTTTAGCTACTAGTATGGCTCTCATCATCACAGTATTTGAGTGCTGCCCAAATATTGAAAGGAAACCGAACAATTTCTCGCATTTGCCTCCCTCCCTTCCCTGTGGGTAAAACCATAAGACGCACAGCCTGTATTAAGTTGAGTCAGCTTTTTCAAGAGAAGTTGAATGATTCAGGAATGACTGCACTGAGATCCATGTGATAAAAATAAATAGTTGGTATTATCTTTATAATAGCATTTATATTTACAGTAACTCATAACTTATATTGCCTCAATTGTGTGGTATCCATTTATATTCCATAAATTGTACACTGACTTTTACTGCCTATGAAAATAACTGATATTGTCAACAATTTTAAGACTTGTCCCAGCCGTCCTGACTTTTTTTTGGCAAAAGTGGGGTGCAGAGGAACATGGGGGGAGGCAGGGCTCGGGGGGGGGGGGGGGCAGGCAGGGCTCAAGCGAGCAGCAATACCAGCCCCGTTTGGGGGGCAGGCCGGGCTTGGACGAGTAGCGATGCCAGCCCCAGGCGGGGAGGGGAGGATGGGTTCTGGCCAGCCCCGTAAGAGGGGAGGGAGGGGCTTGGGCAAACGGCTTGGGCTAGCCCCACGCCGTGTCCCATTTTCCCTTTGGGAAATATGGTCATCCTATTTAGCCATCACTGAAATGCAAGCATCTTTGTGTTAAAACACAACAGTACTTATAGCATACAGCAAACACAATACATGAAAGGAAGACTACAATATCCAGTTGAAACTACAGGGAGACAGTAAATTATGTAGAGAGCATGTAATTACGTGGATTGGAACAATGATAACAAAATTTGATTTTTTTTAAATAAACAAGTTTAGCAGATGGCTTAAACAAAAAAAAGTATTTCAAAAGAAAGAACTGCTGGAAAAAAAGCCCAGCTTTTGATTACTGGTTTTTTAATTAAAGGTAAATATAATTGTTGACAATACTAGTTATTTTCATAAGCAGTAGCAGCCAGTGTACGCTATATAGAATATGATAAGAGAAACGGGGTGGAAGCTTGGGAGGACGGGAATGGGGACGGGTCACTCGCTACTGCCGGCACCAGGCCCTCTGCTAACTCCCCAGGCCACCCTGGACTATGAGGACACCTTCTTAGGGTGGACTGTGCCAATATAATGGGCAATATGATGGGACTTCTGGCAGGGAGCATCGAATACCTGGTACACACCATCACAGGTGTCTTAACAACACTAGCTGTCCTTATTAAAACAAATTACTTCCCTATGCTACGATAATGATTCCCAAATCCTTTTCACTTTCATTAGCTTATTTTTATTCAGTTTTTTTAAAAATGTGCTCATCAAAATAGCTCCGAGTGCACAAACACATTGAAATTAATACAGCAGGAAAACAAAGAATAAACATACGCAACCTTCACTGCAAACAAACACAGGACCTGGCTTGCTGCACCACTGGATACCCTTGTCACCTGTCCCCCATAGTCCTCCTTCTTGTCACTGTTCACAGCTGGGGCCTGTGACCGCCTACTCCCCCAAAGTATCCCCAGGGCTCTTGGGATGGTGCTGGGGTCTATGCTGAGGATGGCATGCAACTCTTTGTAAAATCAGCATGTCTGCAGCTCCCACCAGAACGACTGTTAGGTTCCCTGGCCTTCTGGTATGCCTGTCGCAGCTCCTTGGCTTTCATGTAGCACTGCTGCAGGTCCCTCTTGTAGTCCTTCTCCTCCATGCCCCAAGTGATCTGCTTGCAGATATTGACATTTCTATGCTGGATCAGCTACACTACAAAATTAAGCCTCTTCTCCACGCAGATCCAGGAAATCCAACATCTCTTGCCTACTCCAGGCAGGGGCACATCTGAAGCGTGTAGCTGGCATGGTCAGATGGGCAGTTGCTAGGTGAGCTCTCCACACTGAGCAAACAGGAAATGGAATTTCAAAAATTCACGGGGCTTTAAAAGGAGAGGGGCGTAAACCTGTGTACCTGGCCGCCAGGCAGTGGAGTTCAAAATGGTTCAAAATGAGGCATGGTGGGATGCCGCCTGGAGGCTACTACAGTTAACGTAAGTAACACAGTGTTCACACTGACACTCCGTCGACCTAACTACGCCTCTCGCAGAGGTGGAGTTATTAAGTCGGCGTAGTGGGCGAGTTACATCAGTGGGAGCAACATTTTAGTGTAGATGCTTACACAGTTAGGTCGACGTAAGCTGCCTTGCATCAACCTAACTCTGTAGTGTAGCCCAGGCCTAAGGAATGAAGTCAGAGAGAGAGACAGAGCCCGAAAATGGAGTTCACTACAGCTTGGCTGGTGAAATGTGGCTTGACCAGAAAGGACTGTGCTTTAACCTTTATTTCTCAGTGCTAATCTAAAGACTTCCAATGCGGTGTTCCACTTGTCTAATAAATCCTACTCTTCTGAAAACGGTGTTTGGGGTATCACTGCAAATACTGCCTGGGGTGCATTAGTCTCTAAAGAGTGGTCAAGTCTTTCCTAGGAGTCTCTCTCAGTTGGACTCCCCAAGCAGAGCGCTCGGTGTGAAGCAGGAGTGCTGGAGCCTAGTAGTTCAGTCTAGGAGACAGTGAGGCTGCATAGCCGACCCTGAAGGAAGACTGAGACGCCTGGGGGTGTAGGGGGATGTGGCACACTAAAGGGGCTCCTCCAAGAGATTGTTTAAAAAATGGGGTGTAGCACAGATCCTGTGGATCCATGACACCTGTGAAGGGTCCAAATAGCTAATTGAGATTTGATTCCTGGACACATTCACAGTCAACTATGCCACTGCCCAAAATATTACCAAAACACTAGGAAAAAAAGCTACCTAATCCAAGTAACAGTCCAAGTAACTGTGTAGCTCTTGTATTATACAATCCAGTCATCGTGATAGGCTGGGAACAAAGGCATTCTCATACCACTGCAGGAAACGCACACAGCGATTGGCGGCATTTTTAGCAGAGGCTTTACTTGTCTCACCTGCCCAGATGTCAATCAAATGAATACAGCCCCTTCATCAGATTTGCCCCCCCCCCCCCAGATTTTCTAGTGAATCTCTTCTATCGCTTTGAGAAGAGTGCAAAAGGAAAGGAACAAGCACAAGAGAAAATGTGTTAGAGAGAGCAACCCATCAGGAAATTGTACAATGAGCAGGAGAACACGTTGGTTAACACGTCCTGTACCCTGGTGAAAGCCTAGGGGTTTTTTTGTAAGGGAAATTTTGCAGTGGATGAACAAAGAACATATTGCATCAAAAATCAACTGCTTTGTTGCTGTGCAGTGTGCCAGTTATGTGAGGCAAAAGGCAACTCAAAGCTGCTCTGTACAATGTTTGTCATCTTTGAAGACTCTAAGGGAGTGTCAGCATCTTCTAAGAATGCTGAGGCATTCTAGTACCACACAGACGCACAGCTCAGTGGAGAAAAAACAAAGGCTCCATATCTAGGAAAGGACCCATTTTTCTAACAAGCTAAATGTTATCAAGAAGGAATGTTATCTAGTTATTAAAGCAAAGGGGATCAGGAGTCTAGGGCTCTGTTTACAGCACTGCGGTTTTGTCTTCACTTTACAGTTAACTCCAGCTCTTCTGTGGGTGTTGCCGCTAACTACTGCTCTTGCCAATACGCGCAATTCTCTTAGCTGAGGTTAGTGGTGCTTCTATTCTGGGCTAGATGGCTTGTCTGGGATGGCTGCTAAAACCTGAGTGAAGGATTGACGAGTTTTCCCACAATTCACTGGGAAAGAATCAGAACAGCTCAGCTTAGTGCAGAACAAAAGACCAATGGGATGTGTGCCCATAAGTCCTAATGACTCACATTGGTGGGTGCAGCAGCAATAAGGATCCAGTAACTTGGGTGGGGCTTTGCAGTGTGGAGGATCAGACCCAATCTAGGCTAACCCTGGTGTTGATCATCTGAGTTAATCCTGCAGCAAAGACCTTCTCTGTGTGACGTTGGGTGAGTCATTTATGGCTTAATTTTTCAGATATATCGATCACCCACAATTCCCATAAGTTAGACTAAACAGAGTGTTGTGCGGGTTCATTCATTAATGTTTGGAAAGTACCTTAAGATTCTCAAATGCAAGTTGCTAAACAAATTCAAAATGGTGGAATAGATGTAACCGATTATATGCAAAACAATCATGAGAGAGAGAAGACCAAGAAGAAAGGACACGCTACAATGTAAACAATCAACTACCCATTTACAAGAACTGTGGGAATCAATTAAATTGATTCCTAATTATTTAATGGGTTCATCCTGGTAAAAAACTAAAAAAAAACAACAACCCACCTCTAAATCTGCTAATATTTCCTCCATTCTTACAATCCTTGCATCAGTCTTCACTGCAAAGGATGTGAGAGAGATTCCCACACCTGAGCTATTCTCTTTAGGTGACAATCTGAGGAACTGTCCCGGATTGAGGTGTCAGTAGAGGAGGTTTTGGAACAAACTGCTAAATTAAACAGCAATAAGTTACCAGGACCAGATGCTATTCACCCAAGTGAATGTGAAAATGCAGAACTACTAACTGTGGTATACTTTTCGTACTCTGTACCAGATGACTGGAGGATAGCTAATGTAACACTGTTTTCTTTTAAATGGCTCCAGAGGCAGTCCTAGCAATTATAGCCTGGTAAATCTAACTTGAGTACCAGGCAAATTGGTTGAAACTATAGTAAAGAACAGAATTATCGGACATAGATTAACACCACATGTTGGGGGAGAGACAACACAACTTTTGTAAAGGGAAATCATGCCTTGCCAATCTATTGGAATTCTTTGAGGGTGTCAGCAAGCATGTGGACAAGGGTGAGTCAGTGGATATAGTGTACTTGGACTTTCAGAAAGGGTGCCTCACCGAAGGCTATTAAGGAAAGTAAGCAGCCATGGGATAAGAGGGTAGGTTCTCTCATAGATCGGTAACTGGTTAAAAGATAGGAAACAAAGTATGGGAATAAATGGTCAGTTTTCACAATGGAAAGTGGTAAATAGTGGGATCCCCTAAGGATCTACATCAGGATGAGTGCTATTCAATAAATTCATAAATAATCTGGAAAAGGTGGTGAAAGCTGAGGTGGAAAAATTTGTAGATAATACTACATTATTCAAGGCTGTTAAGTCCAAAGCTGACTGAAGAGTTACAAAACAGGTGACTGGGCAACAAAATGAAAGCTGAAATTCAGTGTTGATAAATGCAAAATAATGCACACTGGAAGACTTAATCCCAACTGTACATACAAAATAATGGTAAAAATTAGTTTTTACCATTCAAGAAAGAGACGGAGTCTGAGAAAGCATCTGCTCAGTGTGCAACAGCAGTAAAAAAAAAACTAACAAAAACTAGGAACTAGTAGGAAAGGGATAGATAATTTCTGTCTTATCATAATGCCACTATATAAATCCATGGTACGCCCACACCTTGAATACTGTGTGCAGTTCTGGTCATCCTATCTCAAAAAAAGATACTTCGGAATTGGAAAAAGTACAGAGAAGGGCAACAAAAATTATTAGGATATGGAACAGCTTCCATGTGAGGAGAGGTTAAAAAGACTTGGGCTGTTCAGTTTGAAAAAAAAAAGATGACAAAAGGGGGATATATTACAGGTCTATATAATCATGAATTGTGTGGAAAAAGTAAATAAGGAAGTGTTGTTTTCCCCTTCTCATAACACAAGAACCAGAGGAAATTAATAGGCAGCAAATTTAAAACAAATACGAGGAAGTACTTCTTTACACAATACAGTTAACCTGTAGAACTTGTTGCCAGGGGATGACGTGAAGGCCAAAAGTATAAGTGGCTTGAAAAAAGAACTAATTAAGTTCTGGAGGATAGGTCCATCAAAAGCTATTAGCCAAGATGGTCAGGGATACAACCCCATGCTCTGGGTGTCCCTAAACCTCTGACTTCCAGAAGCTGGCACTGGAAGACAGGAGATGGATCACTCAACAATTGCCATGTTCTGTTCACTCCCTCTGAAGAATCTGGCATTGGCTACTGTCAGAAGACAGGATGCTGGGATAGATGGGCCATTGCTCTGATCCAGTATGGCCATTCTTATGTTCTCATTTACTAAAATGTGTGGGTTGTTTTGTTTTGTTTCCCCCTCTATCAGGGCTGTGGTTTTTCCCTCCACTGTGTAAAGGAAAAGTCAGATAAATACAACAATCACAGGACTGACTCCTTAAGCACCTGTCTGGAATGTGTGGAAAGAACAATTGTGTTATAGGGAATGTTAATTTGGGGTACTTATGCTAAAGCCCTTATGCAGCCAGTAGCAAAACATCATTAGAATTTCTAAAAAATTTCTACCAGCAAAGGTATTGCACCCAACATGAAGTAACACTATTTTGAAACTCGTTATGATGGATAAAGATGAATTAATCACAGGACTAGACGTTAGTGGTTACCTAGGGAGCAGTGATCATGCTTTGATTACATTCAATATCGGCAAACAGAGGACAGTTAAACCAGTAATGTACATATCTGGTGCTTCAAAAGGGCTTATTTCCCAAAGCTGAGGAAAATTATGAGTGAAACTCATTGAGGGGAAAAATTTAGGTGGAAAAATGTGAATAAAAATTGGGAGTTCTTTAAGAAGAGTTTATTAGATGGCCAAAAAGCCATGATTCCATGATCAAGAAAGAGAACAAATTTGGCTAAAAGCCCATCCTGGTTCAGTGGCAAAGTGAAGGCAGCAATTAGAAATAAAAAATGATATATAATGAATGGGAAAAGGGGAAATATCAATCTGTAGAAATTAGAAGTTATGAAGTATAGAAATTTGATAAGGGAAGCTAAAGACAAGGAAAAATCCTGGGCCGGCATAGCTAATTACAATAAGGAGATCATAAGAGTGGCGATAGTGGCCCAGACCAATGGTCCATCTAGCCCAATATCCTGTCTTCTGACAGTGGCCAATACCAGGTGCTCCAGAGGGAATGAACAGAACAAGTAATCATCAAGTGATCCATCCCCTGTTGCCCATTCCCAGCTTCTTGCAAACAGAGGCTACGGATACTTACAGCATAGGGTTGTATCCCTGACCATCCTGGCTAATAGACATTGATGGAGGAGGGGTTTTTTTTATTATATTAGCAACAAGTGAAATCCTAGCAATGGTATAGTCCCATTACTAGAAAGCAATCGTATAGTCCCATTACTAGAGGGAGATGGTAAACTGTTAATAATGATGCAGCTTTTACCTAGGAATTCAGGGAAGACAGCTGGGAGATGCTCATGCAATCTCCATGCCTGATTCTAATACTGAGCAGGAGATAAACAAGTAAAAGACGATACTGGGGAAAGGAACAACAGAGGGTAGGAAAAAATACCAGTAATAGCCAGGTAGGCAATACGGCAGTAAAATGACTGTACCTTGTCTGGCACGGAATCTGGGTGAGGCCAAGTGAAAACAACTAAGAAGTCTGTACACCATGCAAGGAGCCTGGGTAACAAAATGGAGGAAGTGGAACTACTGGTGCAGGAAGTGAAACCAGATATTATAGGGATAATGGAAATATGGAGGAATATTAGTCATGACTGGCATATAGGTTGAAGGGTATGTGCTGTTCAGGAAAGACAGAAATAAAGGGAAACATGGTGGAGTAGCATTGCATATTAATGATGAGGTAGACAGTAAAGAAGTAAGAAGTGATGGAATGGATAAAACAGAATCTGTTTGGTCAAAATCACTTTGGGGAAGAAAGCTAACAGAGACTGCACGAGAATAATGCTTGGGGCCTGCTACAGACCCCCCCCCCCCCACCGGACCTGATTTACATATGGATAGAGTTCGCTAATATTTTTAATGAAATAAATGCTACTGAGAATTCTGTGATTGTAGGAGACTTTAATTTCCCAGCTATAGATTGGAGGACAAATGCTACTAATAATGATAAGTTTAATCATAAGTTTAAACTTAATGATAAGTTTAATTCAGTTTAAACTAAAAGAAAGGATAAACAAAAATAGGTCTGCAACTAGGGTCCTTGATTTCAACAGGACAAACTTTTGATAACATTAAGGGAATTAGTTAGGGACACTGACTGTACTGAAGAACTCAATTATTTGAATGTGGAGGAGGCTTGGAATTACTTTGTCAAAGTTGCAGAAACTATATGGAGCCTGCATCCCAAGGAAGGGGAAAAAAATCATAGGGATGAGTTGCAGACCAAACTGGATGAACAAGCATCTTAAATAGGTTATTAAGAGAAAGCAGAAAGCCTACAAGGAATGGAAGAAGGGATGGCTCATCCAGGAAAGCTACCTCTTGGAGGTCAGAAAGTGCAGGGATAAAGTGAGACCTACCAGAAACCATCCAGAGATGGACCTTGCGGAAGAAATTAAAACCAATAGTAAATGGGTCGTTAGCCATATTAAAAAAAAAAGAAGAAGAAGAAGAAAACAAGAAAAGAAAAAGTGGGACCACTAAACACTGAGGATGGGGTGGAGCTTAAAGATAATCTAGGTATGTCCCAACACCTAAACAAATATTTTGCCTCCGTTTTTAATAAGGGTAATGAGGAACTTGAGGGCGGTGGCACAGTGGCTAATGAGAACAAGGATATGGAAATAGAAATTACCACATTCAAGCTGGAAGCCAAATTTAACATCTTAATGAGAATCACGTCAGGGGCCCAGACAATCTCCATCCAAGAATATTAAAGGAACCGGCACATGAAATTGAAAATAGCCAGGACTTTTAATGAATCCAATAACTCAGGGTTTGTACCCTATGACTAGAGAATTACTAATACAGTATCTATTTTTAAGAAAGGAAAAAAGTAATCCAGGAAACTACAGTCCTGTTAGTTTGCCCTCAGTTGTATGCAAGATCTTAAAACAAATTTTGAGAGAGAGAGAGAGAGAGAAAGAGAGAGTAATTAAAGACATAAAGGTAAACGGTAATTGGGATAAAATACAACATGCATTTACAAAAGGTAGCTCGTGTCAGACCAACCTGATCTTTCTTTATGAAGCTAACTGATTTTTCTAGACAAAGGAAATGCAGTTGACCTAATCTATCTGGATTTCAATGAAATATTTGATACACTTCCTCATGGGAAATAATTAGTTAAATTGGACAAGACAGGGAATGATATGAGAATTTAAAGGTGGGTAAGGAACTGATTAAAGGGGAGACTACAACAGGTCATACTGAAAGATGAACTGTCAGGCTGGAGGGAGGTTACTAGTGGAGTTCCTCAAGGATCCATCTTGGGGCCAATCTTATTTAACATTTTAAATAATGAAGGGGACAAAAAGTGGGAGTGGGCTAATAAAATTTGTGGATGACACAAAGTTGGGAGGTTCTGCCAATACAAAGGACAACCAGAATATCCCACAAGATTTGGACAACCTTAAAAACTGGAGTAATAAAAATGGGATGAAATTAAATAATGCAAAGTGCAAGGTCATGCACTTAAGGAAACGACAGATGTGACAAAGGAGGAGAAAGACTTGGCTGTATTGGTCCATCACAGGATGACTATGAGCCACCACTAATATGATGCAGCTGTAAAAAAAGGCTGATGCAGTCCTAAGAGGCATCAGGCAAGGTATTTCCAGTAGAGACAGAAGTGTTAGTACCATTGTACAAGGCATGGAATACTGTGTGAAGTTCTGGTCTCCCATGTTTAAGAAATATTAATTTAAACCTGAATAGGTGCAGAGAAGGGGTAAAAGGATGATCAGAAGAATGGAGAATGTGCCTTACAAGAAGAGACTCGAGGAGCATGGCTTATTTAGCCTAACCAAATGAAGACTGAGGGGAGACATGATTGCTGTCTATAAATACATCAGTGGGATAAATACCAGGGAGGAAGCGGAGTTATTTAAGGCAAGGGCCAATTTTGGCACAAGAAGAAATGGATATAAACTGGCCCTTAATAAGTTTAGGCTTGAAATTAGGCAAAGGTTTCTAACCATCAGAAGAGTGAAGTTCTGGAATAGCCTTCCAAGGGGAGCAGTGGAGGCAAAAAAACCCTAACTTGTTTCAAGACTGAGCATCAGGGCCGGCTCTAGGCACCAGCAAAACAAGCTGGTGCTTGGGGCGGCACATTTTTAGGGGCGGCATGGCCGGCGCCAGAATGCTGCCCCTAAAAATGTGCCCCAGCCGCCCTAGCTCACCTCCGCTGCTGCTGTCTGGGAGGGAGGGGGAGATCCCGAGCGGCCGCGGCGCGCGAAACAGCCGTTTCGCGCGCCGCTGCTCCCCCTCCCTCCCAGGCTTGAGAGCCTGGGGGGAGGAGGCAGGGCTGGGGATTTGGGGAAGGGGCGGAGTTGAGGCGGGGCCGGGGGTGGGGGTAATTAAAAACTGGGGGGGGGGCAAAATTGTTTTTGCGTTGGGCGGCAAAAATCCTAGAGCCGGCCCTGCTGAGCATGATAAGTTTATGGAAAGGATGGTACAATAAGGTTGCCTACAATGGCATATAGCCCATGTGTGTGTCTGCTATAGCAAATTTCTCCAACAGACAGAGATGAAACACTAGATGCGGAGGTCTCTGAGTTATCACAGAGAATTCTTTCCCGGGTGTCTGGCTGGTGGGTCTCACCCACATGCTCAGGGTCTTACTGATAGCCGTATTTGGGGTCAGGAAGGAATTTCCCCCCAGGTCAAATTGGCAGAGACCATGAATGTTTTTCACCCTCCTCTGCAGCATGAGGCATTGGGCCACTTGGGGTTTGAACTAGTGTAAATGGTGGAGTCTCTGTAACTTGAATTTTTTTACATCAAGATTTGAAGACTTCAGTAACTCAGCCAGAGGTTATGTGCCTAATGCTGGAGTGAGTGGGTGAGGTTCTGTGGCCTGCAATATGCAGAAGGTCAGACTAGACTACCAAGATTGTCCCTTCCAGCCTTAAAGTCTATTAGTACTCATGTCACATGAGGATGATGAAATATTTTCCAGTCCATTAGTAACCAAAGGCAATGTTAAACAACTTTTAGTAGTGATAAAGATTTTTAAATCAACAGCCTGGATAATTTGTACCTGAATGTTCTTAAAGAGCTGGCTGAGGATATTGCTGGCCTGCTGATGTTCCTTTTTTAATAAATCCTAAAATACCAGGGAAATTCCAGAAGACTTGAAGAGTCCTAATGTTATGCTAATATTCAGAAAGGGCAAGCAGGATGACCTGGGAAATTATAGGCCAATTAACCTGACATCGATCCCAGGCAAAATAATGGAAAAGCTGATAAGGGATTCAGTCAATAAAGAACTAAAGGATAGGAATATAATTAAATGGCCGTCAACATGGTTTTATGGAAAATAGGTTTTGTCAAACAAACCTGCTTTCATTCTTTGAGGAGATTCCAAACATAGGTGCTAGAACTACGGGTACTGGGGTGCTGCCACACCCCCTGGCTTGAAGTTGTTTCCGTCATATACAGGGTTTACAGTTTGGTTCAATGGCTCCCCCACTACACAAATTGTTCCAGCATCCCCGATTCCAAGTCTGGTTGATAAATGTAATATTCTGCAAGGTGTTTGAATTAGTAACGCACAATATTTTGATTACAAATTAGCACTATACAATATCAAAAATGCCCATATTAAATGGATTAAGGACTGGCTAACTGACATTTAAGAGTACTCCTTAATGGGGAATCATCACTGAACTGGGGGGGTGTCTAGTGGGTTCTGCAAGGATTGGTACGAGGACCTGAGGCTATTCTACATTTTCATCAGTGATCTGTAAGGAAATATAAAATCACTGCTGAGAATTTGCGGATGACACAAAGACATGAAATAGTAACTAATAATGAGGACAGGGCAGTCACACAGAGCAATCTGGATTGTTTGCTAAGATGATCCCATTCATACAAAATGCTTTTTTAAATGCAGCTAAATGCAAGTTCTACATCTAGAAAAAGGGAACGCAGGCTGTGCCTACAGAATGGGGGACTGAATGCTGGAAAGCAGTGCCTCTCAAAAGGATGTAGGGATTATAGCAGACAAGCAACTGAACATGAAGTACCAGTGTGACACTGTGGCAAAAAGGACTAAAGAAATCCTTGGATGTATAAATGGGTGCAGTAAACAGAAGTAGGGTGGTGATTTTACTTCTGTAAATGGCATTGGTGAGACTGGTATTAGAATACCGAGTCCAGTTCTAGAGCCCACATTTTAAAAAGGATGTTGAAAAACTAGAGCGGGTGCAGAAAAGAGCCAGAAAAATTATTTGAGAGCTGGAGAAAATACCTTACAGTGAGAGAAAAGAAGATTGAGCGGTAACTTGATTACAGTATATCCTTTATAGGGAGAATATACTGGGTACCAAAGGGCTCTTTATCTGGTGAAGAAAAGCAGAATAAGAATCAAGGATTAGTAACTGAAGCCAAACAACTTCAAATTTGAAATCAGGTACAAATTTTTAACCATGGCAGTGATTATCAATTGGAACAAACTACCAAGGGAAGTGATAGATTCTCCATCTCTTGATGTCTTCAAATCAAATTTGATGCCTTTCTGGAAGATATGCTTTAGTCCAACACAATCAGTATAGGGATAACTGGGTGAAATTATGTGACCTATGTTATACAGGTGAGACTAGATGGTCTAATAGTCCCTTCTGGCCTTAAACTCTATGAATCTATGACAGATTTCTATGAAAGTAAGCATCACTATAGGAACATATTTTCTTATTGGAATTATAGCCCTACTAATTTGCAGGATTTACAGCTCTAGTAATATTTACTTTTTATATAGTCAAACAAAATGATGAAATCATTACTCCCTTGTATGCTACCATTATTAAACATATTGCTATGCCCATGGAACAGCAGCTGGAGTCAAGGAGAAATCTCCCCAAGTCCATGATAAAATATGCCACAATTAGCCAGGTGTATTATAAGACATTTCTGTATTTTGTATATAGGTCATTGCTAGAAACCAGAGACCAGACTAGATGCACACTTGGTCTATCTAAGGGTTTTGCACTGCTGCCCATCACCAGAGTATTTGAAACCTTTCCACGCAAAGTAGGCTATAGTGCAGTTCCTAATTGACAGCATTGAGTCTCTCTGCCTGTGCCCCTTTTCCAGTTATAGAAACTCTGCTTGCAAATCTTTGTTTTTTTATTTTGTGAGGAAAGGAGAATGAGACCTGGTTGGTGTTATAAATGTCATTCCGGTTTTGGTGGAAAAGCTTTATCAAAGAGGAAACACTTCCTAACCATGATCAGACTCCAGATTTGTCTAATCTCTCTGGAAATTTGTTCCACAGCAGGAGTCCTTCCCCTGACAGAGCTTTGTCTCTGTCTTTAATATCACTCTGTCTGAACTTTCTGATCTGCATTGGCCCAGAGCAGCACAACCGTCGTGGTGGTTCATAGATTGAAATGAAGTATCTAACGTCTATTGGACTTGATCCATTGATTGCTTTGAAGTTAAGGACCAAGGCCTTAAAGTGGGAGCAGTGGAAGGACTAGAGCCCAGGCTAGATGCTTACAGTTTTATTTATTTGTTATTGCCTGGTGTTTTACATGCCGGGGTCCCAGTAGTCACATGTGGTAGATTCCTCAATCTTTTGGTTTTCCTCAAAAGTCTGTTCCATTCCAGCTGACAAAAGTTTTAGCCAAATACAGAACCTATTAGGGCTGAGTCTACAGTTTCCATGAGAACTTTCACTTCCCTGAGCACCACAGGCGGGATTTAGAATAATGGACTTAAGTCAAACGTGGGGGAGGCAACCAGGGCAGGCAACATCAGAGTGACGTGAGGTGAGTCAGAGAAGGAGCAGTATCACATATGGATCATTTCTAGAGGGAAAAAGATTCGCTTTTGCACATAAGAAAATAGAAAGCAGACGAAACTGAATCAGCTGTGAATGAAAAGGATAAATTCTAATATCTTCCATTACACCCTAGGAAAGAAATGCCATCACATTCTAAAATAAGGATCCAAAATGCTGCAATAATAATGACAAATGTGCAAGATCCCGTGTTTGCTTGCAATGAAGGCTACGTTTGTTTATTCTTTGATTTTCTGCTGTGTTAATTTCAGTGTGTTTGTGCACTCTGAGCTATTTTGATGAGCATATTTTTTAAAAATGAATAAAAATAAACTCATTAAAGTGAAGAGGATTTGGGAATCATTATCGTAGCATAGGGAAGCAATTTGTTTTAATAAGGACAGCTAGTGTTGTTAAGACAGCTATGATGGTGCACACCAGGTATTCGATGCTCCCTACCAGACGCCCCATCATATTGGCACAGTCCACCCTAAGAAGGTGTCCTCATGGAAGGAAAGAGCAGCAAGTTCAGACCACTAGGGTTTGCCTAGAGAGGCCTCCCATGATCTGTTGGTAAGCAGAACCAGCAAGAGTTGGTCCTCTGGCAACTAGAAGAGCCAGGACCAGGCAGAGGCCAATCAGAGACCAGCAAGCCAGATAAAAGGGGCTGGCTGCTTTTACTGGGGGCCAATTCTGGGTACAGCTAGGGTAGGGAAGGAAGGCTCTTCCTGCCCTAATCAAGTAACCTGGCCCAGTCAGGGGCCTAACCTTCATATGTTCCAAGGCCAGAAGGGATCATTGTGACCATCCAATCTGTCCTCCTGCATAACTTGGGCCACAGAACTTCTCCAAAATAATTCCAAGAAAAAATAAGAAAAAACATCCACTCTTGATTTAAAAAATGTCAGTTATGGAAAATCTACCATGACCCTTGGTAAATTGTTCCCAGGGTTAAATGACTCTCCCTAGTAAAAATGTACACCATATTTCCAGTATGAAATTGTCTAGCTTCATGCTACACCTTTTTTCCCTGCTCAAATGAAGAGCCCATTATTAAATATTTGTTCCCCATATAGATACTTATAGATTGTAATCCACTCATCCCTTAAACTTCTCTTTGTTAAGCTAAATAGTTGGAGCTCTTTGAGTATATCATTATAAGGCATGTTTTTTTAATCCTGCAATCATTCCCATGGCTCTTCTCTGAATCATCACCAATTTATCAACATATTTCTTGAACTTTGGGCACCAGAACTGGACGCAGCATTCCAGTAGTGGTTGAACCAGTGTCAAATATAGATGTAAAAAATCTCTGTACTCCTACACCAGATTCCCATTTATGCATCCCAGGATTGCACTAGCTCTTCTGGCTATGTGTCACACTGGGAGCTCATGTTCAGCTGATTATCCACACCCACATCTTTTACAAAGTCACAACTTCCCAGAATAGAGTCTCCCATTGTGTAAATATGGCTGACATTCTTTGTTCCTAGATATATACATTTACACTTAACATGTATTTTAATGTGGCTTGCTTGCACCCCAGTTTACCAAGCCATCCAGATCACTGTGAATCAATGACCTAGCCTCTTCATTTCTTATGACTCCCCCAATTTTGTGTCATCTACAAACTTTCAGTGATTTTGGTTTTTTCCTGGTTATTGATAAAAATATTAAATAGTGTAGGACCAAAAAGCAAATCCTGCTGGACCCCACAGGAAACACACCTACCTAATGATAATTCCTTAATTACAGTTACATTTTGGGACCTGTCAGTTAGCCAATTTTTAATCCATTTAATGTGTGTCATGTTAATTTTATATTATTCTAGTTTTTGAACCAAAATGTCATGCAGTACCAAATCAAATGCCTTACTGAAATCTAAGTATATTTTGTCACCACTATTACTATTATCAACCAAATTTGTAATCTCATCATAAAAAGAGAAGTTATTTTGACAGGAACTATTTCCCTAAACCCATGTTGATTCGTATTAATTACATTACCCTTCTTTAATTCTTTATTAATAGTCCCATTTCAGCCACTCCTTTATCTTGCCTGGGATCAGTGTCAGGCTGACAGGCCTATAATTACCCAGGTCATCCCATTTACCCTTTTTAAAAATTGGTACAACACTAGCTTTATTCCAGACTTCTGGAACTTCCCCAGTGCTCCGAGACTCAGTGAAAATCAGCATAAATGGTCCAACAAGCTCCTCAGGCAACTTTTTAAAAACTCTTGGATGCAAAATACCTGGACCTGCTGATTTAAAAATGTCTAACTTTAGTAGCTTCTGTTTAATGTGCTCCTGAAATACTAGTGAAATAGAATATTATCATCACCATATGCTGAGCCTATAGTTTTGGTTTTCCCCAAATACAGAATTGCAATATTTATTGAATACTTCTGCCTTTTCTGCATTATTATTGATAATTCTACTATTCCCATCTAGCAATGGATCAATACTATTGTCAGGATTGTTTTTTTCTTTTAAATATTGGGAACAAAATTAACAACTCTGCTGGCCATAGAGTTCTCCTTGTGTCTCCTTGCTTTCCTTATCAATTTTCTATAATACCTAACTTCTGATTTATTATCATCACCTTTCCCTTTCTTCCATTTCTTATATATTTTATTTTATTTTTTTATAGCTGCCTTTACTTCCCTTCTAAATTAGGTCAGTTTCTTAATCAGCATGGCCTTCTTCCTCAATTGTGGCTTTTGGGGCCTCTAGTAAGGTGTTCTTAAATGATTCCCAATTATCATTCATGCTTTTCTGATTAAATTCTTCCTCCCAAATGATTTGGCTCATAATTGTTTTCTGCTTTGTGAAATTAGCTCTATCAAAACACCAACAGAATATAGAGAGAGAGTACTGGTCTGTACTCTATTCCGTTTCTATGTTATAATTCTGATCAATACATGATCACTTGTACCTAAGCGACCACTAATTTTTAGCTCTGTGTGCAGTTCCTCTTTATCTGTTAAGACAAGGTCTAATCAAGAATTCCCCCGTGTTGGTTGCAACATTTTTTTTTTTATTAGGAAATTGTCAACATTGACAACATTGGCCTTGGGTCTCTGTGAAGGAACAGTGTTTATATTATGGTCTTTAATGCCCAATTAGGGCATTATGAGATATTTTGAGTTGAGATGTACTTTGTTTCCTCTGGAAGGGGACTGGCCTGAGAGTTAACCTGGCCAGGGGGTGGGCCTCAAAGACAGCAGACCATTGCAGAATCAGGACATGGGAGGCACTAGAGAAGAAGAGTTCCTGCAATGTCGCATCCTGACATGACAAGGCACGCTGGTGGGGACTGCATATTATAACACCACCGTGCAGGGTTATTTTAATTTCATGACCTCTGACTAAACAAACAGGGATACAAACAGAGACCAGGGAGGCAAATGTCTTTTTAAAACTGAAGCCAGATTTTGGCAAACTGATTCCCCAAGTGGCTCTGCATTCTTGCCAGTCCAAATAATTTCAGATTGTGGAGGATACTGGGACAGAGCCTTCTCAGAAAACAAATCAGGTGGCTTCAAAGGGAATTGAAGGTGCTCAGTGTCACAGTTTCAGGGCTAACTGCACCTCCCACCCCCGTTCTTCCTCCAAAGCACCAATTTAAAAGTTTCAGGCTTCCTAGTTACCACGTCTCTTGAGCTGAGACCCTCTCTCTCTTCCTCCTGACTGAAGGTTTAGACTTGCAATCAGTAGTGGATTTGCCATGAAGCCACTGGCGCCATGGCACCGGGCCCACACTCCAGGGGAGCCCCGGCCAGGGCCACTCTTCTCCATCCCCCACTCTCTCCTGCGGGGGGCAGAAGCTTGGTGCTCCTGGCACTGAGGCTCCTGCTGCAGTAGGGCAGCCAAACTCCCCCTCCCCTGCCTCCTCTCACAGCTTGCTCCATCCCACCCTCCCCCTCCCTGCCGCCGATCAGTTGTTTGCGGGCAGGAGGGCGGGCCGCAGAATGCTCACCTGGGGAGAGGAGGCAGAGAAGAGGCGGGGGTGGGACCTTGGGGAAGGGGGTGGAATGAGCATACCTACTCTGACTGCAGAGCTGCACAGCCAGGCTGAAAAAAGAAGGTGCTGCTCAGCTCTGAGGACTTTGCAGCTGGACACCACCTTCTGGGTCCTAGTGCTGGTTGAGCTCCCTTCTGTGTGCTGGGAGCCAGCCTTCATCTTGTACAACAGTGAATGCCCGTGGTGGGGCAGGCAGGGCAGGGGGACAGAGGCAGTGGGGAAGGAAGGGGGTGGGATGGGGAGGAGATGGAGTGGTGGGGAAGGGGCATGGGATGGGGAAAAGAAGGGGATAGGGCAAAGATCGGCAACCTTCGGCACGCGGCACGCCAGGGTAAGCCCCCTGGCAGGCCGGGCCGGTTTGTTTACCTGCCGCGTCTGCAGGCTCGGCCGATCGCGGCTCCCACTGGCCGCAGTTCGCTGCTCCAGGCCGATGAGGGATGTGCTGGCCGCAGCTTCTCGCAACCCCCATTGGCCTGGAGCGGCAAACCATGGCCAGTGGGAGCCGCAATCGGCTGAACCTGCTGATACGGCAAGTAAACAAACCGGCCCGGCCCGCCAGGGGGCTTACCCTGGTGGGCCGCGTGCCGAAGGTTGCCGATCCCTGGCATAGGAGAAACGGGGGCCCAGCATGCAGATCCCCTTGGCAGCAGCTGGGGCTCCCCTGTTAAGCAGGCCCATCAAACCCTCACCCTGACAAGCCCCCCTCCCCTGCATCTGTACCACCCCGATGAGCCCCCACTGAGCCCCAACCACCTACACCTAGACCCCCACCCAAATGAACCCTGTAGATAAATCTCTGTATTAAGCATCTTCACATAACTTTCATATGACTTTGTATTATGCCTCTTCATATAACCCTGTATTAAGCTATTTTCATACAACTTTGTATCGAGTCCTTTGATATAGGAACTTTGTATCAGATCCCTATGTAGAAAAACTTATAGAAAACTTTGTGTTAAGCCTTGGTATAATGTTATAGCCCCTAAGGATAGTTAAAGTAGAAGAAATATGTCTTTTTGCTAGGAGTAGAATAAGATCTCTCCCCCCCCCCCTTAATCAATTGCCGTGTTGAATGAATGAGGTGTGAATGAGCAAGGCGTGGAAGGCAAGCACCTCCAGACAGCTAGTTGGAGAGAGGATGGAAGCCAGACCCAAGAACAATCAAACTTGTCAGGTGGGCTCACTAAAGAAGAGCAGACATATTGACGGCCTCGGGGGGTGGGGGTGGTTAGAAGCAAGCACCTTCTTTTGGAAACACCCTCTTTGAACAGCATTGGGACAACAACCAGTAGGAAGCAGCACAAAGGACCAATGGCCACAGACACCGATTTTGAATCTGGTACAGATTTGCATGAGAGGGAAGCTGCTATAAATGTGAGGTGTCTTGCAGAGGACCACAGGTCTCGTCTTGTCAACATCAGAGCATTGATCCGGATCGGCAGAAGCCCGGCTCCACCCCTCCCCTGTCTAACTCACCTGTCCAGTGACATTAAGGGGAGCAACTAGTTGGTAACAACAAGACAGTGTGTTTGTGTGTGTGTGAGTGAGTGCATGAGTGTACTATAGATCATATGCATATGATACAGTGTTGATTGATGCATGGATTACCAATGAATGTGGTGTTTGCCTTATTCCCCCTGAAAAGATCCTGTGCAGTACTTTAAGTACAACAACCCCACCTCCCCTGCACCCAGACTCCCCTCCCTCCCGCGAGCTCCAACCACTTTCACTTGGTCCCCCCTGCAGACTCCCATTGCCCCTGCACCTCCCTGTGCATCCAGATCCCCCACTGAGCTGCCTGCACCGACTGCCCCTCACAGAACCCTCTTACCCTCCCCCCCACAGAACCCTCTTACCCTCATCTGGATCCCCCCACACTAAGTCCCTCTGCACTTGGATCCTGCTGCCAGGCTGAGCCTCCCTGCCCACATCTGGTGCGCCTGGCGCAAAAGGGGCAGGGCCCCAGGGTGTTTCTGTGGCAGGCATGGCCCTTGTGCTGGGTCAGGGTCAGGTTCAGCCTCACTGCCAAGTCCCTGTCCCAGGGGGGTAGGGGAGGCTGCAGGGTGATCTCCCACCTCCATGCAGCCAGTGGCCTGTGCTCCCCCTGCCATGCTGGAGCTTCCACATTTATTTATTATAAAAAAAAATTGCAGAATTTTAAAATATTATGCATAGAATTTGATGCAGAATTCCCTTAGGAATATGGGGCGCTGTACAGCTGTGATGGTGGGACTGTGAAGGGGGTGCTGGATAGTAGGAGATCTGTCGGTGGGGGAGCTGGGCAGGGCAGGGGGTATGGTGTGCAGGTTGTGGTGGGATGTCAACGGGAGGGGTCTCTAGGCAGGGGGTGCTGGGCATAGGGATCTGTGGGGGAAGTCTCTGGGTGAGGGTGCACTGGCATAAGGACAGGGCACTGGGCAGGGGGGCAGTGTGGTAGGGGCACGCTGGCAGCACAGGGCTGGGTGGACCAGTGTGTGTCTAGCAGTTGTGGGTTTGTAAACAGTGCCCTTGTGCTGGGCTGAGTGGGACCACTTCCACTGCACTGCGCCTCATTGCCCCCAACTGCCCCCTCGTTCTGCAGACTGCCCCTCATCACATGCCCTATTTCCCCAATGGGGGCCCACAAATATGTTTGGCGCCGGGGCCACAAAAAGTTAATCCGGCCCTGCTTGCAATCTCTCTGTACCTCACTGTGATTTCCCTAGCAAGTCTGATCAGCATCCAGCACCTGTGGTTAAACTTTCTCTAGGGGCTATGACAGTGTATGCCAGTTGCCAACCAGACTTCACAAAGCAAAATACATTTAGTCTCAGGTAAAAGCATTACAGATAAAACATAAAAAAAAACAGGTTCCTAAATGCATGCTAAAAGCTTACCAGCAATCACCCATTAGTCTGATGGAGCCCTAGGAAGCCAAAGTCTTTCCAACCCTTCCTCAAGAGTTGAGGCCTGCTTGACAGAAGGTCCTGCCTGTTTGCTGAATCAAAAGAAGGGCCTGCGTCAGTTAAACTCAGCTTTTTTAAACTGAACACCCTTCAGTGTGTTCTGGTCTCTGAACCAGTATATGTAACCCACTGCCGGGGGTGGTACTTCTCTGGTACTTCTCAGCAATTATTCTTAATCATCCCGCACTGTTAAATGCCTCGAGGAACTGTGGTAACTCCCCCTACCCCGCATAGTTGTATACAATCTCTGGCCCACAATGATTCATAAAATTAATATGTTTCCCCCTAAGTCACTGCGTGAAGATGCAGTGTGTCACATTTAGCATCTCTGCAGATCACGACATTGGTTAATATATACATGACCCTGATCAGTTTTCTACCTATTCTATTTTGAATAAGTGAGCCAGAAGTCCACTGCCAACTTCAAGGTTTTATGATGTAGAATCTCCTGGCTCACACTAAATAAGTGATACTGACTGTGTGCTATGCAATTGTAAGGCTATTATCTATGTAGTAGCCTTAATTGCTTCCCCAAGCCTGTCACAAGAGCACTCACTGAGAGTTAGTTCAGGATGGCTGCTGTTAGAAATTGAGTCACATACACTGTGCTCTCACATTGAAACTGTATTGTTAGTTTCTTTTCTTTAACATGAACCAACCAGCATCCAGACCAAAAGTACATGGTTGCTCTTCATCTATAGAAACATATAATAATGTCAAGTTCCTATATACTGCTCCAGGTTGAGTAATATTGCAGGGTTTAGCTCAGTTCCCCATTTCTCAAGTTGCCCTGACTGTTGAGCAAATCCCAGAGGTGTAACAGTTCCCGGGTATCCTGAAAAGTATGGTCTCTAAAGCTTCCTAAGAGAGATCTGGATCTGTTCTGCCAGAAGCCATCCATATAACTGCAGATAACATAGGAAAAGTGAGAGGGAGACCAGTAAGCAAATACATAATCCTTGGTGAGAAGTTTGTGATGGCACACTCCAGTTTAATTAGAAGGGAGAGAGGGAGATGCTGCCATCTAATGTTAGCAAAGAACATTTACTTCAAATAGGTGAGAGATGTTGGTTACAAAGAGACAAATGTCAGAGAAAGGAGAAGGTGAAAATAGGCAGTGCTAGAGGAGATTAACAGAAAATGGCTCTGCGAACATGGAAAGACTTTGTTTCCAAAACCAAAGGCAACAGTGACTTGACTTTGGGTCCCATTTTATCCAAGACTGAGAAGATTTGGCTATATAGCTCACTTTGGCTATATAGGCCACATTTTGTCCTGTGAGAATTACACCCATGAGAATGGTTTTCTATGACATGGCACTTCATAAGAGCAAGATGGAGGAAACCGCAACTTGGGGGAACTGTTTGGGAAAGACATGCTGCTGTTCTAGTATTGCTGGCTGAGCTACTGAAGTAGCATAGCACATTTTGCAGACATTTAAGTTCCTGAAATAGAACCCTCCCCTTCTTTTTCCTTTTAAGTTCTGAGATGAAGAGAGACACCATGCCCTTTGTTCTGCTTTGATGCTAGAACACTTAGAAAGCAACAGGAAAAGTCAGAGTACTTGCTCCACTAGTATAATATCTCTCTATAGAGAGATTTGAAAGGATCACTTGAAAAAATTTCAGTGTTAACTGAAGTTCATTGACAAAGAATACAAGGAAAACAAACCTGGCTTATGGAAAATATTGCCAAGGGGACTGCATAGTATTCACCACTTTTAGAATCTCATTTTAGCAGAATTAGCAGGGTTTTGTGACATTTTACAAAAGGAAAAAGGCCTTGTCCCTTTGGTGAAAATATATCTAGCTTAATGAGCACTTAAAAATACTCTGTTCTCTTGTAGCCATGTGCTATTGCAGTCATGTACCACTGCCCCCTTCTGGATGATTCCTAGTCCATTATGAGCCAGGGGTGTGACCTGCAGTGTTCCAGCTACTGCTGTTTCTAATGCAGTTAAGTGCAGTGAACTACAACTATAACTACAAGTTATAGGTGTTGTCGACAGCTTCAAGCAAGTGTTTTGGTTTTGTATCTTTCAGCTAGAACACCTGGAGACCAAACATCTCATTCCTGTCTTTGAAGAAAGCAGGTAGGTAGTTCAGTGGAGCTGTTGATCTCTAAAAGTTTTGTTCAAAGGGATAACCGTCATAGATTTTATCCCGCATAGTTTGTTCGGGATCAGCAAACCAGTTGAGATATAATAAGATCCATCCAAAACCTTTGCTTACAACCACAACCTCTAACTGTGATTCAAAAAAGTTTGTGTGGCTCAAAAGCTTGTCTCTCTCACCAACAGAAGTTGGTCCAATGAAAGCTATTACCTCATCCATCTTGTCTCTCTGTTCAGGACCGGTGCAAGGATGTTTTGTGCCCTAGGCGAAACTTCCACTTGCTCCCCCCCCCCCCCGCCCTGTGGCAGCTCCCCGCCCCCTCCTCCGCCCTGAGACACCCCCCCGTGGCAGCTCCCGCCCTGCGCTGAGGCCCCCCCACAGCAGCTCCCCACCCCAGCTCACCTCTGCTCCGCCTCCTCCCCGAGCACACCGCCCCCGCTCTAATTCTCCTCCCAGCTTGCGGCGCCAAACAGCTGATTGGCGCTGCAAGCCTGGGAGGCGGGAGAAGTGGAGCTGCGACCGCATGCTCGGGGAGGAACGCTGTAAAAAAAAAATTTGGGGGCACCGCTTTTTGGCACCCCCAAATCTTGGCGCCCTAGGCAACCGCCTAGTTCGCCTTAATGGTAGCACCGGCCCTGTCTCTGTTTTCCCCCTCGCATAGAACAGCCCAAAAATGAAATTGGAACTAGAAGTCGCAAAATACTTTGTAAAATCCTGCTCTTGGGAGATTTTCATCCTCATTTTGCAAAAAGTCAATTGGTTTGGATAAACTTCACCAAGCATCCAAACTTTCATATGCTTATTGAAACCCATCAGATATGTTGACAGATAGCCACTACTAGTTTCTAGCATGGAAAATCTGGTGTGATAGGCAAGTAACACGTTTAGGTATAAAGCTACAATTTAGAAAACAAATCACTAGCAACAGTTTTGTATTTTCATGGTGTGATGAGTTTATTCTAATGATGAAATACTTGTAACTTGACACCCTCCTGGGGAGTTATGATAACTAAATGTTTGTGGAACAACCAGAGTTTGAATTTCATTTTCTTCAGCTTGATCATGCAGTTTAATCTCTTACTCTTAATAAAATTTGCCTTTTCTCTTTCCAGATTCAAACTTTGCTTTTTCTATTTACAGATTCAAGTGCTATTATTCCAGACAATATAAAAACAAAAGTTTTTCAGCCTCAAATTCTCACAGGTCTTATCTCTGCCTGGCTTTCTGATGGGGTAGAAGTGATGTCCTCTGAAATTTTCTGGCAAGGTATGTCTGCCCAAGAAAAAATGCAGTGTTGTCTCTTTACAACTCAAGTAGCCAGTAATAAAGATTTCAGCCTTAACAAATGTAACTTAAACGAGTGTTTCAAAATCCTATACTGTTGCAACCATGAAAGAAGATTTGCAGAATTGTTCTTCGGAATTGCTGCTTCTCAGAAGATGAAGAAACAGCACCTTGCAGGATCCTGTTATTTTGCCAACTTTGAGGTTGTTGTAAGAGGTATTTTCCTCACGTGTGGTGTACATGAGGCACGAATCTTTAAGACTCAAGTTTTAAAGATTCAAATAGTCTGCGGTCAAGACAGTGCTTTTTCCTGACTCACTGACAAGAAGAGAACTGTCATGTGAATGTGCAAAGGTCACTAGCCCCAGTGTACTAAAGCACAAGGATCAGTAACCCTGCTTCAGTGACATGGAGAGGTGGGTGTGCAATGGACATCCGTGCTGGTGTACAAGTGAGTCAGGGTCACTCCCCTCCATGCAGTGCCCTTGAGGTGCCATTGTGCAATGGCTAGCAGCCCCAGAGCGGTGATCTGGAGTCCTGGGTGTGCAAAAGTCACTGGGCTCATGCAAAACCCCACTGCCCCAGTGCAGGACAGCCTCCTATGCCAGGGTGGTGCAGGTAATCCTGTAATTTGCTATCAAGTCCCTTTGCATTCTATAAGATTCAGTAACTAAAAGGACTGGGTTCAAATTACATAATATTTCATCATACCAGATTTTGTATTATGTTCAGTCTTAAAAGGGCAATACATATATATTTTTGCTTTACAAACGTGATCAAGAACTAGAAGAACACGGAGTTATATTTACACAATTGTGGTGTACTTCTGAAGTGTTTTCCCTGATTGCACTATTCCTGTGAAAATCAGTTACAAAAGTAAAGTGCCATTTTAAGACCAATCTGAGGCAACATTTGATGTGGATGGAGAAAACCTAAAGTTTACTTCAGAAAATATCATCCAGAACACTGGTGTTTGCACTAGTGCAGCAGGGCTGCGTGTCAAACACTGTGTCAAAGCATTCCCAGGATGCAGATGTTAGCAAGATAAAAATCTACTGGAAGCGCAACATATTTCAGGCTATGTGGGGGCAGGGGGTAAATCAAACAAGCTTGAAAGCATTTTGTTTCAGGACTCTGTGCATATTACAACATGCAGGATTGCCTAATAGTATTTCAGGTTCAAAAGGAACCAAGGCAAACATGCGCATGTGCCAGCTTGAGAAATACAGGTCCTTGTTAGCAGCTGTGGTTTATAACGAGTAGGAAAGACCAGTGTTATGAAATATCATTATCCAGATTTAAAGTTAGCACACTCATGTCAGAATATTAGAGGATATCTATGCAGAATGTTTGGTTAATGCTAATAGTTTTCAGTGTTGGCAATTCCAAACATTCAAAACTCATGAGTCAGCTCCCCCAAGCCCCTCCCCCTCAAAATTAGCTTCAGAATTCATGATTTTTTTTAATTTGGGGTATTGATTTGCCATCTGGTTTTTGAGCACTCAGGTCACATTTTCAATCTTTTCTCTGCAGCTGTGAAAGATAAAAACATTCTTATTTAATGAAAACTGAGATCCTCACATAATCACTTTACTTAAAGCTCCAGGTTTTGGAGGAAAACACAAAGTATCACAAGATTCATGGTAAAATTATGAGAGTTGGTGACACTGAGCTGTACTGGTACACATACTCAATATCAAATAAGTGACAAGTACCTACATCTTAGCTGCCATTAGAATTAAATTGGCCATTCAGTGAAGTTTGTTGATTCACAGGTTGATATACCTCTCAATTCAGTCCCATCCCCACCTCTCTTTCAATGAACTCCACGGCAATGATTAAAAAATTAAAGCTAATCAACATTTTTCAAAATTTGAAAATTTTGATGAAAAAATTCACAATGTTTCCACGAAAATTTTATTGTGTGAAAAACTTTGTCTTGTTTCGTAGCAGCTGTATAGCTGGTTTAAAGTTTCAAAAAATTGAATCACTATTTTAATTTTCAATAAGAAAGGGAAAATGTACCATTTGTTAACTAGTGCTAAAAATAAGTCCTCTCCCCATCTCTGATCCATAATATATATATATGTGTGTGTATGTGTTATGTACTGTACACTTTCAACATTCACTTTATTCCCCTGCCACCCAGCAGCACTATACAAAGGTAACTTTGAACTCACTGTGTTGTTTCTGTTCTTGTACTCTGGAAAAATGGACATTTTGCATCAAATATGGCCATGTTCATTTTGAAAAAAACATTCTGGTTTTTGGTGTTTTGTAAATTCTTATTCTTCATTCTACAAGTTTATCACTGATCAGATAAAGTGCATTTCTCTTTCCTAGTTTATACACTGTATCTTTGTGTCTCAGCGGGACAACAGCTGGTACCCATCTGTTTGGGCAAAATGCTACTAATGATATTCTTTGGCTAGTTAGCTCTATTTTTAGAGGTGTCCTCAGGCTTCCTTTCTCTTATCTCCCACATCAGATACTGTTCCCTTCAGTAATGCCAGACTTTCTTGAAATGTGTCTCAAATACATCCCCAGATGAAAATAATTTCAGCTAACCAAGCAGCTCATTGCAATCAATCCAAATAAGTTACAGTTCATTATTTTAGTCAAGTCTCACACCACCAGCACAACAATTTGTGAATTAATACAATAGTACAATCTTTAATGCATTAACTGTGTAACTATTAAAAAAAAAAAGTATAGGCATGAGCCCAAACCAAAATACCAGGCCTGAACAACCCCAAATTTAAGAGGTGCCCGAATCTATTCTTGAAACTGAATGACATAGTTTGGTACTCTCTCCAGTCAAAGTGAAACCTGAGAGCAGAGCATCCCAAAACTAGCCCTTTCCACACTCAGATCCAAAGTTTACAGTTCAAACACATCTCTAGTACTGATGTTTAAAGAATTCACATATACTATTTTGGTGAGGATGTGCCTAAGTTCCCAGCAGGGATTTATAAAAGGCATGGATATCACTACCTAGGATATTTACATTGTTGCTAAGATATAACAAAAAGAAACAGACGTGAACCAGAGATAAGTAGCTGTAATTATCTTCCAATAAAGCAATCACAGAACTAAAAAGATACAAAGTGCATTTGGGCTGAGTTATTTAAATAGAAATTCACATTATTTTAAGAGTAACACAAATGTGCACTTGTAAAATATTAAAGAATTAACTAACATGCAGGTATTATACTTGATGGACAGAAGCTCAGTGGAGAGATACAATGGTAGTGCCTCCAACCATCTTAATCAGAGTAGAAAACATTTGTTCAAGAAGGCCTAGCCATTTGAACATAATAAAATAGACTAGACTATCAAACTTCCAGGCCAAGTGATGAAGGGATACAACCACTACCACTCTGAACTCCAAACATTCTCCCTATCAGAAGCGGGATAAGCAAGTTTTTAAAACAGGCACTGTAGTATGAAATTATGTCCTGCCAGCAGACAGATGCATCAAATCTGGGAAAGTTCTAGAACTGCTGCTGCTGCTGAGGTAGATCAAACAAGCTGTTGACCTGACATTACGTATCATCTAGCTCAGGGGTAGGCAACCTATGGCACATGTGCCAAAGGCGGCACACAAGCTGATTTTCAGTGGCACTCACACTGCCTGGGTCCTGGCCACCAGTCCAGGGGGCTCTGCAGTTTAGTTTAATTTTAAATTAAGCTTCTTAAACATTTTAAAAACCTTATTTACTTTACATACAACAATAGTTTAGTTATATATTATAGACTTATAGAAAGAGACCTTCTAAAAACGTTAAAATGTATTACCGGCACGCGAAACCTTAAATTAGAGTGAATAAATGAAGACTCGGCACACCACTTCTGAAAGGTTGCTGACCCCTGGTCTAGCTGAAGTAGGTTAGGGTGCTTGTGCATAGCATGGTCATATTTTTGGAACACAGTCCTCACAAAGATCCCATCAATTCCTTCCTAGATACCAAGCTGATAGGCAGTGCTTAATTTGTACCAGGGCTGAGCCCCGGCACCTCTGGGCTTGGCAGTTCCTAGCCCCGGCACCTCTGGGCTTGCTGCATCATATGAATGTAAAAAAATTTCTTGAGCCCCAGCACCTCTTTCATTACAAATTAAGCACTGCTGATAGGGCATTATACATCCCTTAGTATTTTGGAGGGGGCTATAGACCAAGAGAAGCAAGGCGGCTTCTTCTCATGTCCCTCTTAAATGTATTCTTGAGGACTTGCCTCCTGCAGCAAATCCCAAGTCCTCTTCCTTGCTTACCTGTCAATGTGGTAGCTTGAAAGATTCTCCCTACCCCACAGGTCAGAAGGAGAAGATTTGGATCTTGTCCATGAATTGCAGATGGGTTTAATATAGCAGAAGTTGTGATTCACAGTTCTGGTTTCCTCAGAATATTGCATGTTATTTATATGTTTGCCTCCATATGCATATGAGAAAGTATAGAAATACTGTAGCTGCACAAGGAGTTACAACTGCTGTAGGGACAATGTATTTTCCTAAGTTTTTTTAAAGCTTAAACTGAAAAAATTCATCCTGGTAGAACCATACTGACCCCCGTGTGGGTCAACAGCAGGGTTGGAATCGCTAGATCCACAGCCCAGTCCTCTACCGCTTGACAGAGTAACAGTAGCCAGTAAAAGGCTATATGGCATTTCCACTATAGAAGGACAGCGAGATGTACTTTGCCAGGACATTTCACAGCTCTTCCTAGACAGTAGAAGAATGTTGAGACTCAGAAATAATGGGTTCTATTCTGGGCTCTGGAGGTGAGTGTCCTCCTCTACTGCTTACAGACCTTTCTGCCCCTCTCCTTCCGCAACCTCTCCCTGCTCACTTCTGTTTCTATCCTCCCTTCTCTAGCTCCTGCCCCTGTTTTGTCTCCCACCTCTGCTGTCTGCTTCCCTGGCTCCTGCCTCAATCTTCCCTCCATCTCTGACTCCCATCTTCCCCATGCCATGGGTCCCACCTTTCTTCTTCCCATTGTACCTATTCTTCCTCCCCCGGTCATCTGCTCCCCTGTCTCTCTCCCTCCCAGGACCTGCTCTTGCTCATAACCCCCCTTCCAGGTTTCTATCTCCCTCTCCTCCTTCGCTCCATACCTTGTTCCTCACCCCACTGTATTCAAGTCAGGCTTCTTCCTCCAATTCCTTGCTGCTTGGGTGCCAGCACGGGGAGCATTGAGAGCACAGGAGACAAACTCCCTGCTGTTGGCTTTGGCAGCCAGGGCAGAAAATGTTTTCAGTGCCTCCTCCAAGCAGCTGAGTTAAACAGAAAAATACACAGCAATATGGCAACACTGGAGTGACTGCCCTGCTTGCGTGCCCCTAGAACCAGACCTGGCAACCAAGACCCCCGCTTGGATCATCCGGAGGGAGTAACTAAAGGGGAAGTCCTGCTCAGCTCCTGCAGCCCACAGCTGGAGCATGCTCAGTCACTCTGAGGAGTGGTGCACAGGAGATGGGCAGGGACGGAACAGGCTCAGTGCAGAAGTCACCTTTGGGGAATTTAGCTGCCAAACGCTAACAAGTCTCCACTGAGCATGTGCGAATGGCAATTTTTCAGCCTTATAACCTGGCCAAATCTGAAGGAAGGAAGAATGTGTTAAGGTCCCGTAGGAAGAACTACCTTTTCCTTAGAGAGATGCTGTGTGGCTCATGTTTTGTAAGAGAAGAGGTTCTGAATACCCCTCTTGCCAACATCCAGTTGTCTCAGATTGCGGGGAGAGGTCAGTCCCAGAAAGGCAATCATCTGGTAACAAATGTTCATTTCCCCAAAAGGCAGTATGATGGTGGTGGAGGATGGTATTGCCACCTCGGAGACATAATGCGCCCTTTGCCCTGACTGCAGCAGGAGCCCCTTTCTGTTATCAGAGCTTGGAGTTGTAGCCTATAGAGCAGTGTCGATACTGGGGATTTTTCTATTAGTGTGTAGCTACCAGTATTTCAGGCTGGGGTACCACACCAGTGCAAGCACTGTATTGTACCGGCGTAGCAGTTCTACACTGCAGTTTATACAAATATCCCCAATATGGAGAGACCCTTAGTTTTAAGATCAAACCAATTCTGGCTGATCTGGAAATTCATGCAAATAATATTTTAGCTGCATGAATGTGTGTATACTGCAAATGATGATAATTTGAACAGGTTGAATTGAAAACCTGTTTCTAAGTTGTTGAACTGTTTGCAAACCAATATTTATATTATATGACCAGTTCTAGTTTTCACTGGCACATCCAAATCTTCTGAGCTGACTGGCAATTTGAGTCTTGACTAATGCAATTGTGTAAGAGAATTCTGAACCACTAACTCTGAACTCAGCTGGCTGTGTTAACTCTTATTCCTCAACCACTGCGTGCATAAAGGGCCGCATAAGTTCCTTTTGGATTTGAAATACTATTAAGCAAGCACATGTTGCAAGGTCTAATCAAACTACAAAAAGAATGACTCCCATGAGGAGGTGACAAACAATGAAGAGTATGCCGCTTCCAATAAAGTCGTTATTTGTCTAACATCTGTCAGCAGGATATGCTTTCCCAGGATGCAGAGCAAAAGCCTTGTATGAATTTTGTGCAATAAAGAATTACAGGCTGTGAGTGGCTCTCTCATGATTGTGGGTCTTGCTGGGGCAGCAAGACCAAATTCTTCCATCCATCCAAGCCACTGTAATGTTAAAAAAATGTACAGTTCTGTGCCAAGTTGACACAATTAAATGACTTAATATTGAGGATGTAAATGCTGAAAATCAGGACATTCACTTCCAGTTCTTGCAGCATCATATGACTGTGTTTAGACTGAATGCTTTAGTATGGTGGATCCCTGACTGTGGTCCATGGAGCTGTTAGTGGTCCATGCCACCTATGGAGACTTTTGTGACTCTGAAGGGCAGTGTGGGGTGGGGGGGAGTGTATGTGCATGGCCTGGGAAGTCTTAGGAGATGGTTGAGATTCCATTCTAGATGGTGGGGGTGGGGGTAGGGAGGGAGTCAGTTGTGGAAGGAAAGACAGATGCTGTGATTACTTGACTGCCATAACTCTCCTTAGAGTTGTAATGCCAAGGGTTATTCTTCTTAAAGTTCTCAGAGTTTTGCTATTTTCTCCCCACAAAAAAGGCTTCTGAGAAAAGAGATTTCTCTTTTTCATACCTAGTGAAGCCTGGCATTAGAATGCCTAGTCAATGCAAACTACATTCATGCCAAATGATGGCTGAGATTTTAAATGTATAATGTCAGTAATAAGTTATTAAGAAAGATTGAAGCCTGCCCTGTTGTTTGTGTAGTGAATGAGGCTGTTGTCTGTAGACCGCAGAAGTTGCGAAGCTGGAAGACACATATGGTGACAGAGGCTGGGCATTACAGGAAAGGAAAAGATGATCTCATGGTTAAACCAGTTGAATATGACCCTGGAGAATTGGATTTTATCCCCGCTTCTGCCACAGAATTCCACTGTGATGTTGGGCAAGTCACAAATTAAAATTTTCATAAGTTTGTCACTTTGTACTTCTCATTTTCTGGGTACTCAACTTGAGACACCCAGTGTCTGATTTGCAGAAGTGCTAAGCACTCATAACTGCAACTGGGAGCTCTGTTGTAAATATATAAAGTGCTAAAAAATGCTAATTACTCTGAAAAATTCCATCCTAGGCGTCTCAGATTGGGCACTCAAAATTAGTGGATACTTCAGATAATTTTGGCTTTAATCTCTGTGCCTCAGTTTTCCATGTGTAAAATGGGGACGATAATGACAGTTGGCCTGGAAAAATCTAGAACATGATTTTCCAACAGAAAATACAGTTTCTGCCAAATTGAATTTTTCTGTGGGAAAATCTCAATTTTGCCAAAACATTTCGAAAATTGAATGGAAATATTTAGTTTCAGGTCAGCTTGACTCACATGGGAATATTTTGTTTTGTTGTACTGATCTGATAATTTAATTTCAAATCAGTTCAATAAAATGTTTATACATTCCAATTTCAGCTCATTGCCTAATGGAAGTTGTAGTTTGGGCCCCCATTCTCTCCTCTGGGCCCAAGCTCCCTGGAGGACTACATCTCCCAAAAAGTCTCCTTCTGACCAAGCTCCTGAGTAGTACATCATGGGAGTCACATGACTCTGGGTGCATCATGGGACATGTAGTCCAGCCAGAGAGCCTGGCCCATAGGGGACTGGGGGTATCATGTTCCTGAAGTACTACTACCATGATGCAATATGGCACGATGGGAAAATGCAGTTTACTGTTGAAGTGACTTAAAAGAAGGGTCAGTTAGGGTCATTTCAAACAAACATTTGGATTTTGGAAATGTTGAAATTTTTATTGCCATTGCAAATGCTGAAACATTTTGTTTCAACAATTCCAAATAGATTTTTTTTTCAGAAGCACCATTCAGTGAAAAATTTCAACTTTGTCTCCCATAAATTGAGCCCCATTGTGCTAGATCAGTGGCTCTCAACCTTTCCAGACTACTGTACCCCTTTCAGAAGTCTAATTTGTCTTGTGTACTCCCAAATTTCATCTCACTTAAAATCTACTTGCTTACAAAAATCAGACATAAAAATACAAGTGTCACAGCACACTACTGGTGATAAATTGCTTACTTTCTCATTTATACCATATAATCATAAAATAAATCAATTGGAATATAAATATTGTACTTACATTTCAGTGTATAGTATATAGAGCAGTATAAACAAGTCGTATGTATGAAATTTTAGTTTGTACTGACTTTGCTAGTGCATTTTATGTAGCCTACTGTAAAACTAGGCAAATATCTAGATGAGTTGATGTACCCCCCCCCGCAGAAGACCTCTGCCTACCCCCAGAGGTACGCGTTTCCCTGGTTGAGAACCACTGAGCAGATGTCATGCAAACCTAATAAATGACAGCCCCTGCACTAAAGAGCGTATAGTATTGACAAGTGTCTTGAGAGAGACACTAAAAATTCATACAGTGGACGCAGCTTCATAGCAACCCTGATATGAACCACTTCTGGTTAATAGGAACATTTTACTGGGAACCAATCGTGTCTTATTGGCTTTAATGTCAGATAATGGCACCGGCACACCGCTTATTGAGAACTCTTTTTGGAAGAAAGGCCCCGGCCACAGGTGGATTTGCAAGGCTGCAGTCAGGGGAGGAAGCTCTGGGGCATGCTTTCCCTAGCTGCAGTCCCGCAAACCCACCTGCAGCTGATGCTGACACGTCCCAGAGCTTCCTCCTCTGGCTGCATCCAGGGACCACACAGAAGGTAAGGACGGAGGGACCCACATCCCTGAGTGGGGAGCCCCTGCCAGAGTCCTGTGCTGCAGGCTGAGAGGGGAGGTTATGGGCATGACAGCAGTAGGGAAGGGGCATGCTGGGCCTTGTGGAGCTGCATGGTACCTCCCCCCACTGCTGCCCTGCCCACAGGCAGGTTTGCAGGGCTGAAGCCAGGGAAGTCACATCCCAGGGCCTCCTTCCCTGGCTGCAGCCCCACAAACCTGCCTTCCACTTATTGGCAACTGCTGGATAAAGGCAACTTTTTGCTGGCAACTGAGGAGTTGCAAATAAGCGGAAACTACTGTATTATAATCCATGGGCCATTAAGTCAGTGCCAAAATAGGGACTAGAACACAATTTCCCCAGTCCTTTGCTCTAGCCACTGCATATCCCAGACCTAGTTTTCCACTGCTTTGCCCCTCGTGTGGGCACTTACACTTGGGAAAAGAGGAAGTAAATTGCTACCAAATGACAAAGTTAGTACAGTAAAAGTTGTTTTATCTGGCATGTTGGGAGAATGGGGGGTGCCAGTAAGTGAAAAATGCCAGTTAACTATGAGGGAGGGAGTTTGGGTGCAGGAGGGGGCTCTGCATGCTGCTCCCACCCTGCCCCGAGTGCTAACTCCGTAGCTCTCATTGGTTCGGAACCACGGCCAATGGGAGCTGCGGGGGTGGTGCCTGCAGGCAGATGCAGCGCCCAGAGCCGCCTGCCGTGCCTCCGCCTAGGAGCAAGCGGGACAGGTTGCTGCTTGCGGGGAGCTGCCCGAGATGAGCCTCCCCCCTGGATCCGGCACCCTACACCCTACACCCTACCCAACCTGCAGCCCTGAGGCCCCTCCCGCACCCAAACTCCCTCCCAGAGCCCGTGCTTCACACGCCCTCCCGCGCGCTGGCCCCACGCCAACCGGACTATAAACCGGCATTTCTGATCTTCATTGAAATTCCGGTTTATAAAGCTCTCTGGCTGGTGAAGTGCTGGATAAAACAGCTTTTACAGTATTTTATACACCCTTGGCACTAGAAAGTACGCATGGCATAGCAAATCAGGCCTAATGCCTTAACTAGCACTTGGTATATTATAAATAAGGCTCCAGTTCAGCAAGGTTTGTAAGCAAGTGGCTACGTTCAAGCATGTAAGTAATCCTATCGAAGTAAATGCTTCTGCTCACCTCATTAAAGTTAGACATGGACTTAAGTACCTTGCTGAATTGGGGTTTCAATTATGTGCCAGTGATCAGCTGTGTGATCTTGGACAAGGGAGGGCATGGATCAGAGTTCACATCACACTCCCTGTCAGTACCCAGGCCAGGCCAGTGAAGCTAATGATCCAACCAGCAGACCAAATCCGGTGATGAATTCTGGTCACGTGCCACCTGCGGCACGTTGGGAATATACTAAGATGATCTTGGACAAGTCGCTTCAAATCTCTGTACAGTTTCTACGTCTGCAGAGCGGGAATCATTCCCGCTTTGAGAACTTGCAAAGTGCTGTATAAGTGCTAGGTCATTTTGTTGTTTTATCCAAATACAATAGATAACCCATTATTACTACATCTTAAAACAATCAGAAGAGAGTAAAAAAAATATCAGCAAACTACAGCAATTATAATTACAGCTTAATTATCCATAACTGATTCTTTATGCCCTAAAATAATTTTTTCTCCTCTTAGTCTGGTTGCTGATATCTGGTAGATTCATCACAAATGTGAATCTATAATTACGTACTTAACATTTTAACATTCCACGTTGCTCTCTTTCCTTTTATCTTTCAGAGTCAGTTGATTTCATTACAGGAACATCAGGGAAAGTTCTTATGAGTATCTGCAGGAAGTCTAGAAAGGGAATTTTAGATCTCGTAGAATTTGTTTTTGTGTCTTTAAATAGGATACAAGCTTTTATACTTTTGCGCAATTTTTGCAAATGCCAACATCTTTATCCCTTCCAAACAAATACAAACTGTACATACCACAGTTGTCAGCATGTTTCCTCTTTAAGGTCTAGATTCAGCACAGCACTTAAGCATGTGCTTAAATTTAAATTTAGATCCCATTGAGATCATTTGGATTTAAAAACATAATTAAGTGTTTAGCTGAATAGGGATGGAATTGTACATGTGTTTGAAGTTAAATACATGCCTAAGTGTGTTGCTGAATCCACATCTACAACTGGGAAGTGATTCCTTAATTTAAAATTAATAAATGCCAAATAACTAAAATCCAGAAACCAGGTATAAGATCTTTTTTTACATACTGCAGGCGTGAACGCGCACCCACAAAGCTATGTTAAAAGAACATTGTTAAGGTTGCAAAGTCAAACACACAAATTAGGAAATGCCAGAATTCAGGTTGCCTGTGCAACCTTAATTCAACTCCCTTTGTGCATGTGCATTATGATAATCTACATGATCCCAGACTATTTTTCCCACAGGTCCCCGTCTCCTTCAGTGCACATAATAGAGGATGTTCACTTAGTAAGCAGCTATTCAATATTTTGTTTTATCCTCATTGTTCAGTACGTGGCCCTAGGCCTTATTTATTGCACACTATTCATACCATGGTCTGAAGAATTATTCATTTATCCATGGGGTTTTCTATGGCGTTCATCACCACTATATCGGAGTGCTTCACAAACATTAATTTCTCTCATAACACCCCTGTGAGATGAGGAGATGATATTATCCCCATTCTAGAGGTGGGAAACTGGGGCAGAGGGATTAAGTATCCACTAATTTGGGATGCCGCACTGGGGACACCTAAGACCAGTTTTTTCAGAGTACTTAGCCCCTGCAGCACTTTATATATTCAAGCACAACTCCCACTGACTTCAGTCACAGTTGTGAGTGCTCAGCACTTTAGAGATCAGACTCCAGAGCCTCATGTCGGGCACCAGAAAATGAAGGACACACAATTTGTGACCATCTGTGAAAAGTTGCTTTAAGTGACTTGCTTAGAATCACACAGAAACTCTCTGTCAGAGGCAGGAATAGGATCCAGGTCAGAATTCAGCTGTCTTGACCATGAGATCCTTCTTTCTTTTCTTGCAATCCCCTGCATTTACTATACCCCTTTCAACTTCTGCAACACATGAGGCAGGAGTCCAAAGGACAACAGCCTCCTTTGCTACACAACTCTCATCCATCCCCAAAGCAGGTCCATCCTGTGCACTGGAGGCAGTGGTCCTGTGGGGAAAAAATAGTATCTGATCATGTCATTAAAGACTGTTACCATAATACACATGCACAAGAGGGCAGACTTAAAGCTACACAGGCATTTCTGAATTTTTAAGTTCTTAACTTTGCAACCTTGATGTTCTTTTAACATAGTTTTTGTTGATGTGTAATTTTCTAGACTTTTCAAAAAAGGAAACATAAAAACCCCAAATTCCATCAGGTAGCATCATATTGACACCCACTAGGGTCATCATCAGACCCTCTGCTAATGGAGCTAATGGAATAACTGACAGCAATAGTAGGTTGGCTTCCAATATATGGACCAGCCCGGGGGTGGGAGGGAGACCCACACTTTGGCAAAAGGTTTCACAGATATTTGATGACAGCAAAGCAATGGTGAAACTCAGGAAACTTGAGTTCCGTTCAAGGCTCTGAAGGAGTCTTTACACTGGTGGGAAAACTCTTACGCCTGTTCCCCTCCAAATTTGACCCCTTCTGCCCTGTCTCTTCCAACCTTTCCCTGTTCCAGTCCTATCTCTACCCCACCCCCATGCTCCTTGTCATAGTCCCATTCTACTTGCCTATCCCAATCCCAATCTCCATTCCTGAGGCTTCTCATCCCAATATCCTTGCCCAGCCAGTCCTAGTTTCCTGTTCTGGGCTTGATGTCCGAGTCTCAGTCTCCCTTCCTGGGCTTCTCACCAATATCAGCCTTCCCCCTGTCATCCCCAGTTCCCCCTCTGCATCCTTGCTTGTCAGTTCTCTCTCTCCTCCCCCTGCCTTCCCCACCCCACTGCTTCCTGGGCTGTCTCCTTGTGCAGCCGCAGTCCCCTCTAGCTCCTTGGTTGGGAGAGTGGGGTGGACAGTGAATCAGACAACTGGCTCCCATCCCTCCTCTCCATTTCCCTTACAGACTCCCAGTTCCAGTATCCCCCTTCAATTGCCAGTCACGGTTTCTCTTCTCTCCTCCACTTCAGTTCCAGTCTCACCAGACTTCTCATCCTGATCTACTCCTTTCCCCAGGTCCATCTTTCATGCTTTCTGCACTCGAAGCAGACAGCTTCCTCCTCCACGCTGCCTGGACACCAGCAGGGGGTCAGTGAGAGCACGGAAGAGATAGGCTCCCTGCTTTTAGTTCTGGTGCCAGCTCCCACCACAAAAGAGAGCAACTGGGAGCTGCCATTACAGGGGAAATCTTTCTGAGCCCCTGTAGACATGGGTGGAACATGCTCAGTCACTCTGTGGGGATGGCGCTCGCATAGGTCACACGTAGGAGCTGTGAGGGGATGGAGCATCTTGAGTTGTGCTGTGTGAATGGTGCATGCGCAATCTGGTCAGCAATAGGAGCTGAAAGGCTCAAGCGCGAGGACAGAATCCTGGAAGTTTTTAGTTGCTAGGATCTAGCAAGTCTCTACTGCAGATGTAGGTATGCTACCTGCCAGGGGCCTGTATCCGAGACGCTACAGAGGGATTGTCAATGAACATCTGGCCCTCTGCTTACTACCCATGCTACTCATCCATGTGGGCACTAATGATACTGCAAGGTATGACCCTCCGCAGATCAGAAGTGACAACAGGGCTCTGGAAGTAAGGGTGAAGGAGTTGGGAGTGCGGGTGGTGTTCTCTTCGATCTTTCTGGTCAAGGGTAGGGGCCCAGGCAGAGACAGAGGCATCCTGGAGGTGAATGCCTGGCTGCAAGAATGGTGTTGCCTGGAGGCCTGTGGCTTCCTTGACCACGGGATGCTGTTCCAGGAAGGCGGACTGCTAAGCAGAGATGGGGTCCACCTATCGAGGAAGAGTATATTTGGATACAGACTGGCTAACCTAGTGAGGAGGGCTTTAAACTAGGTTAGAAGGGGGCAGGTGACCAAAGCCCACAGGTAAATCAAAAACATGGAGACCTAGGAGAAGGGTCGGAATTTGGGGGGAGCTTGGGCTGTTATAGCAGGGATAAAGGAGAGACAAGACAGAACTGGTGGTGGGGGGAATCAAATCAGTATCTTAGATGTCTCTATACTAATGTGAGAAGTATAGGGAATAAGCAAGAAGCACTCAAAATGCTAGTAAATAAATACAACTATGACATAGTTGGCATCACAGTATGACTTGGTGGGATAATACGCATGACTGGAATATTGGTATAGAAGTATACAGCTTGCTCAGGAAGGACAGGCAGGGGAAAAAAGGGAGGAGGTGTTGCCTTATATATTAAAAATGTATGCACTTGGACTGAGGTTGAGATGGAAATAGGAGACAGACTTGTTGAAAGTCGCTGGGGAAGATAAAAGAGGTAAAAAAACAAGGGTGATGTCATGGTAGGGTCTACTATAGGCCACTTAATCAGGAAGAAGACGTGAATGAGGCTTTTTTTAAACAACTAACAAAATTGTCCAAAGTAGGACTTGGTGGTGATGGGGGACTTCAGCTACTCAGACATCCATTGGGAAAATAACACAGCAAGGCACAGATTATCCAGCAAGTTCTTGGAATGTATTGGAGACTATTTTTATTTCAGAAGGTGGAGAAAGCTACTAGGGGAGATTCTGTTCTAGATTTGATTTTGACAAATAGGGAAGAACTGGTTGACATTTTGAAAGTGGAAGGCAGCTTGGGTGAAAGTGATCATGAAATGGTACAGTTCATGAATCTAAGAAATGGTAGGAGGGAGAACAGCAACTAAAGACAATGAAGGTAGACGTTAGCAAACTCAGGGAGTTGGTAGGTAAGATCCCATGGGAAGCAAGTTTAAGGGGAAAAACAATTGAAGACAGTTGGCAGTTTTTCAAAGAGACATTATTAAGGGCACAAGAGCAAACTATCCCACTGCATAGGAAAGAAAGAAAGTATGGCAAGAGACCACTCTGGCTTAATCAGAAGATCTTCAATTATCAAAAAAAAAAAAAAAAAAGA
>NW_020664372.1:40500643-40512241 GCF_002925995.2 Terrapene triunguis
AAAAAAAAAAAAAAAAAAAAAAAAAAAAAAAAAAAAAAAAAAAAAAGTCCTACAAAAAGTGGAAACTAGGTCAAATTACAAAGGATGAATATAAACAAATCACACAAGTATGTAGGGACAAAATTTGAAAGGCCAAGGCACAAAATGAGATCAAACTAGCTTGAGACATAAAGGGTAACAAGAAAACATTCTACAAATACATTAGAAGCAAGAGGAAGACCAAGGACAGGGTAGGCCAGTTACTCAATGAGGGGGGAAAAACAACAGAAAAATGTTGAAATAGCAGAGGTGCTTAATGACTTCTTTGTTTCGATTTTCACCAAGGTTGGTGGTGATTCGACGTCTAACATAGTGAATGCCAGTGAAAATGAGGTAAGATCAGAGGGTAAAATAGGGAAAGAACAAGTTAAAAATTACTTAGACAAATTAGATGTCTTCAAGTCACCAGAGCCTTGTGAAATGCATCCTAGAATACTCAAGGAGCTGACTGAGGCGATATCTGAGCCATTAGCGATTATCTTTGAAAAGTCAGTCATGGAAGACAGGAGAGATTCCAGAAGACTGGACAACCCAGGGAGTTACAGACCAGTGAGCTTAACTTCTGTACCCAGAAAGATAATGGAGCAAATAACAAATCAATCAATTTGGAAACATCTAGAAGATAATAAAGTGATAAGTAACAGTCAGCATGGATTTGTAAAGAACAAATCATGTCAAACCAATCTGATAGCTTTCTTTGACATGGTAACAAGCCTTGTGGATGGGGGGAAGTGGTAGACATAGTATATCTTGTCTTTAGTAAAGCTTTTGATACTGTCTTGCATGACTGTCTCATAAACAAACTAGGGAAATGCAACCTAGATGGAGCTACTATAAAGTGGGTGCAAAACTGGTTGGAAAACCGTTCCCAGAGAGTAGTTACCAGTGGTTCACAGTTATGCTGGAAGGGCATATTGAGTGGGGTCATGAAAGAATCAGTCCTTGGTCCGGTTCTGTTCAATATCTTCATCAACGATTTAGATAATGGCAGAGAGAGTACACTTATAAAGTTTGCGGATGATACCAAGCTGGGAGGGTTTGCAAGTGCTTTGGAGGATAGGATTAAAATTCAAAATGATCTGGACAAACTGGATAAATGGTCTGAAGTAAATAGGATGAAATTCAATAAGGACAAATGCAAAGTACTCCACTTAGGAAGGAACCACCAGTTGCACACATACAAAATGGGAAATGATTCCCTAGGAAAGAGCAGAAAGGGATCTGGGGGTCATAGTTGACCACAAGCTAAATATGAGTCAACAGCGTAACACTGTTGCAAAAAAAGAGAACATCTTTTGGAGATGTATTAGCAGGAGTGTTGTAAGCAAGACATGAGACGTAATCCTTCCACTCTACTCTGCACTGATTAGGCCTCAACTGGAGTACTGTGTCCAGTTCTGGGTGCCACATTTTGGATGCATCCGAAGAAGTGGGTATTCACCCATGAAAGCTCATGCCCCAATACGTCTGTTAGTCTATAAGGTGCCGCAGGACTCTTTGCTGCTTTAACAGTTTTCAAGTATATAAAAGGTTGTTACGAGGAGGAGGGAGAAGAATTGTTCTTCTTAACCTCTGAGGATAGGACAAGACGCAATGGGCTTAAATTGCAGCAAGGGAGGTTTAGGTTGGACATTAGGAAAACTTCCGAATTGTCAGGGTGGTTAAGCACTGGAATAAATTGCCTATGGAGGTTGTGGAATCTCCATCATTGGAAATTTTTAGGAGCAGGTTAGACAAACACCTGTCAGGGATGGTCGAGAATAATACTTAGACCTGCCATGAGTGCAGGAGCCTGGACTAGATGACCTCTCGAGGTCCCTTCCAGTTCTATGATTCTATATGTGAACAGGGATATTTCAAAGGCCTGTAACTTGGCCAATATGGGCAGATTACCACAGGGATAGCAAAAGGTACATCCCTAATGCAAAGGCCAATCCTCCCTGCCCATGGCCAAATTTCAAGTCCCTGCTCCAAGTAGGGGGAGCACTAGATCATTTTAAAGACATGGTTTCAGGAATTTAATATGGACAAAACAATGTATTTCCCCCTAGCTTTATTCTCTGAAACAGCTGCACCACTTTGGCTGAAATTTTCCCAAAAAAACACAGCCTGAGGCATCTGGTTTTCAACTGGAATGCTGGGTCAAAAAGGAACCCTGGCAGCTACAGTCAGCACCATAAAAAGTCTGATCGGTGGCACAGAGGGTGCCCGGGGCTAAGGCAGGCTCCCTGCCTGCCCTGGCTCCATGCGGCTCCCGGAAACGGCTGGCATAGGTGCATGGGCAGCCAGGGAGGCTCCACGCGCTGCCCCCGCCTCAAGCGCTGACTCCGCAGCTCCCATTGGCCGCGCCTCTGCCTAGGAGCCAGAGGACGTCGCTGCTTCCAGGAGCCACCACAGGTAAGTGCCACCCGGAGCCCACACCACACCCCCTCCTGCAACCCAAACTCCCTGCCCCAGCCCTGACCCCCCTCCTGCACCCAAACCCATCATCCCTGGCCCAACCCCAGACGGAGCCCTCAACCCCTCCCACACCCAAACCCCCTGCCCCAGCCTGGTGAAAATGAGTGCGCGAGGGTGGGGGAGAGCACGTGACGGAGGGAGGGGAGATGGAGTGAGTGGGAGCAGGGCCTCAGAGGAGGAGCGGAACAGGGGTGTTTGGTTTTCTGCAATCAGAAAGTTGGCAACCCTACCTGAAGTCAGGCATGGGAAGTCAAGCAACCCTAACAGGCTATGAGCCCTGCCGAGAATAAGGAGGAGCTCAGATCAGGCAACTCTGAATCAGAACTTGTGGGTGTTCTGTTCACAACTCTGCCAGTATTTGACTACCACCTTTAGCAAGCCGCTTAAGCAGTTTGTAGGTTGTGTCAAATTGAGATAGTCCTCACCATAAATACACGCAAGTACTCAAACCCTGGATGCTGTCCACACACAGAGTTAATGAGTCAGACTGATTCCAGCACACGGCAGCTGAGTCAGCAAGGGACTGACATGAGAATTACATTAATAAAATGAAAATATTTGCATTTTACTAAGGGCTGGTCAAATTACTGGAAAAATCAAATTTCAACAAAATATTAAAACAATGATACCTTTATAACAATGATGAATTCCCGCTTCTGCTTCCATTTCTGACCAGATCTAAATTTGCAAATAATTTTTAGTCTGAATAAGCCAAAATGCTAGTGATTAGTGAATTTCTTGTTAGTGGAAAGACTCAGTGTTTCATGTAATGGCTAGTCTGCCATCCTGAGGAGGTAGTTTCGTTTAGTGGTTAGAGCGCCGGACTATCTAGAATTCTGTTTTATTGCGACCTGGGGCAAATCACTTACCCTCATCTGTGCTTCAACGTCCCCTATTTCAAAAACTGGAATCTTATCAATCATCTCTCACAAGGTTCTCCTGAGAATTGTTGTAAGCACTTTGAGATAAAAGGTTAAGTGTAAAATACTACAAAATCCCCATACTTTTCTATATTTGTTTCAGAGTACTGAAAACACTTGAACATGGGTAACCCGGTGTAGGCAAAGGTTATTTAATATATACAAATATGAAATTAAATTTAAACTGAATGTGCCAAAATCCCTTTTTAACTGACAAATTATGCCGAATGACAAGCATGAAGTTGTGAAACAGCATTTCACAGAGAGAATAAGTAAAGTGTGAGTGACATAAAGCACAGTTGGAAAAAATTTGATTAGCTTTCCCATGTCACATACTATTTACCCTGTAAAACCACAATAGCCTCCGTGTGAATGTTAAACCCAATTTCCATTTTTTAGTTCAACGTAGGAACCCCCCCTGCCATGTGGCTTTAGCTTCCCACTGAAATGGTACATTTGCATTAAATTAACAGTTTGCTCTTTTAAATAACAGAACACTCTTCTCCCCATTTTTAATTTTAGACTTGAGATTGGGATGAATTAGAGCAAGACACTGGGGGAGAATAAGAGGGTTGGTGTATTTTAAAAGGAACTTTCTTCAGGAATTAAATGTATTTGGGCATAAGGTTTTGTGGGCTAAACCCCACTTCATCAGATGCATGGAGTGGAAAATACAGTAGGAAGATATATATATAGCAGTACATGAAAAGATGGAAGCTGTCTTATCCAGTGGGGGGTTGAGACAAATCAATTAAAGTGGGCTAGTTTCAAGGTATGAGTAACAGTAGGGGGAAATTAGCATGGGGAAATTCTGCATAACTGGAATTAATTTGCAAACTGGACACCATCAAATTAGGCCTGAATAAAGACTGGGAGTGGATGGGTCACTACAAGAACTAAAAAAACTGAATTTCCCCATGCTAATTACTCACATCTTCTTGTTAACTGTTTGAAATGAGCCACCCTGATTACCACTACAAAAGTGATTTTTCATCCTATTGATAATAGCACACTTTAATTGAATTGTCTTGATCCCCCCACTGGGTAAGGCAACTCCCATCTTTTCATGTACTGTTATATAAATCTTCCTACTGTATTTTCCACTCCATGCATCTGATGAAGTGGGTTTTAGCCCACGAAAGCTTATGCCCAAATAAATTTGTCAGTCTCTAAGGTGCCACAAGGACTCCTCGTTGTTTTTGCTGATACAGACTAACACAGCTACCAATCTGAAACCTCTTCTGGAATTGTTAGCCAAGGCAGCACTTCACACAGACAGTGACTCTCACAGAGTAGCATTCTTTGTGTCATTGCTAAGTGACATGACCACAAAGAAAACTGAGATTGAAGCTACTCTTCTCCTCTCTCCTAATTCTGTGATATGTGGCCTCTACAGCAATATCAACTATCCCCATTCACAGCAATATCAATACACTCCGTTTTAAATACTTCTTTTATGTCACCTCAGACGTTGCATTGATGTTTTTAAAATCAAAAGGGGTTCTACATTTTAAGATCTAACGTGTGATCCTGGGATGAAAATTATCATCATCATCATCATCATCTTGATGCCAGAGCTCCACCAAAGGTGTGTGTGTCCTGGGATCCATCCTTGCTCCCCCAGTTCTCAGAGCCACTCTGCAAAAGCTGCTCTTTGAACTTTCATCCCTGACATGTACTGTAGTGTTTTCTTTAGATCAGCAGGGAGAGTACATTCTGGCAAATGAGATATTCTTCTCAAGTTGTCAAACAAATATTCTCACCATTTAACTTCTGGGACTAAAAATCTGAATGAAAGGGAAAAAAAATCAGCCACCCATAAGTAGACAAGATTAGTATTGACAGACATTTCCCTTATGATATTCTTCAAAACTAATACTGAACGAGCCATTTGGAATTAAACTGGTTTCTTCTTCACAATGCTGCATGGCAATGTGCCCAGGTGACTTTGAGGCAGCTTGCCAAGGAGATCTGGAAGTTCTGCACTGGTAGTAGAGTTATTCACAGTAACAGAGAGATGGACGCTACAGTTGACAGTAAAATGGGCTGGTGTTGTGTTAAATGCTAATAGTGGAAATGAAACATATATCATTATAAGCAAGGTCTCGTGGTTTCTGCAATTTTGTCACTGCAGAATCCAGTGTTAAATTTACGGCGCTGCAGAAACCTTCTACCTGCCATAGGTATGCTTCTTTCATTTGCATTTGTGGCATTTCTGCTGCATCTTTTTTATTACTATTTCAATTTTCCACTTCAAATTCCAACATGAGAGTCCTCATCCCAGACTCTAGGCATCCATTACAAATTATCAAAAATACAGTCCAACAAAGACACTCTGCATACCAACAGCCTCTCTCCACAAAGGAAGCTGTCCACAAAACTGAAGTTTGCTCCATCTCAGCTCCCATAAAATCCTAGTTCCACAGCAAGCATCCTTCTCCAGATCTGCCACCCTAGTAGGAGTACCTCCTTTCATTTTGTTTTTATATTTACATAGTTTTAACTTGAATCTTCTGTTTACCAACTGGTCTTCACTTTTATATCTTTCATATTTATTTTCAACTTGAATGTAAATGTTTAAAGCTTGCATGGTTTTATTTTTGCAATGGCTTTTTTGGTTTTTAGCTTTTACTTTATTTGGCTAACTGCAATTTATTATTGTTATTATTCAATACACTGGTTTTCCTTTCTTATTTTGCATGTCCCCCCCCACCCCCCGAAAAAAATAATTTTCCTTTGGCCTCATCAGCTTGCCTATTTGCATATAGACAAGCCCACAAGCCACACAGAAGGATGATATTTGGCTCCCAGCTTTTAAGATTTGTTGGCTTCTTCCAGTCTCTTCCCCACTGCAATTGTGTAATTTTTTTCTTGTGGAGTATGATACCTTTCCATGTTTTTCATTGCCTTTGCTAACACCCAGTAAGTGGACATCAAATTTGATCACTAGCATTAACCACAATCAGCTGCCCCAATATTAAATATGACAGTCTTTGTCTATGATGAGTGCTAACTTGTGTTTAGCATCATTTTAGCTAACGTTCTAAAATTATATGATTTTCTAATGTAGACAAGCCCTCAAGGCGAATATGCTTGTTTTCTTCTTTGACTGCTTGCCAGTTTCACTGAGGAAATCCTGTAGCTCTGGATCAGGCATTAGGCAAGAGTCAGGTTGAGTTTAGCTAGCAATTAATGTCTTCTGCTACTTTTTGTTGTTCTTTAACAGCAGTTGGACTCTAAAGTCAAGAGAACGGGGTATCTGTGAGCCTGAACAATTTGCAGAAGCCTTTCCCGTCTACATAAAATGAAAGAAGCACAGGAATATTTTTTATTAACTTACAACCTATGGCTAGCTTCTACAGCTCAAAAGGAGAGGGAATCCTGAACGTGTGCCTGCTGTGTGAGCAGACTTCCTGTTTTGGCAGCAGCCTACACAACAAGTCAACTTGTTTAGAACAGGCATTTTCTTTAATCCCCACTACAGAAAGAAAACAGTGCATGGTGGAAAGCATGTACAGAGTACGGCCAGGACCAGGCAATGCAAGTGGGAGCTCTGTAACAATTTCGTTCACTCCTCCCTTACTTACACTTGGTAGGCCTGGACTTCAATGGAGCTACATCATTTACACCTGCTGAGATCTGCCCCTAGATTTCAGTTCACCACACTTGCTTAGTAATACCACCCCCCAAAATCATGAGATTTTAAAAACCACCAACATTTTAGGTTCCCTTTGAGTGTTTTCTGAACCTTTGGGTGCAACTGATTTACATTTTAAAGCTTTTCAACACAACTATGAGGACCAAAAATTAAAACCACAAACAATAAAGCTGAGATTCTCATGAAATCATTTGGCTCCAGGAGCTGGGGCTTAAATAAAAATACCAAATATTGCTGAACTTGCAGTAAAATCATGAGATTTGGTAATGTTGCTTTTTATCACCTTCAGTGGAATAAGGTAGTAAACACCTTGGTTCTCCAGGAGCAGAAAAATGTTTAAAATACTTTCCACATCCAGTAGGTGTCATTTTGACTTTATTTAAGGAAAAATGGGGAAAAAAACAGTAATATCCATAATACACAGAAGACAAGTTAGATAGCACTGCAAAAAAAAGGCTGAGTGTTTACTTGTCACCAGTCTGCTTTGCAGCTCTATAATTAGTAATTTTAATGCAGTTTGTCATTTGTATTATTGTTTAGCATCTTTATAATCAGCAGAGTTTGGGGTTATAAGTCACAAAAAGTGTACTATTACTAATATGAAAAACTAAAAAAACCCACAAAAATCACTTTCAAATAAACCATAAATATGTGATGCACGTTAGTGTAACAAAACCATTTTTGTAAACATTTTCTCCAACATAACATGTGCAGAAGATAAAAATAAAACACTGCAGTCATACAGTTAGGGTTACTTTGACAAAGGTACAGAAAGTATTACTTATTAAAGCTTAAAACTAAACCTAGGAGCTTTTTTTCTGCTCTTACAAAAGCACGGTTTAAAGAGTCCAACGTTCTAGATGTAGTGGTTTTGTAACACTGTTTTTACTTGTAGTTTGGCCACCTTGGGACTTCCGGGGAGGCAGAAGCTGCCATCCAGCAGTTCCAGTGAATGAGTTTCCCTCCGGAAGTATAGGAACTTCAAAAGCACATATCCTTAACCTGGGGAATCCCTGGAACATTCTCATGTACATGAATCGTATTGATTTCCAAGGTAGTGTGTGAGGTGGGGACAAGAACTAAATCCATTTAACCACACAGCGCTGTAAGAATTAAAACCATGCAGAATGACATTGAATTGATCAGTGTCAGCTAATTATGCTACAGGGCCATCTTGTGATTACATCCATGTCTGTGATTATGTCGGTCTTCTGAGTCCCTTTAGTTCATGATAGTACAGAGAACTGATAGCTCTTCTGGCTGATTGTAACAGATACTGAAGAAATGTGTCCCCACCCTTAACCTTCAGTGCTATCCAAAAGTCAAACAATTTAAAAAAATATTTCTAAGTACTCTTCTGCCAGCAAATGTAAGGCTTTCTTGATATGTGTGTTTGTGTGTGTGTGTGTGTGTGTGTGTGTGTGTGTGTACACCAGCTCCCTTTTAAACTGTTTCTGATGTTCAAAGGAGAACTTTCAGCAAAAAGGCTGATTAGATTAGAAGAATTTACAGCAGTCAGGGTTGATGCCAAAAGAGGGGTTCGTCGAGCAAAACATTTGCCCAGTTGGTGCTGTTACTATTAAAGCAATCAAGTGACCAGTCACTTGAACAATCAATCTGTTTGATTAAAGACTGTTTAAAAAGCCCTACCTGTCATGCCATGAAAGTAAATTAAGCACAGCAGAAGACAAAGCCCGTGAAACACTGAGAGCCTGTTCACTGAATGAACAGCTTAAGGCAGCTGTCAACAAAGTACCCCACCAAAACAAAAAAAATAAAATAAAATAAAAACGGTTGAATCATGACACTGTGCATTATTACATCACCAACAGATTATTATACACTCAAGATTTCTCAAGTAATGAACATGTAGCCATTAAACAAATTATTACTCTTGAGACATTTATTACAAATGTCAGAAACTTATTCATAAAATAAAACTGACTTTAAAAAAAAAAAGGGGGGGGGGGGAGAGCCAGAGCTGGGATCTTACACCTAAACACAAGTATATGCTGTTTTATGAATAAGCAGTATTAACTACATTCTTAAAATAGTTTTAGTGCATTGCATTCTTAGAAAAGAAAAACATCACCTTCCCAAAATGTTTCCTACAACATTTAACAGTTTATAGAACTAGACTAGTTATTGTTACCTGCCTGTTACTAAGCCCACATGTTAGAAGAGTGAAACCTCTGGTTTTAGGCTAAATTCATCAATCTTCCATTACTGATGAAGTTGCTAAAAATATTTGATTTCCAAACTTAGTAAGCAATTACATTAGTCAGTGTCTCATTGCCATAAGGCTATTTCAACCATCTCAATGGACTACTCTCCTCTTCTGCTGAAACTTGCTACAGAATAACAGTCAAACCTTTCATCTGGTAGTTTTGGTATTAAGATTAAATTAGACATTAATGGTTTTTCCTCTAAAAACGTATAAACTAAACCACCTCTTCTATGCATTAAAAACAATGAGGTAGGCACAAAAAAATAAACATATGTTGTTTGGAATTTTTTTTTTTCCATTCTGCAAGTGCAGACTGTGGTAAAACTGTTGTTGCACTTCTAGGTTTAAACAAAAATTAAACCTTTAACTGAGGCAGTGCTAATACTGTGACATCACCAAGTTCTGTCCTAACACAGAATCATTATAGAAAATGAACAAACTTTTTATCATCTGCACGTTTCAGGCAAAACCTGGTACACAGAAAAATGACTACGCTCTTGGCCAGGCCAAAATAAAACCAACCAAACAAAACCAAGAATTCCACCCCATCCCCCACCCTGTCCCCAAAAAAGAAGTTATCCTAGCCACTGTGTCGTTCACATTTTATAAATATTAACTTCTTAAAACCTGCACCTTCCTCTTTGTCCACATATTGTCACATTACAAAAAAGAAATGTCAATTAAATACATTGTTAACATTACTAGATTAGATCTGCCCTCTGCTTCAGCAAGACTTGACTCTCACCACCACTTGTCACCTTCTCTTGCCTGCCTCCTGCCAAATCAACAACATGTTCATGATGAGCCTCTCTCTTTTCACACTAACAAACGGAGTCATTCAAAGCCTAGGTATTCTGGAGCTGAACGGGGGGACGGGGAAAAGACCTGTTGCTTTCTAGTGTGATCCCAAATCTCAAAGACTTATAGCACCTGATGGTAATATCTTTACAGCACCAGCTGCATTGCAGCCTCAGTTTAAAAACAAAAAGAAACCTAACACTAGTGATGCCCGCACACACATTCAGATGGAGTGCTTGCATCAGTGCAGGTCTGTACTCCAGTTACTAATAATTCCAAGTTATGAGGATCTCGAAGGCTCTGGATGTCAGCAATCCCTTGTCAAATCACATGGCTTCTACCAGCTCAGAAGAGAAGTCCTGCCTAGGGTCATGAAATAAACTTGACTGCTTCCACCAGACCGTACAGAAGCAAAGAAAACCTGTGAAGAAAGAGACAAAAACTATTTACGATGGTAGCCAAGCGTTCAGATTATCTGCTTGCTCACCAAAGTCTGATGAGTAAGAAAAACAGCAGAGATTTGTGTTAAGCTTTAATGTTCAAGATATTTATAAGGCAATTAAAGAACATGGCGTAACTGAAGGCAAGAAATTGCAACTACCTTGTCATTCCGTTCACATAAGAATTTGAGTCTTTGTGCCCTTTTGTGCATGAACACGCCGTCCAAGTGCCCAGTTTCCACTGATCGTATCTCAATAGCCTTTTCTCCCCAGCCCATAATCTGATTGGATCGAATGTATGCTATAGAAACCAACAAAAAAACCAACATGTATTAAAGAGCAACATACAGCAATTGTAAAACCCTCTCTCAAAGGTGGCCTGCAAAGAAAAAAAAAATTACCTTTTTATTTTTTAAAAAAAAATTCTTTATGATGCATAAGGTGAGAACAGTTTAATTTTTTTTTAAGGGGCGGGTGGGTTTTTTTTTTTTTTTTTTAACCAAAAGTATCCTTTTTGCTGGAGTATTTATTGGAAGGCTAAAGTGAAAATGGGAGCTTTCACAACTCTCAATTAAATGGTTTGAGCGTTCAGTTTTACACAGAGCTTTTCTCCTAAGTGTTGCCAGCAGATAGGGTTAATTAGATGTAGGCAATAATGAAAAAACAGAACTCGAGATTTAAATGGAGTAAAATCCTTTCCCTTTTTAACTACCCAGGTTTCAGTTATGTCTCTTGTGGTGTTATAATTCCACTAATTATAATTCTCCTCCAAGAAGACTGCCAGCAAAAACAGAAATTTATACAAGGGGGAAAATTGCTCATGTAAAAAAACAAAAGTCTTTTACAGTTCGCATATTTTAAAAAAAGTTTCTTCCATTCTGAAAAATTCTACTAGTTTGAAAGATATTCTCTGTATTTTATATGGGACCACGATATAGTAAAAGCTTTGTTATCCGGCATGTTGGGGGAGTGAGTGAGTGAGTGTGTGTATGTGTGCGCGCGCGCACACACGCCAGTAAATCAAAAATTCCGGTCAGCTAAGAGGGAAGGAGTTTC
>NW_020664372.1:40512251-40523444 GCF_002925995.2 Terrapene triunguis
CGAGAACACGTGGACAGAACTCCAAGTTGCTGCTCTGCAATGTCCTGCAGTGGAACGTACCATAAGGATGCTGAGGAAGCAGCTTGTGCTCATAGGGCGTGAGCTGTTATACCCCCAGGAGGGGAAATTTTTGCTATTTTGTATCATTCTAAGATGCATCCCGAAACCCACTTGGAAATCCTCTGAGAGCATATGGCTTGTCCACACGATCTTTCTGCTATGGCAGTGATTTTTAATCTGTGGTCCGTAGACCCCTGGGGGTCTGCAGACTATGTCTAAGATTTCCAAAGGGACCTGCACCTCCATTCAACATTTTTTAGGGGTCCGCAAATGAAAAAAGGTTGAAAACCACTGTGCTATGGCAATAAAGAATACTGGAGAACTGCTAATGGGTTTGGTTCTCTGCTAGTAGAATGCCTGGGCATACCTGACATCAAGGGAGTGAAGTCTCTTATCTTCAGAAGAAGCATGGGGTTTGGGGAAAAATACAGGTAACTATTGACTGACTGATGTGAAACTCAGAAACAATCTTGGGAAGAAATTTTGGGCGTAACCTAAAGGAAACCTTCCCTTTGTGAAACACTGTATAGGGAGGGTCTGCCAAAATGGCTCCAAGTTCAATGACCCTTCTGGCTGAAGTGATGGCCACTAAGAAGGTCATGGCACAAGTTGCCATAGGTTCAAAGGGCAGACCTGTGAGTGTCAACAGGACAAGGTTAAGGTCCCATTGAAGCACAAGTTTAAAGACCAGTGGGAAGGTTCTGATCAAGCCCTTCATAAATTGCACAGTCGCCGGGTGAGTAAAGACAGAGGGAGGAAGGGCTAGGCCTGCAGTCTTAAAGGAGAGGAGATAGCCTAGGCTAACTGGGGTGCTCGCAGTATCTAGTGAATGTTGGCAGAGGCGTGCCCAGGCCAAATAGCCCTTCCATTTAGCTAGGTAGCAGGCTCTAGTACAGGGGCGGGCAAACTTTTTGGCCTGAGGGCCGCATCGGGTTTTGTAAATTGTATGGAGGGCCGGTTAGGGGAGGGGGTCGTGGCCCGGCCCCCACCTCCTATCTGTCGTCCCCCCCCCGGACTCCTGCCCCATCCAACTCCCTCTGTTCCCTGACGGTCCCTCTGGGACTCCTGCCCCATCCACACACCCCTGCTCCCTGTCCCCTGGCTGCCCCCAGACCCCCGCCGCCCCATCCAACCCCTCCTCTCATTCCTGATGGCCCCCCTGGGACCCCTGCCCCACCCAACCACCCCTTCTCCCTGTCCCCTGACTGCCCCCGGAACCCCTGCCCCTGACTGCCCCCTGCTGCCCCATCCAACTCCCCGTCCTTCCTGGCTGCCCCTCTGGTACCCCTGCCCCCATTCAACCCCCTGTTTCCCCCCTGACCCCTATCCACACCCCCGCCCCCTGACCACTACCCCGAACTCCCCTGCCCTCTATCCAGCCCCCCCGATCCCTGCCCCCTTACCGCGCTGCCTGGAGCACCGGTGGCTGGCGGCGCTACAGCCGCGCCACCCGGCTGGAGCCGGGCCATGCTGCCGCCGCCACCACCACCACAACCACACAGCACAGAGACCGGGTCAGGCCGGGCTCTGCAGCTGCGCCGCCCCAGGAGCTCACAGCCCCGCCGCCCAGCGAACCGAGTGAGCTGAGGCTGCGGGGGAGAGGGGACAGCAGGGGAGGGCTCGGGGGCTAGCCTCCCAGGCCAGGACCTCGGGGGCCGGGCAGGACGGTCCCGCGGGCCGTTGTTTGCCCACCCCTGCTCTACTAGAATCCTTTCTACTTGGGTTAAGGATTTCCTGAACGGGGGCAGAGCATGATTGTTCTATTTCTGATGCTTATCTAAATACCAGGCCATGAGGTGGAGTGAGTTCGGGTTGGGGTGCTTGATTTCCCCCCCCCCCGTGTCCTGGGTTAGGAAATCCAGAAATGGGCAGATCCTGATAGGCATGTGTACGGACATCGTTACAAGTTCCGTGAACCAGAACTGTCTGGCCAGGAGGGTGCTAGGAGGATGATGGTGGCTCTGTCGCGATGGCTCTTCCCTATGACCTTCAGCAGTAGCAGGATGGGCGGAAAGGCATATCTGAGGCAATCTATCCAGGAGAGCATCGCCCTTGGAATCACGAACCATGGCCTCCCTGGAATAATACAGGGGAAGTTTTCTGTTTGTCCGGGAGGCAAAGAGGTCCCATTATGGAGTACTCCATTGCATAAATATCTTGGTTACACTGTGTCATGGATCTCCCATTAGTGGTCTGCAGAGAAACTTCTGCTTAAGTTTGTCAGCTAGGGAGTTGTGAACACCTGGGAAGTATGCAGCTTGTATCGTGACGTGGTTTCTGATGCACCAGTTCCGACATCTGTCTGCTTCTAGGCAGAAATGAGATCTCTCTCCTCCCTGTTTGTTTACATACAACACCATGGTGATATTGCTTGGCATTATCTGAACATGTAACAAGCATATGAGGGGAAGGAAGGCCTTGCATGCAAGGTGGACCAGCCTCAGTTCTAGTAAATTTATATGCAGACTGATCCCTTGTGGAGTCCAAGTAACCTGAACAGTGTGGCAGTCCAGGTGAGCGCTCCACCCTATAAGAGAGGTCTCTGTCAAAATGGTGGCTCTTGGTATGGGACGGCTGAAAGGAGTCCCCACCATGACTTTGGTTGGTTTGACCAAGCGAGGGAGGGCGAGAACAGTCACCTTGGAGTTGATGCAGACCCTGTTTAGCCAGTAAATCAAGTGGAGTCAAGCTTGCAGACACTGCAAGTGGAATCTGGGGAACAGCATCACATAGATACATGTGGCCCAACAGCGAGAGACATTGGTGCACTGTAGTACGCTGTTTGCGGGTGAGGCGGTAAATCAGGTTGTTCATCATGTGAAATCTGCCTGCGAGGAAGAATGCTCTCGCAGAGACTGAGTCCAGTAGTGCTCCGATAAAGTTTATGGTCCTTGTGGGTGACAAATCAGACTTTTCTTCATTTATATAAATGCCTAGTCTAACAAGATGTTGTTCAAGAGATCCAGTCATTGACATGACTTCCTGATAAGATCGGCCTACCAGGATATGGGAACATTGTATAGCCCTGGAGCCTCATCTGGGCTACTACCACAGAGAAAAATTTCATGAATATCCTGGGTGCAGTAGTGAGTCCAAAGGGGAGGACCTGAAAAGGATACTGTTCTTCTCCCACCATGAAACGCAGGAAATTCTTGCGGGATGGGTGAATGTCCATGTGGAAATATGCCTCCTTCATGTGAAGAGCTGCAAAGTACATCCCTTCCTGAAGGGAGGGGCTTATAGATGCCAGAGTAATCATCCTGAATTTCAGCTTTCGGATAATGATGTTTAGTTGCTGAAGATCCATGGTAGGTTTCCACTCCCACCCCCTTTCCTGGGCATTAGGAAATATGGGGAAGTAGAACCCTCTCCCTTGGTACTGAGGTAGGACATGTATCGTCCCCTTGTATAAAAGGGATTCCGCCTTCTGATGAAGAATCAATTGGAGAGCGTGGCCCCCAAAGGGGGTTTGTGGGGAGGGAAGGAGACAAACTCTATGGAGTATCCCCGATAGATAATCTCCAGGACCCAACTGGTGACACAGCTGTGGGCAAAGAGCATGAGACGGCCCCTAAAACTGACAGGAGGAGAAGTGGTTGGCATTGCTTTGAAGAATTTCTGGACTTGGGCGCATGACTTGCATGCATACTCACGTGTGGAATACACATAGGGTTCATCACACGAAGATCAAAGGATTTAACAAGGAAAAAAGGAGCTGCCTCTGGTTTGTGGGTGTATTTTCAATAGAAAAATAAAATTGCGACTTAGCAGATCTTAGCAAGGATGTCCTACAATGTTAAGTCTCAAATATTTAATAGCACTCCTATTTCATACAAGAACATCTTTGACTGTTAATTTATAGGGGAATTAAATTACATAACTTGCTATGGTATCAGAATATTTACCATAATAATGAGCTTTTTATTTGTTTAGGGTTGGGGGGGGGGAGGGGGAGAAGAGGAGGGCAATTTGACCACTAACACATCATCTTAAAATCACTCAACAAGATCTTCAGTTGGTGTAAATTCTCATAGCTACATTGACTTCAATTGGAGCTATGACCGTTTATACAAGTTGAGAATCTGGCCCCTAACGTTTACAAGAACAAACCGTAGGGGCCCAATCCAACGCTCACCGAAGTTAGTTTAAGTCTTTCCATTTACTTTAATGGGAATTAGTCTGGAGTTAACTGTCATAGAAAGAAATGTGGTAGGTCATTATGGTATGAGACATTTTGTCTCATTAAAGTGCCTCCTCTATACTTTAGGTAACTATGGTAATTTAAAAATATTTTTAATATAAAGTACTTTACTGCTTAAAATCACAATAAGACTATCAAATCACATATAAGCCTATTATCAATTAAGAAATCTCTCAAAATAATACCAGCCCAAATCCCTTTAGAAATGCAGGTTATCACAACTTAGCAAAAATATATCTATTTTCAGCAAACTATTAGGAACCTTATGCTCAATAAGCTATTTTGTTTACCCCAGTACTCTATAAACATGCATGTGGACCGCAGGGACGTACTGGCCACCGCTTCCCACAGCTCCCATTGGCTGGGAACGGCAAACCGCAGCCGCTGGGAGCTGCGGCGGGCCGTGCCTGCGGACAGTCAACATAAACAAAATGTCTCGCAGCCCACCAGCAGATTACCCTGATGGGCCATGTCCCAAAGGTTGCCGACCCACTTTACAGGTTACGTTTGATTCTCACAGGATACATACCAACTGATGTGGGCATCTCTCCCCACTGCAGAACCACATCTTTGGTGATCCTCCCATAGGTATTAACATAAACCCCTTCATCCTCATAGCAAACTAGCAGCTCCATTCCATCGGTGTTTGGGAGAATAATGATTGCGTGTGGTTGGATGCTGCTCTGGATCTACAGAAGCAAAACAAAAGCAAAGATACTATTTTTTACATGAGCTACTCCAGTATACAGGGCTGGCTACCTTTTGTTTTAAAGCAGGCCATGATGAGGTAAGGGCCCTTAGGAGAGAGACATATCTCAATATCTAAGTCCTATTGAACTGTCATCTCCAGAATATTTGACTGACCAGTTCTATTGTATGACCTGTAGTGACGCCTTCATTAGTCTGCGGTTGAGATTTTCAGTGCTGACTGAGCTAGACGGTAATACGGCAATGCGAGCCAAAGCGCAGAGCACTGGACTGGGACTCCAGAGACTGGATTGTATTCCCAGTTCTGCCCTTCACTTGCTGTGTGACCTGGAGCAAGTCACTTCACCTCCCTGTCCTTCTGTGTCCACTCCCACCATTTATCTGGTTAGATTGTAAGCACTTTGGGGCAGGGATGATCTCTGATGGTGTGTTTGTAGAGTGCCTAGCACAGGGAGGACCTGGTCTTGGTTGGGGCCTCTAGGTGCAAATAAAGATAATATATTCAGGTGATCTTTAAGATCCATAAAATACTTATTCTTCAAGTTATTACCCAGTTTATATTTAATTCCTGATGTCATTTTATTTCATTTCTAAAATTTAATTTTCTCAGTGCACCAGCTGCTCTGTAATTGCCTGTGTCTACTGCAATAAAATGATAATTCATTTTATTTTTTTAATAATTCTGGTCACTTCATTTTAAAGGTAGAAAAGAAAAATGAAAATCAGTAATGTTTCTACTAATGGCTTGGAAGTGGACTTGATTAATAATTCTAGAGTATACATATGAAGGAATTATGCAATTTACTATTTTTTTCAAATTGATATAAGACTAGCTATAGCTATATAGTCTATTATTATCCTATTTTTGTTCTCTCTATAAATTTTGGAGGGCTTCATGTTTGCAAGTCTTGAACTTTTACCAATAGTAACCTTCTAAGGCAGAAATGTATTGAACGGCTTTACTTTTTTCTTTTCTTTTTTTTTTTTTTAAGTTAAAAAGAAGTTTGTCTTGCAAAGAAAACCAAGAGCACACAACAAAACCCACACCAGAATTCCACTCCCACACAGAACTGCCCTTAAAAACTATCAATGACTGTAACAGACGCCTCCTCTTTTAGCCTTGTCCTGCCTAGGCTGTGTGAGTGGCCTCAGGGAACTGTTGCCTTGCTCTGCCTCATCTCTCCTCCCACCTGGTGGTGATCTCACCATTGTTTCAGTCCCTGCGCTTTCACTGCAAGTCAAAGGTCGCTCCTCTTGCAGTCATCTGCTTCCAACGATTTTTTTGTCAATATGTTCACACATTTATACTTTATCAACCCTTTTCAGTTTGTTGTTTTTTAAATGTAAGATCCCATATATGTTCGGATATAGGATAGTTTTATATCTTTTACACCAGCGGTTCTTAACCAGGGGTACATGTACCCCTGGGGATATTCAGAGGTCTTCCAAGGGGTACATCAACTCATCTAGATCAGTGTTTCTCAACCTGGGGGTTGCAAGTGCAGGGCCAGCATTAAGGTATGACAAGCAGGGCAAATGCTGGGGTTCCATGCCATAGGAGGCCCCAAAAAGCTACGTTACATGCTTCAGCCCTACTGCCTGGGACTCAGGCTTCAGACAAGGCTCACAAGTGAAAAACTGGCTCAAGCATCACACTGAAATGTAAGTACAATACTTATATTCCAATCAATTTATTTTACAATTATAGGGTAAAAATAAGAAAGTAAGCAATTTATCACTAATAGCTGTGCTGTGACACTTTTGTATTTTTAGGTCTGATTTTATAAGCAAGTAGTTTTTAAGTGAGGTGAAACGTGGTGTGTGCAAGACAAATCAGACTCCTGAAAGGGGTACAGTAGTCTGGAAAGGTTGAGAGCCACTGTTTTACACATCTGTTTTAACAAAATTATGTTATTTTCATTCTTGCTGTAAGACACGCTAGCCACCACAAGGCCTGAACTAGCAAGCCCTCAAGATCTTGAACAGGCCTGTTAACTGTATTATTTTGAGTATGCATTAGGACTGGAATTAACAAAATATGTTTTGTACCTAGTACTTAGAGGAGGTGTAATGTTCTATGAAGAAAAAAAGGTTTAGGATTTTTTTATTTGTGGGTTTGGGGAATTTTTTTTTTTTTTTTTTTTTTTAAGTGCAAGATGCTCTTATCTTTTAACTAACCCACAAGTGATAATCACAATTTCAGAAGTTAGAAAAGCATAGTGAAGGGAATAGATGACTTTTCTGCATGGTTGCTCTCGGTATGATCGTACCACAGCATTTGAACACCTGTATATCTTTTCAATGTGAAGTAAGGGGAAAAAACCCTAAGAAATAAAAATCCCATACTGAGCCACAATTCTTACATGTGTTGGCAGATAAATATCATAGACTGATCCTGAGTCCACATCAACAGCATGGAAACCAGCACAGGAACCATAGATCACCTTCAGCCTTTGACCTTCCTCTACAGTTAGGTCCACCAGCAATGGCTTATGTACCAATTCTCCAAATGACTGCAAGACAGTAATTAAAAGGAGTCGTCAGATCTACATCTCTGCTTAGCACACAACACTGAGATGGGAGTCTGCTTATAACACACACACACACACACACACACACACACACAGGCAGCTTGCTCCTGCAAAGTCATCACACTTGATCCAGCAGCGTGGTTAAGCACACGCCTTTACAGATGTGAGGCATTCCACTGAGGTTAAGCCCCTGCTTATGTGCTTTGCTGAATTGAGGTCAGAATAATCATATCTGTGCAGGATTCAGCCATATTACATTATGAACTAAAACAACTTCCCTGGACTAAAAAAGCAAAAATAAAAACTAATCATCAAGACATGTTAAACTGCTTTAGTATGTTTTTAATTTGTAAGTGAGCATCTCAACTTCTGCACAACAGTTTGTGTAGTGTGCAGTGTGGCCTCCCGCTGACCCAGAGGGGGAAGAACCACCCTCTGTGCCCAAGTGGGCGGAGCCAGACCTGCCTCGCCCCTCCCACCAGAAGTGGGTAACTGGAACAGGAAGTATAAAAGGTAGAGCCTCTGGCTCAGTTGCAGCCAGGCCACCAAGGGAGACAGACATGTCCTGCTTGCTCCAGCCTGCTGACGCTGCAGCTGAGCCACGCGACCCCCTGCCCGCCGGGGAACCGGTGTCTACCATGGACCTGCCAGGACTACCACTGGCCACCTACCTGGAGGAGACGAAGATATCTCGTGGTTTCTGGTACACCCCAAGGGGAGGGGAGGAAGTGGCCCAACAACAGCCGACTTCAGTCTGGCTGTAACGCTGCCTGAAGCATGGTAGGCGTGTTGCAGCTGGATTCCCCGCTGACCCAGTGGTGGATCACTCTGCCCCCGTTAAGGCCCTGGGTCAGGGCCTGGTGGAGTAGTGGATCCCTGGGGTGGCAGCCTCCCCTTGCCAGGTCAAAAGGCCTGCGTTTGTCAGTTGTCCACTGGAGCTAGGACACCCGACCCCTGGGTTTTCGCTCTGCCCCTGCATCAAAGGTCCAGAACTAACTGGTTTCAGAGTGGTAGCCGTGTTAGTCTGTATCAGCAAAAAACGAGGAGTACTTGTGGCACCTTAGAGCAGTGCTTCTCAAAGTCGGGCCGCTGCTTGTTCAGGGAAAGCCCCTGGCGGGCCGGGCTGGTTTGTTTATCTGCCGCATCCGCAGGTTCGGTCACTCGCGGCTCCCACTGGCCACGGTTCGCCGTCCCAGGCCAATGGGGGCTGCGGGAAGGGCAGCCAGCACATCCCTCAGCCCGCGCTGCTTCCCGCAGCCCCCATTGGCCTGGAGCGGCGAACCACAGCCAGTGGGAGCCGCGATCGGCCGAACCTGCGGACGCAGCAGGTAAACAAACTGGCCCGGCCCGCCAGGGGCTTTCCCTGAACAAGCGGCGGACCGGCTTTGAGAAGCACTGCCTTAGAGACTAACAAATTTATTTGCCTAAGGTCCCACAAGTACTCCCTGTTCTTTTTCCAGAACTGACTCCTGGGTTTTTGCTCTGCCCCTGGACCATGGGCCCAGAGCTAATTGACTATTGTGTTTGCTCTGCCCCCGACTAAAAGGCTTGGAACTAATTGTCTCCTGTGTTTGCTCTGCCCCGACTAAAGGGCCCAGAGATTACAGATGGCTGGGTTTACTCTGGCCCCGCTTAATGAGCCCAGAGCCTGCAGACTACGGTGTCTACTCTGGCCCCTGCCAAAAGGGCCCCGAGACCACAGACTAAGGCATTTGCCCAGCCCCTGCTTAAAGGGCCCAGAGGAATAGACGGTTAGCTGCTCAGCCCCAGCCTAAGGGCCAGAGCCTACTGGCCCTGGGATCCCTGCTTCTGCCTAAGGGCCGGGACCAATTGACTATCTGGGGGCTCAGCCCTGTTAGACCGGTCAGAACACTAATGCCTAACGCTAATTCCCCTGATACTAGGCAGTGGTCCCGACGGCGTAGAGAGGCGGTGTGGCCTCCCTCTGCCCAGAGGGGGAGGGACTACCACTCCACGACTAGTTTGGTAATGATACCATGTGACCAACGATATTCTTACAGCACTTGTAAAAACAAGTGAGACTAACATAATTTAGTGATTTATTCACTTGCAGCAAGATTGGGATTTGGTTCAATTATCTGTCGCTTGATTTGTATATGTAGAGGACAAAACACACACCTGTGTAGTACCTCAAAAATTAATCTGCCTAGAATTGAAGCATGGTCTGGAGGTTCACAACCTTAGTGAGCTTCTTCTGCATGTTTTATGTGACCACTTAAAATAAATTACCCGCAGAGAGGAGAGAAGTCCAGCAAGGCCTTAAATTTTCACTCTCCTTAAGCAGGAGTCACTCCCACAGCTGCACAACTGTCTGCTTTTCTGCAGCTGCCACATGATGCGGTCACCCTGAGCAATCTCCTTGTTAGGTTTTCCATTTATGGTTTATGTTCAGAGTTTCAATTCAGAATGTTAATTTAGTTACATACACAGACTCTTTCATCTAATAAACATCAATAATGGCATTATAATGTAATCCAGAATTAGTGACAGATTTACTAGAGAACATGTAACTATATATCAACATTGTGGGTTGTTCAAACGTTTTTATAAAAGCAGTTCTATAACTGCAAATACACATTAGAAAGCCCAAAGACGGTTAAAATAGACTGTTACCTTAAAGGCCATAAATTTGTGGTATGGCTTTGGTGCCCATGCATAGACTTCCACAGAACTCTTCAAAGCGATTACCAAGAATTTGATTCTTTCGTATTTTACTGAAATCAAACAAGAAAATAAACTCAGCAGCAACTCCAAACTTTTAACTAACTTTAGGAAACAAGAAAACTATAAAGTTGCCACATAATTTTAAACATTTGAAGGTTCCAGTTAATATTGCAATAACATTCCTATTTCTAAGTAGTTTAAAGTAGGGTTTAAAAAGTCACACACATTTTTAGTCATCTGCTTCACAAGAATCTTTAATCTTGTCAGTGACTCAATGAATACCCATGTCTGGAATAACCTTGCCAGTACGCTACATACAAAACATAGATGCTGTTTACATAACAAAACGGAAAGTTAACTTTTGGGTCGGGGTCCTTTTTCACCTAAAAACCTGGTGAAGAGTTTAAAAGGCAGACTTGCTTTCACAACACTGCTGTTATTAATGCGTTGTGATTAAGCTGAAGCATAAGGTACTAGAGGAAGAAGACAAGGAACTCAAATGAAGGAAGGAAGATAAAGCCAGTTTTCAAAGCAAAAGTAACAGCAAGTTTGCTAATGGAGCACTTTCCTTTACCTCCAAGATCTAAAATGGCTGCGTTAGTAAGGGACACATTAAAGTTGGGTGGTGAAGAATCATCCTAATGGAAAGGTAGGAAGAGGTGTGAAAAAAACCTGTTCCCAAGAAGTCACAAAAAGAGGCTAACATTTCAAGTACTGGCCAACATCTGCTCTTCTTCCCTTAAAGTTTAGACTCCCCCTGCTAGGGCAAAATGGAAAAATTCTCCAAACTGGTAAGAAGTTAGAAAAAAAGATTTCTAGGCAAACATGGAACATTTTTCCAGGTTCACCTCAAATTTTTGAGCGGTGGTTTTTTTCCCCCCAAAACAAGAAGTTGCAAAGCAGCCACACACAAAAAAAACCAAAAAACATTTTGCTACATCACGAGCAGGGCCGGCTCTATGATTTTTGCCGCCCAAAGCAAAAATAATTTTGGCCACCCCCCCCCCC
>NW_020664372.1:40523544-40538959 GCF_002925995.2 Terrapene triunguis
CCCCTCCCTCCCAGGTTTGAGAGCCTGGGAGGGAGGGGGAGACTCTGAGTGGCCACAGCGCGGGCGCTGCTTCTCCCCCTCCCTCCCAGGCTCTCAAGCCTGGGAGGGAGGGCGAGTAGCAGCGCGTGAGCAGCAGCGGAGGTGAGCTAGGGCAGCCGGGGCACATTTTTAGGGGCGGCATTCTGGCGCCGGCCATACCGCCCCTAACAATGTGCCGCCCCAGGCACCAGCTTGTTTTGCTGGTGCCTAGAGCCGGCCCTGATCACGAGCAAAGTCTCATTACATTCTTCGGGAGGAAAAAAAGCTGCATGTGTCAGAAAAGGTAATATTTTCATCATGTAGCAAATCTGTGAATTCTCAAACCTCTTCTGCATTCAGATACAAGATAAAAACTGGTCCTTTGATAGAGCTCTGCTGGCAACTACTGTTCAGACTGTTTAAGATATATGGGATTGGGGAGGACCAGAAGTAGGAAGTGGCCATTCAACTAGAGCTGCAGGCTCTCCATTTTCCACTTCCATCTGAGTTTTTGAAGGATAGTATCATGATCTTCCTCAATTTGTATTTCTGCTAGTCTCTTTTGTGATACCAGTTGTGGATGGGTGATGCACAATCGGCTTGTACATGTTACTACTTTCCAGCTAGCCCAGGTAACAAAGGATTTGAAAGTTTCCTGAAGTAGTGAGAAATCCTTTCCCCTTACATTTCACATCCAGCCTTGATGCAAAGCGACTGTACTGCAGAAAACAACCCCGCTGTTTTAATACATACTATTTTCATGCCTTCTAACTACTCTCTTTATTGCCATACGGTCTATATTTGTTTTCTCCAGGCATACGGTAGGGAGATGGAGCTGTTCTTCAGAAGGAACTTTGCTCCGTTTACTCAACAGGGAAGTAAAAGCGGTGAATTTTAAGTGCTGAAGACCTGACACATTTTCATCTACAAAAAGATGTTTCAAGTCTCCAGTTGTATTGAGTCTGCCTCTCTGCAAAATACAGTTTTTGTCCAATCTTGTCTATCTTGAAAGAATTCTTAGGGTTTTTGTGCATGAACGTCATCTTATCTGTGAAAAGGAACTTTTTATGCCCTTCTGTGTCTGCTTGGGGTGCTTTCTGGAACATATCCAGTCTTAGCTACCAAAGAGTAATTTATTATCCGGGAGAACCATAAACTGCCTCAAGCATCTCTGAGATCCCTACATACCACTTCACCCTTAAGTCTGAACCCACTGCTGCATCAAAGAGACAAGGAAGACATCAGTGCCAACTGTTTCAGTGCACAAAGCCACAGTGTCAGCTCCAAGACTGCACCGTTATTAGATCTGCAAACACAACTATTTCCAGAGCTCATCATTCTTGGGAACTAAAACGTACTTGTCAAAGAGGCCTCCCTACTACCTGAGAAGATCTACTGTATATTTATGGTTCACAGTATAGTTCGGTGCTAAACTATAGATGAGTGTAACAAATCACTCTTCATCTGGAAAAGAATGCTCTCAGTTTCATGTCTTCTCTGTTGGAGAGTCCCTTTTATATAGCTGTTAACGTATTGTTAAACAGGTTGCTTCATTAGGTTGCTGAAACCTTTGGGTGTGACACAGGAGAAGTAAGTTATAAATTGCTTTTTGGATCAAGTTTTTGGTTCAGCAGTTTCTTACTGAGATATTTATTGACTACTCACTACTAGTAGATTTTTCAAATGTGTGCACGAGACAGACTGATTGATTACAGTCCAATTGCTCAAACTGCTACTATACACTGACCAGTAGAGTCTGACAAAAGGTAAAGATTTGAAGCAAAAAGACATGAGTTTGAAAGATAGGTTAGTTGCAGTAATAAATATACCTTAAAGTGAAAACAAAGCAAAATCATTCCAGGGCAATAGTGGTGCATCATCATGACAAGATCTCATTTTGAAGCAGAGCCAGCAGAAACAGTACTAACTTACTGATGTTTTCTGGATAGTAACCCACAGCAGGTTAACAGGCTTATATGTACTGTCTGCCATCCATCACAGGCTTTGGTTCAGAGGGGGTCTATAACCCAATTAATCTCAGCAATTTAAGAAGCACTAAAAACTATCTATTTAATGGAAAGGCACTTCACCCCACAATTGCACTCAGTTCAGTCTGAGAGTGCATTAGGAAATGCAATGAGGTAAGGGAAATCAATGAATCATCATTAACTTAAACATATGTTCCTGTTACCATAAACCCCTACAAAGCTGGCATGCTTTTTTGTTGTTGTTGTTTTTACAACAAATCAGCCTCTAAGAGAAAAATAAAAAATGCATTCTTTTTCATTCCAGTGTAACTGGAGGTTACTGATCTGTAAACGGAGGTTCTTCGAGATGTGTGGTCCCGCTCTATGTTCCACACACGGGTACACATGTCCACCATGTGCCTGAGTCTGGAATTTCTTGTAAGCAGTATCCATTGGCCCACATATGCTCAGTAGCTCTCCTTGTGCTCCCAACAGAGGGCATAAAGGGCAGTGTGGGCCGCCACCACTCCAATTTCCCCATTCTTACCACAGTGTAACCAATCTGTGCCAGAGGGGACGGAGGATGGGTGGTGGAATACAGATAAGGACCACACATCTTGAAGAAGTTCCATATACAGGTAAATAACCTCTATTTCTTCTTCGAGTGATGGTCCCTATGTATATTCCACACGTGGGAGATTAACAAGTAGTAGTCAAACAGGTGGTGGTGGACACAGAAGCGATAGCTGACTGTAGTACTGCTGTCCCCACAGCCATATCTGCAGTTGATGACTATACCAAGGTGTAATGTCTGATAAAGGTATGCAAAGAGCTCCAAGTAGCTGCCCTACAGATCTCTAGTATGGGTATGTCTCTCAGAGATGCAGCTGCCCCCTGGTGGAATGAGCCTTTTCCCCTTCCAGGATAGTGGGGAGGGGCAAGGAGGATGCCAGCTAATTGGTAACCGTGAACAAGGTTCATTTTGAAAATCTCTGCGCTGATATAAGTTGACCTTTTTATTGCTCTGCTATGGAAAAAAATAGGTGTCTTTCTAATGTCCTTTGTTCTTGGCAGATAAAAGGCCAAAGCCTTCCGGACATCCAGAGAATGCAGCCTTCTTGCCTCTTCCAAAGCACATGCTTTAGGGAAAAATACATGTAAGTGGACTCATCAAATGTGGAAACTACCCTGGGTATGAGTCTGAGGTGGGGGCGTAGCGAGACCTTTTCTTTATAGAAGGTAGTATATGGTGGGCCCGCTCTAAATGTTCCCAGCTTACAAACTCTTTTGGCCAATGTTATAGCTATGAGAAAAGCCACCTTCATGGGTGGCCATAGAGCATATGGCCGGTGGCTTAAAGGGAGCCTTAGTGAGAGAGAACAGAACAAAATTCAGGTCCCACTGAGGTGCAAACTTCACTGCTGGTGGAAAGGATGTGAGAATTCCCTTTAAAACTCTAGTTATGACAGGGTGTGTGAAGATTGTATGGTTATGCATCGGAGGATGGAAAGCGCTGACTGCCGCTAAATGCAGCCATAGGAAACTGAATGCATGACCAGAAGACTTAAAAATAAGTAGATACTCTAAGATACCAGGGATTTCAGCAGAGTCCAGAGACAAATTGTACTGATGAGCCCAAGCGGAGAAACGTTTCCAGTTAGCTGAGTAACAGCTTCTCATAGAATTTTTTCTATTTTGGTTAAGGATGGTTTGCATCTTCTTGAAACATGAGCATTCTATCTCCAATGCCCATCCAATTACCAGGCTCTGAGTTGCACCGGCCCTGGATTGGAGTGTGTGACGTTGTCCCTGTGTTATGTTCCTGGATGGGTGCACTGAAAGCTTCAACAGATCCACGTACTGCAGTGTTTCTCAAACTGGGGTCGCCACTTGTGCAGGGAAAGCTCCTAGTGGGCCAGGCCGGTTTGTTTACCTGCCCCGTCCGCAGGTCCGGCCGATCGCGGCTCCCACTGGGAATGTGCTAATAAAGTTTGCGGATGACACAAAGCTGGGAGGTATTGCTAACACCGGGATATCATACAGGAAGATCTGGATGACCTTGTAAGCTGGAGTAATAGTAATAGGATGAAATTTAATAGTGAAAAGTGCAAGGTCATGCGTTTAGGGATTAATAACAAGAATTTTGGTTATAAATTGGGGACACATCAGTTGGAAGTAACAGAGGAGGAGAAGGACCTCGGAGTATTGGTTGATCACAGGATGACTATGAGCCGCCAATGTGATATGGCCATTAAAAAAACTAATGCGGTCTTGGGATGCATCAGGCGAGGTATTTCCAGTAAAGATAAGGAGGTGTTAGTACCGTTATACAAGGCACTGGTGAGACCTCATCTGGAATATTGTGTGCAGTTCTGGTCTCCCATGTTTAAGAAGGATGAATTCAAACTGGAACAGGTACAGAGAAGGGCTACTAGGATGATCCGAGGAATGGAAAACCTGTCTTATGAAAGGAGACTCAAAGAGCTTGGCTTGTTTAGCCTAACCAAAAGAAGGCTGAGGGGAAATAGGATTACTCTTTATAAATATATCAGAGGGATAAATATCAGGGAGAGAGAGGAATTATTTAAACTTAGTACCAATGTGGACACAAGAACAAATGGATATAAACTGGACACTAGGAAATTTAGACTTGAAATTAGACGAAGGTTTCTAACCATTAGAGAAGTGAAGTTCTGGAACAGCCTTCCCAGAGGAGTAGTGGGGGCAAAAGACATATCTGGCTTCAAGACTAAGCTTGATAAGTTTATGGAGGGGATAGTATGATGGGATAGCCTAATTTTGGCAATTAATTGATCTTTGATTATTAGCAGGTAAATATGCCCAATGGTCTGTGATGGGATGTTAGATGGGGTGGGATCTGAGTTACTACAGAGAATTCTTTCCTGGGTGCTGGCTGGTGAGTCTTGCCCACATGCTCAGGGTTTAACTGATCGCCATATTTGGGGTCGGGAAGGAATTTTCCTCCAGGGAAGATTGGCAGAGGCCCTGGATTTTTTCACCTTCCTCTGCAGCGTGGGGCACGGGTCACTTGCTGGAGGATTCTCTGCACCTTGAGGTCTTTAAACCACAATTTGAGGACTTCAATAACTCAGACATAGGTTAGGGGTTTGTTACAGGAGTGGGTGAGTGAGATTCTGTGGCCTGCATTGTGCAGGAGGTCAGACTAGATGATCATAATGGTCCCTTCTGACCTTAAAGTCTATGAGTCTACATGTTTGCATTGGATGAGTAGGAGGAAGGCGTTGAAGCTGGACAGACTGCCCTGGGTTCTACTAAGTTGATGTGCATTGTGGACTCCTGTGGGGTCCATACACGCACCCCAGCCCAAGTAGGAGGCATCAGTAACAATAGTTTGACTCGGCTGTCGGTGTGAGGAAAGGGATCCCTGCCCAAATCTTCTCCAGTTTTGACCGCCACACAAGAGAGCCTAATACCTCGTGTGGAATTGTGACCGTGTCGTTCATGGTGCCCTCCTCTGGTGAGCGCACAGAGAGAAGCGAGGGTTGTAGGTAAAGTAGATGTAGCCTGGTGAACAGTGTCACATGTCTGCATGAAGCCATGTGGTCAAAGAGGGAAGGCAAGTTCTGACTGATGCCCTGGGTCTGATAACAACCTGCTCTATAAGTGTGCTCATGGCCTGAAACCTTTTGAGAGGTAGATATGTTCTTGCTGTAGTTGAGTCTAATGACGTCCCTATAAAGTCTATACACCTTGTGGAGGTCAACATGGATTTTTCATGAATGATGCAGACATGTAGGGAAGGTAAAAGGCTGAGCAGATGATGGGTTGCCCGGTGGACTGCCTCATGGGAACTGCTTGTGAGAAGCCAGTCATTGAAGTCTGGGAAGACTGTAAATCCTTGTCTTCTCATCCAAGCAGCCATCACTGAAAAAACATTTGTAAATACCCTGGGTGCTGTGGCCAGACTGAAGGGGAGGACTCTGAATTGGTAGTGGTTTTGATCGAAGAGGAACCTGAGGAACCTCTTGTGGGCCATTCAGAGCCAAAAACAACGTGCCCTCTTCTAATGAGGAAGTTATTGATGCTCAGGATATCGTGCGGAATTTTAGTTTTTCGATAAACTTGTTTAACTGACATAGATCGAGAATCAGCCTCCATCCTCCACTCTTCTTGGAGATCAAGGAGAATAGAATCCCATGGTGTTGGGCTGGAACCTTTTCTATGGCTCCCCTGAGGAGCAGGGTGTTCACCTCCTGTTGTAAAATCTCCTCGTGAGAGTGGTCCCTGAAGAGCAAGTGGGAAGGAGTTTTCAGAAACTCAATTAGATGGCCGCCATGGACAACCTCTGATACCCATTTGTCTGTAGTTAGCGCCCACTGGTTTTTGACAAATTGGGGAAGGCAGCCTTCAAACATTTGAAGAGGGGAATGAAGAGTCATCATGAAAGGGGCTCGAGTCTCAACAGTCCCGTCAAAAGAAACACTTTTTCTGGGGTTAGCATACAAAGTGGCAGTGGATGTTGCAGAGGCTGGGTTCACTGGTCTATTTTGTGTGATGGCTCCTGAGGACACTGATGATAAAAGGGCCGAGGTGATGGTCTTGCCTTATAACCTTGTCTATGATGGTTCCTCTTGAGGGGCAGGAGTATAAATGCTCATCGAGCAAAGAATTGTTCTTGACTCTTTGAGGGCGTGGAGAGACCCATCCATTTTCTAGTGGAATAGGTTGATAGTATCAATGGGTAGATCTTGAATGTACTCTGCACCTCTCCAGCGAAACCCAAGGATTGCAACCACAAGTCTCTCCTCATGACAATGGCTGTAGCCATTCCCCTTGATACAGTATCTGCCACATCCACCATGGCTTGGAATGAAGTTCTGGCCACAAATGTGCCCTCACCCACTAAGGCCTCTATCCTCCTCAGGAAGCTTGTCCTTAAACTCTAGAAATTTAGCATAATTGATAAAATTGTATTTGGCCAAAAGAGCCTGATAATTAGAGATCCTGAACTGGAGGGAGGTGGAAGAGAAGACGTTTCTTCCCATAAGGTTGAGTCTCTTGTGTGCCTTATCAGAGGGAGTAGCCTGTGGGTGCTGTTGCTTCGACCGCTCTGTAGCCACCTGCAACACCAGGGAGTTTGAATGAGAGAGAAAGAAGAAGAGCTCTCCCCACTTGGATGGGATAAAGTAGCGCTTCTCAGCTCTTGTAGGTGTGGTAGCACACGAAGCAGGGGTGCACCAAACCACTTTTTCTGGATCTATAATGGGCTCGTTGATAGAGAGGGCCACACTACTGGGACTGGAAGGCTGCGGAATGTCTAGTAAGCTGTGCTGAGGCTCCTGAATTTCCACCAGTTGGATGTGCAGCTCTGCAATAGGAGTGGTGAATGCAGATGGGGGAGAGCAAAGATGTCTTCTGGGGAGACAGATGTCTCTGACCACCCCAGAGTACGAAGAGAGTCAATTGGTGGAGCTGGCAGAGCCAGAGCCTCTCTGGTCAACGTGGCTGTCGGCTCCCTCCAGGGCCACATCACTACCAGTACCCCTCGGTTCCCAAAGTGGACAGAAGCACCAGGAGCTGTCTATCCCACATCTTCACCATCAGAGCTGGCGTCTGAACCGTCGGACCTGTACCCTGGCAAGCCTCCTTCTCTTGTTGAGAAGATTTAATTGTGCCTAAGATCTTAGCACCTGTGTGAACTGGCTTTTCTGATTTTGATGGGGTCAGGGAGGGATCCCATCTTTTTGGGACAGTCTTAGACATTGATGATTTGTCCTTATGTCTATGAGAGTGCACCTTACTCTCCTGTGAAGCCTTCCTTTAGGTTTAACAGACTTATTCTCCATTCCCAAGCTTGGAGGGTCACTGCCCACTTGTTGAGGCTGATGTATGTGGGGGGGCGGGGGGGAAATGTGGTGGTGGCGGCTGGTGACTCGGCCCAGATCTGATTAGGGTTTCATTGTCTTCTCCATGAGGTGTTTTCTGAATCTCAGGTCCCAACCCTCACAAGTTCAGGGGGAAAGAGCGGCAGATGCTGCACTTGGCAGAAATGAGAACCTCACCCAGGAATAAAAGGCAGCTTTGATGTTAATTGCTCACAGAAAAGGAGTGAGGGCAGGAAACACAGTTTTTGAATGCCAGGACCCTGGGCATAATCCCAGACTTCTTTGGGTGGGGAGGGGAAAAAATGCTAACTATATATGCTATACCACACTATAAAAACTACTAAAAAACCTAACTAGATACATATTTATAGGAATAAGGCAGTATAAGGGATCTGAGGACACAGAAGATTCAACTCAGACCATGCGCAGTAAGAAGGAACTGGAGAGGCATCGGCTTGCACCGCCCTTTATGCTCTCAGTTGGGAGCACGCGGAGAGCTACAGCACACGTGCTCTTCAACTAACATTGCTTGCAAGAAATTCCAGATTCAGACACATGGTGTGCATGTGTTTCCCACGTGCGGAATACAGATAGGGACCATCACTCGAAGAAGAACATGGCAAAACAAAAGTTAAGAGGAATCAGTTAATATAAACAGCAACTATCTTAGTAAGACGTCTCTGTTACCTAATTTTATCCTGACAGATTGTCACAATTCATTTGCTACTTACCAACTTTATAGTGCACACAGCCTTCCAAGTCGCCCACAGTTGTCCAACCCTGTTTCTTTTCTACTTCAGGATCATTATGTAGGATTTTATTTCTTAACCAGGACAAGTAGTAAACTCGCAACTTGTTCTTCTTACCTAGCCACAAAATGCAACATTTGTTTTAACAAGAATTTCATGCTAATCACAACAAAAAGACAAACCAAAAGACCACCATGAGATGAGAAACTGCTGTGAAAGCAAAGTGATTCTGCTAAGCATTTCACAGTCACACTCAAGAGTTTTGAAGCCAGAAGGATCATTCAATCATCTAGTCTGACCTCCTGGGTATCACAAGCCATTAACTTTCAACCAGTTACTCCTATATTCACCCCAATAACTTGTCTCTGACTAATCTGTGTTTGACTAAATTTACATTTGTGATCAATACTGAGTCTACAAGATTATAGCACCACCAGCACTATTCCAGAATCCTTCCAAACATTATTTCATAATAACCTCCTGATAACATTGCATGAACATAAAATGACAAACTTAAAGAAACAGTTCTGGGGCGGTTTTGGTTTTGATGTTTAAACCCCTCCCACTTTTTAATAGTAAGATTGTAATTCCACAATAGCAAGCAGCAATCCTTTGTGTGTGGAGACTGAAAACAGCTATGATCTACAGCAGCTCTTATTTGTGTGACACCAGAAAAGAGAGTGGGGAAAAAGAGTTTTGTGGCTGAAAATCATGTACACACATACCAGAAAATAACAGTCATTACTGGGACCAGGTCTGAAAGAAGGTAACAGCAAAGCAGGCTATGAAATTAGCATCTATGAGTTTCAATACCTAGTGACCAGCACTTTTCGACCACTCTAATCATCCCTCGGTACCCAAACGGAACAGGTTTTATTTTTAAATTATTCAAACAAGGAAGAAGTTGTACCACAGAACAGTCTTAAACAGAGTCTCATTGAGTGACATTTACTTACAACATGTATAATGTAAAAATGTTTTTAACAACAACGCTAAGACCACGCTGCGGTGACTTATACTGAGAGTATCATGTGTTGCTAAAACACATTCTCCCTCTTGCTAAATGTTGACACAAGCTTGGCTGGCAGATTACTTGTGTCCCAAATGGTGCAACACTGCAAGCAGGACAGGAAGCAGGAGATGCTTATTTACCAGAGATGTGATCATCTAGATTTTGGGAGAAAGGGCAGCTTGGACACTTATATTATAGGGACACTTGTAAGGGTCACATCTAGCCCAAGCTTCAGGCTAGAATGATAGAAGAAGAAACCATGCATGTGATGGGAAGGAACTAAAATAAAAATACTGAAACTACTTTTAAATAGGACAGGTTACCAAATATGGAAATGGTAGCATCATAGTCAAGCTCATCAATGGCTCTTGCACAATGTTCAATGAACAACTGCGAGGCTATACAGCATTTGCTATATTATCTGTGAAGAGCTGGCAAGTTACTGCTTCTTCTAGTCCTGGCTTCTTCTCCTTGCTTCCAGCTGTTTCATTGTAAAGAAGTAAGTGCAGGCCCATAAATACAGCTAGAAACAAAGAGGAGGTAGGCTGTCTGCTTCCACTAGGAGTTCTCATGGACCACACCTACCAGAAGAACAGTTACACACAATTAAATGTTTTCCCATTAATACCACTACTCCACATAGGCATTTGAGAGTGGGAAGTTGTGTGATTGTGATGAGACAGGGGGTTGACAGGACTCAGAATAGAGAGAGTAGTCGAAGTGGGTCTCTATTATAGTCAATGGAATTGGTCCCTAAGGCACTCTCTCTATTATGATGTGGGTCCATATTGTGGGGAAAAAAGGAGAACCCATGAACTACATCGTCTACCATAGGTTCCGCAGGAGAAACATGCTGCAAAGTATAAAAAACATGAAGATTCTTGGTCCAAAAGCAACCATATATGCAGAGACAGATCACACACTACAGTGCCATAGTGTGGGTCACTACCATTCTATACATTAATCAACATTAAGTTTAATCTTTTTTGTCATAAATTTATATAGTTGGCCATGAAAATTTGCGTTGGGCAAACAAGATATCCCAGGAACAAGCTTTTAAAATGATTTTTTGAGGGTGTTGAGGGAGAGTATGTGAGGAGATGACCAATTAACTTCACTGAGTTGAAGCGCATGAAGAGGAATTTCATTTAAAATACCATAACTTAGAACCAATATTCATTTTTAAAAGGTCTTTCTGCTTTGATCGAACCAAAACATACTGAAAAAAGTAATGAAATTACGGGTAACGTTGTTCTTAATTTATCCCTACTATGCTTCGGTACAGCAGGGTCTACAGAAGGAGGTCATGTACCATTCAGGTTGTTGGTATAGACCAGGGGTCTCAAACAGGCGGCCCGCGAGCCCCTCACAGCCCCCCCACCCTTCCCCAGTGTTTACCAGAGTGGCTCCTTGTCTGCCTGCCCTGCCCTGCGCAGCTCCGGGAAGAGGCTGGAACATGGGGAAGGGGGGGCGGAGGGGCTGTGTGTGGCTGTTGCTTCAGGCAGCGCCCCCAGCAGCTCCCATTGGCCGGGAACAGGGAACCACGGCCAATGGGAGCTGCTGGCGGCGGTGCCTCAAGCAACAGAAACACACAGCCCCTCCACCCCCCCTTCCCCACGTTCCAGCCTCTTGCGGGGGCAGGGCAGACAGGCAGGGAGCCTGCCCTGCCCTGCCCCCGGTACGCACCGGGCCAGATCCTGCCCCCGGTACGCACCGGGCCAGATCCTGCCCCCTGAACCCCTCCTGCAGCCGAACCCCCTACCCTGAGCCCCTGCCGCACCCTGCACCCCGACCCCCTGCCATACCCTGCACCCCAACCCCTGCCTCACCCTGCACCCCTCCTGCATCCCAACCCACTGCCCTGAGCCCCATGCTGCACCCCAACCCCCTTCCGTACCCTGCACCCCTCCTGCACCCTGACCCCCTGCTTTGAGCCCCCTGCCGCACCCTGCACCCCGACCCCCTGCCCTGAACCCCCTGCCGCACCCCACACTCCTCTTGCACCCCAACCCACTGCCCTGAGCCCCCTGCTGCACCCTGCACCCCTCTTTCACCCCAACCCCCTGCCCTGAGCCCCCTGACCCCTTGCTGTATCCCTCACCCCTCCTGCACCCCACACCCCAACTCCCTGCCCTGAGCCCCCACCACACCCCACCCCACCCCTCCTGCACCCCCTGGGGGCAGGGAGAGGGCAGAGTTGGGGTGGGGATTTCGGGGAAGGGGTTGGAATGGGGGCAGGGAAGGGGTGGGATGAGGCGGGGCAGGGGCGGGGCCAAGGGTGGCGCGGGGGGGAGGTGTCAGTAATGCGGCCCTCGGGCCAATGTACTAGTCCTCATGTGGCCCTCGTGGTCATTTGAGTTTGGGACCCCTGGTATAGACCATCCCGACAACACAGCTCTTTGGCACAGGATCTGTGCCCTCTGTGCTTGAGAAGTATCTAGTACATTATGAGTCCTTACACTACAATATATATAAATTAATTTTAAAAGCCCTATGTTATAAAACTATTATTAAGGATGCAAAATTAAGTATTCAGGATTAGGAAATGCCAGAATTAAGTTTGTTCACGCAGCCTTCACCTGCCACTTCATATGTATGCACGATACAGTGTCCCTGTTTGAAGTTTACTGGTTAGAGTTGCAGCAAATAGTTCAGTTACAATAACTGGGATTTCTGATTGTTAAAAATCCATCAAGTGGAAAGTTGCCTTTAGAGCTTTCTCTCTAAATCCCATTAAAAAGTGTAGTCATATAAATGTATGTATGAATCAGCAAAAGGTCCCAAATAGCTACATTAATAGTGTTGACTGTGAACAGCCACTTGAGCATATGGCTCATAACGTATTACTTTTTCACATCTATTTGAACTAATTAAGTAAAGGACAGATGCTTCAGTTGGGTTAGACTACATTGGGGATTAACCATTTTTGGGGGAGAGGAGAGGGAATGCTTAATGGCAGGCTTTATTAAGCTTAGCTCTTTAAATATTAGGGGTGCGGCCCCCTCACCTCTGCGCCAGACCCTGAATACCAAGTAAAAGGGCTAGAGTGGTGTAAAGTAGCCCTAGGGGCCCCAAATCTGACTGAGGGAAGATTCTCTCTGGCACATGCACTGTGAACACAGCCGTAAGGCTGCCTCTAGAGAATCCTTTCAGAAGCTCTGGAGTAGAGACTGGAGCCAAGGCACACAGTACTGCAGAGATCCTGGGCAGTGTCATAGCCCAGTGGGCAGCCCAGGGAGGCTGCTGTAACTTAGATGGCCCTGGGGACCTGTCTAAGTCACACTGGAGTCCTCTCCAGTCCCGGGAGCAGCCCAGACCAGGATGGTGCAACAAGTGGTTTAAAACCACTGTAACAGCCTGAACCCCCAGGCTGCAAGATCTCTTAGAGGATTAAATGGAATCTGGCAAAAGTGGGTAACATTCAACAGTCTCCTAAAGAAAACTAGTGAAAAACACACCTACTCCCAGAGTACATGGTTTGGTTTTCTTTCCCCATCATTTACTAAAATTCACCAAAGACCAGTAATAAGTGATACAGATGGATTTTCCCAGTATGTGATTCTTTATTCATATCTGGCCACAAGATAAGCAAGCACAGGGAGTTTCTCAAAACCAGAAATAGCTTTCAAAATGATTTTTTTTTTAAATCTTTGCAGTCTAGACAAAAGAAAGAATCACATGACTTGCAGGAAACTCCTCTGCCTTCCAATATGCATCCACTCTGACATACAAGGTTAGTTACATAAATGTGCCTATGCATGTATTTACACAACTGCTAAACAAAGTAAACTGATCTGACACTGTTGTCACAGACAGATTCAATTATAACTGGTGTATTCCCTATGAAGCATCCACAGAAATGGAGCACCAAGAATAAAGAGAAAATTAGGAGGAGTCTTTTAGGTTTAAAGTTGTAAATCGTTCTAAAAATCTGGGGGTTTTGCCAATTGCAAAAACTCTATTTTGGCCCTTGAATAAAAACACCATTTCTTGTGAGCACCACCATGGACTAGCAGTTGAAGTGTACGACTGGAAGTCAGGAGATTTGATTTCTATTTCTGGCTCTGTCACAGGCTTGCTGCGAGATTAAACTCAAATCACTTAATATGCAACATTTTCCTTATTTGTAATACAGGAAAATTTCAACTAGCTCCACTTATTTGTGATTCTGGCCTATCTCCCTGGGGTGCTGCAACCGTTCATTAACGTTTGTAAAATCCCTAGGAATGTGCTCTGTAAGGACAAGTGATTGCTTTTATTACTGCTGAATTATTTACTTTGTTTTCAGCCATTTCTAGATATTCATCACTGTAGTATCTGAGCATCTGATACATCTTTGCCTTCTAACAGATTAAGGACCTGCAACTTGCTTTTGTCAACTTGCATAAAACTCTTTTGAGTGTCACAATAACAAAATAAAAGCATCTAAGCAATTCATTTTTCAGCTTTTCAGGAAAGTAGTAAACACATCAGCTAAAGATTTACAGTTTTGAAAAATAAAAACAAATTACATTTTATGTTGATGTAATTTTATTAAATTTTCCTCCTAAAATCCTCCTGCAAGGCAATTCATTCAAACATAGCAGAGATGCTTTTCAAACTTTACCATCACATACATTCAAATATTTATTTCCTGAAAAAGGTGTTTAAACATATTGTGGACCAGTTACTTATGTACTTACATTGCTTAAAGTGAAGTTCCTTTAAACAAATCCAAATCAAACCCCAAAGAGACAATTACATGACTAAGCCCATTAAGCCAACTGTTGGGAGAAGTTTGGTTAAAATTAAGCATTTCCATTTGCTCAGAGTGATGTAGGCAAAGAGAACATCTTAAACAGGGAATGGAAAGATACCCAAGGAAAAGCTCAGGCTCAGAATAGCCAGGAACTGGTGATGGAGTGGGAGGAGGGGCGGAAGAATGGGATGGAGAGCATAGCAGGCAGGAGACCTGGGAGAGAAAGGGCAGTAGGCTTCCCCCACAAAGTCATCTCATGGGCCAGAATCTCTGCTAGTTCTCATCGAGCTCCCATGCTAAAAATAGTAGGGTAGCTGTGGTAGCATGGGCAGCAGATGCATGGGCTAGTTGCCCTGAGTACAAACCCATCTGGACCCCATGGTATGTATTCAGGGTGGCCAGCCTATGCCGCCATTGCTGCTACCTGAGATACTGTAGCTACACTACTATTTGTAGCGTGTTAGCTCGATGAGAACTAGCACAAGTATGTCTACTCAAGCTGGGCATCAACCCCTAGCTCCAAATGTAGATGCAGCCTCTGTGGGTAGAAACCCTCCCTCTTCACTGTACTCTGGTGACCTCCTGTAAAACCCAGGATAGAGGACAGTGCTTAAGGCATAAGCCAGCTACAGCTCAACCAATTTCTTCAGGGTTAATGTAACGTGTCTGAATAGAGGAAGCAATATTCTTGAAGGAAACAAACTGGACGTGTCAGGGTGTTTGAATCGTGACTCACGCAACTGTAAACAAAGCTAAAAGAATTTCACATAAGATTTAGCCACAGATTTTCGTCACCAACGTGGGATACATTAACTAATGGACATTACATAAGCAGGGTTAGGTAGTATCTTTGTTTACAAGTCTATTGAACTATACACTGCATCAGACGGTTTAATGGTGTCATTCAAATAGATACCCAGGGAGCACGTTGGAAGCTATCATGAAATATTGTACACAGGGCCGGCTCTGGCTTTTTTGCCACCCCGGGGAGGGGAGGGCGGCGCTCCGCTCTCCCCCCGGCGGCCGGGGGGAGGGCGCCGGAGGGGAGGGCGGCCAGAGCCCTG
>NW_020664372.1:40539059-40675242 GCF_002925995.2 Terrapene triunguis
CCGCGCCGCCCCCCTCCAGGTGCCGCCCCAAGCACCAGCTTGGGTGCCTGGAGCCGGCCCTGATTGTACATTATAAAGGTATAGGGTTTTTTAAGTTCCTGGTTTAATCTTTTTTTGTAATTCAGTCGTCAGCCATAAGTGAAATGTAAATGAGTTATAGTCGATCAAAATATTACAGGTGTGTTTAAATGGAAATGCAGCGACGGGCTTTACTACACTGGCACAAAGGTGGTACTTTAGATAACAAACATGTACACTCACATACTGCACTGAGCTGGCTAGGGTCTATGTGTACCACTATCTTCTAGCCAATGGTACCAGAAACTGCTCCATTGTGTATTGCAGAACCTAGACACTTAATACATAATGGAGAGTCTCCTTTAGCTCCAATGTTAGGGGTCTATGTTCTTGGAGCAGAAGAATCAGAGTCCTATCCCTGCTGCCACCAGTTCTGAGTGCTTGTGGAGTGCAACATAGTGACCACTGTGTGAAGCCCTAAATGACCCGGGGTTTCATACAACAGAGCATGGCAAAAGTTAAAATACAGGAGAAAGGTAGACGGATAAAAACAGATCTGTAAGAACCATTTGCTGTAAACTCAGTGAAATTGTGTAATAAATGAAGTAGCCCTTTTAAATAGCCCCTTGGAGCCCAAAGTGTTTGGAGTTCCCAGCTTTAGTAAGAAACCATTATTCATTAGGACACGTTAAAGTGTGAACTATTTAAAGAATGGCCGTATCTCTCCCTGTTCGATCAATGGGCTACAGTCTCACTAAGTAAAGATACATCCAGATGCGACATCCATCTACTCCATCGTATCAGTAACTTAACCATGCCCATCTATGCTGCCCTTCCTCCCCGTCCTTCCATGCTGCCTACATCTGCACTCTGCAACGGATTTTCTATTCTAGTGACCTAGACTCAAAAGAGGACTTATAACTTCCTGCACCCATTCTCTCCCAAACACAATACAAATAAATAAAACAGAATATTTTATCATCTTATCCTCCAAACTTGTGAAAAAAATTTCCTTCAAAGCAGGCAGTTTGGGGTGTTTTGCATGGAAGTTGGTTCATAGCATTAAAAAATGTGAAAGCATGAAGACTGAAAAATCCTGGGCCCAGAGATGTCAATGGCAAAAACTCCCATTGACTTCAGCGAGGTCCGGATTTCAGAGAAATAACATATTGAAAAATGGGCATTACCAGATATCGTCACCAAGACATTCAGGCCTTCGAGTACATCCATCTGCTGGAACCGTCTTCGGTTTATTAGAGGATAAACCTTCCCCTGACCACTTCTATCTAGCAGCATCAGACCACTCTCAGTTCCCACTAACAAATTCACTCCTAGGTTAAAAAAACAAAACACCCAAATTATAATGCATGTTTTCCAGGTATTTTGATTAAGTCATGCTTTACAGAACATCTTACAATGCTTTAGGTATTCAAACCCAACACTGATTCCATCTGCACACCTGGCAGAGGGATGGAGTAGCAGAGACCCCCCCGCTCACTGGGATAGGTAGGTGGAACATGAAATTTATCGCACATACACTAGCAAGAGGCTGATACGCAAGAGGAAGCGTTCCAGAGCAGGGTCCATCCTCCACTTCCCAAGAGCTGAAGATAGCAAGGGTTTTATGAAAAAAGTCATGCAGAATTTAATAGAGAAAGACAGCTTAAAACCATTCTATAGAACTTAATAGAATGATCTTTCTGTGACTGAATTCTACAGAGTGGTTTTAAAAACCTACAGCTTTATCACCATTAAACACTATAGGGTTTTAGAATAATTTTTATAGAACCCTATTTCATTTTTATAGAACCGTATTGGTTTCATCCCTATCTAGTTCTATAGGACTTTATTACAAAGAGGGTTTTCAATGGGGAATTGTCCTTGATCTCAATAGTTCCCCCTTTACATACACCACACTCATCTGGTTAGTAGATGTCTATTAAATTTTTCAATTCTTGCCACCATAACAGACAGCTATTGCCACAAATTATGTGAAGAGAGCAAAAGGACAGCTGAAATACAGCACAAGGGATGAGAGTCAAACCAATTTCGTGACTCGCTTTATTAGACCCCCTCAAACATTTATTAGACATCACAACATAAAGCTTTTATTTTTAAATGCAATAAAACAGGTTGAAATAACACAGGTAAATTCACAAAGCTATACAATTCTGGCTATTGTGAGTTAGAAGCTGTCACAGTAGGCCAAATTAATCCCCGGTTTAAGTGTACTGGTGATAACAAAATTACACCAGGGACTAATTTGGCCTTGTATCCTAAACTGAGCACTACTAATACAGTAGATCTGATTCAACTACACAGAAATTAAACAGTGGGTAGCCTTGCAAACTACATTTATGGCAATATCTAAACACAACAGGACAGCATTTTAGGATGCTATGACAGCCTTAAATCAGCAGGCTCCTTGCTTTTATTGATTACTGTCTTGTAATTTCAAAAGGTACATTCTTCCCTACATCTCACAGATCATTATGTCTAAGCTGTGAGGAAAAGTACCTAATCATACTGTAGCAATAGCACAGGGATGGCACTAATTAGTAGAGCAGATATTGACTGATTTGTTCTTGTCATTAGAACTCTGAACAGAGCCTTAATTCATTTAGGCTTCTTAGTATAGGTTATGCTATATGCTTAAAAGTAAACGCACATGTACATTTGTTCACTCAAGGTCTTTTCCATCCCTTTTGGGTGTCAGGGCCCTATAACTCTTACCCATATCCTTCTGTGGTGTCTTTAACTCTTCATGTATTTCTGACAGGTATTTCACACCCCATTATATACAGCCAGTTGTTCCTTCCCTTCCCCATTTAAATAAACTGATATGGGCAGTGAGCCAACAGTAACTAATGCCTAAACTTTAAAATGTCTTTGTATTTGCAGCATTCAGGCCTATGAAAACCTCTAAATTTTTTTCCCCTGCAGCTCAGCAGTTCTAATTTTTCAAAGTGTACCCGCTACCACAAGTACATTATAAAAGTGCCTTTCTTTTGTATTGGGGGACTGGGCATCTACTTCTCTGATATTCCATCTATATTATTAGCATTGAACTTAACTATTTAGATAACTTCCTGAGAGAATCTTATAAAAATTACAGCCTTAAACATTATTTCATTACAATTAGTAAAGGCAATAAAAAACCCCTCTCTCTTTACAGGAACTATCACACTTAGCATGGCAAGGACCAAACTCCTACCAAGGGTAACTAGGCACAAATCCATTGAGAATAAAGATGGGCCTGCATACACCAGAATGAATTTGGCCTAAATGTTTAACAAGAAAGTGTTTGCTATAGCTGTAAAATACCTCCAGGATTTTATTTCAAATCAACAGAAGAATGAAATATGAAGATCAAAGAAACATGAAAGTGCTAAACACGAGTGATGGCCCAGCCCCTACTGGCAGGGCAATTTGGTTTGGCATGGAAGTGTGTGACACTTGTTCCCAATTTATTTCGTGTGATTTCATTCTCCTTTCTCTCTTTACCCCACTCTCACTCTGACATCTTCCATTTGCACAAAGTTATACATTTGCACTGAAAATTATTCACACCAAAGCATGTAAAAATATTAAGTCTACATTTGGGCAAAAACTGACACTGGTGAACTTTGATAAAGCTGATTGATGAAGAGGTGCTGGAATGGTGACAGCCCCCAAAAAACACATAGCCTCATAGAATGAATACTGGGTGGGAACTGCTTCTACCCCCATTCCTATTCCTGTCCCTCCCTTCCTCCCCCCAACACACATCTGCTGATAACTGGCCATACTCCTATTTTTGAATATAGCACTTTATGAAAATGTACTCATGAAGAAAGTAAATATAATTATCCTTGCTTTATAGATAGTAAAACTAGTCTAGAGATGTAAAGTGAAACAGATGAAGCTAAGTGGTGTCATAGTCAAGATTAAAATTGAGGTCTCTCATATCTATCTAGCCCTTCTCTTCATGTGTCAGTATATTTATGCCTGCATCTGTAATTTTCACTCCATTCATCTAAAGAAATGGGTTTTTTACCCATGAAAGCTTATGCCCAAATAAATCTGTTAGTCTTTAAGGTGCCACCGGACTCCTCGTTGTTTTTATGTCTATCTAGACAATTGTGCTTTCCAGGCAAATTGTTTAGATCAACTACTTCAAACTATCACACCTAAACCCATCTTTAGGTACCTAAATGTCTAAATTTTCAAGTGTTCTGTGTATCTGCAGGACTTTCACTAAGTTCAGACACCCAGGTTTGAAAAATTGCAGTAAGACAGCTTTGCTGAGCCAGTTTCCTAATACACAGAATGAGAACAACATATCTATCTACCTACCAGCATCTTAAATCATGCATGTTTTCAGACCTCCTGTGTAGTACATATCATTATCCCCTATTTTACAAATGGACAACTGGGATTTAGTGAAGCAAGTAGAGAACCAGGAGACCTAGATTTTGAGCCTAGGTTTTTTGTTTTTGTTTTTTATATATATAAAAAACTTTGAGCAAGTCACTTTACTTCTCTGAGCGCCTCCTGTAAAATAGCAAACAATATTTACCTACACACCATAACTTGTAAAGTGCTATGTAAATGAAACTATCACAGCAGCCCCACGCTTAATCTACTAATCATGTGACTTTGGGGAAGGACCAACTCTTTCTCCTCCAGCTTTTTCAACATTCATAACTGTTTAGTGTTTTTGTTTTAAAGCATTAAAACAGATATCAGTATCAAAAGGACAGGATTCTGGGAATTAGTGTGGCCAGTGTTGAATTCTCATGGCACAGGCGATTTTTCTGCTACTGTAAAGCCAGTGGAGATGACTCCTCTACAAAACCACCCTGGGTGTAGGGGGCATATCAAGATAGGAAATGGGCATCAGACCAATCCTTCTCTGGCATAAGATAACTAAGAGCCATAACTGTAAAATGGCACATTGGCACCCCATGATCCTAGCCCCAAATGCACTGAGCAGAGCTTGGAAGAGAACGTGGCCCATAGTCTCAAACAGAAGAAGTTGCCTAGTTACTTGCCCTATTCTCTCCACGTAATTATGTGATTCGATGTGAGATCACTAATATAAAAGTTATAACATGAAATACGTTCTAATCAAGCCCTTTGATTTCTCAGCAAGAATTCTGAGAAGCAAAATCAAATACAATACCCTTTTTGAACCTATCATTAACCTAACAACCTTGTACTGACACAAAATGCACAGCAAGATTACCATAACCCACAAAAGCTGCAGACATATACTAAAAAGAGGTTTAAAAAGTTGAAAAGAATGTCCAATTGGCTGACAAAATTTTGAATGATTATTATTCAATCCTGAGAATATACCAGTCAGAACTTGCATCAAGCCAGACCTCAGAATAGGCACATCGTAAGCACAATAGTAACCAGATCTCACTATGATGACATGAGACTGAGCTTTTATTACTATGTAGATATTCCAAAATATCAGACACTTATTTGTCCTTGCTCCTTAAATGAATTTATGAACAGTCTAGACCCCATTTCTAGGTCATTAAGCTTATACTGGTGTGCTCTGAGCTGCAAAACTATTTTCATATACACCAAGAAGTTGTAAGAGACACCCTTCCATCCCTCCCTGTGTTGTAATCTATGGCTTATTTGGACACTGGATAATTGCTGAGGTACAAATCGCTCTCACTCTTCATGCACTTAGAGAGAGTTCATAAGATCAATCAAGTAAATGAAAAGAAAAACAAGGAAATAAGGGGAGGAAAGGAGGGAAGGGAGGGACGCAGATATACATTACCCCATAAGGCAGCACACAAAATCTCAGAATTGAATCTCTTCTTGTATTTGCGAATCTCTGGAGTGTCACTTTGTGGTCGTGTATTGGTAGGATTCACATTGACAACTGATCCCTTCCTGGTGGGATCTTGCCTTATTGCCTCTGACCTCATGGCTTCACTAGAAAATCCCACTGGAGGAAAAAAAAAAAAAAAAAGTACATGTAATACTATCTTCTAAGTGCCAAATATTTACCATATACTTTCTATTAAATAACCCAGACAGTAACTGATAATATTAAGCAAGTCTTTCTTTTTGTAAGAAATGTAAATGGAAAAAGGAAATAATATGCAATCCAGTGCAAATCAAGTAACAAGCATGATGGAAACATTCTAAACTACTGTAAAGAGCAACTCAAGTCACTGAACCTTTTTTTTTTTTCCCCCAGTTGTCTTCTTGCATCTACATTACTTACCCACAGAAGTCACAGTTGTCCCACTAGATGGAGAAATCTGTAGTAATCTGGGGTCTATAAAAGGTGTAAAGGAGGAGGAAGATTTGTGTTTCTGGAGTGTGTTACTAGCGGACTGAGTCTGCAATGTAAATTTCAACTTTATTAATATAAGTGACAACAAAAAATGATGATAACAATGAACATTTCTAAGTCACTACAGAATTTTACCGTTTTTCTGAAGCCCTTTCCCACCCATCCCCAACCTTCTATACTTCCTATATTCATACAGCAGGCACCATAGATGCAGGTTTCACACATTACCACTAAATGTAGTCAGTGTGTTCTTCACCCCATTAGCTCAGATTTTAAAGGAGATGTTTGAGGAATGGTCACAACAACAGGCAAAAAGTAAGGGAATGTCACCTTATCATCGGTTAAAATATGTACGGGACTTATGAAGTTATTAGAAGCTAGCACTACTTCATTACATAATTTTAATTTTCTATTTGTGAACTGCCCACTACATACTTCTATTTGTTACGCATCTCCTGAAATGAGCTTGTTTAATATGTTATGAAATTTGATCTCTTAGTTTGGGCAACAAAATCTAAATACTCTGGGATCAGGCATTCACTTCTATGATTAATGAAATTTCAATGTCTGGTACTTCGTGTTAATTCTCTACTTTTGTTTTTTTTAAACTGAGCCTCTTGCCAGAAAGCTCCAGCAGTTTCTTCCACCATCATTTCACATATTACACCTGTATCAAACAAGGGGCTCATTAGTGTGAAAGGTGCAATAAACAGTGATATGAAGCTATGAATATGTAGTTGATAAAAGCACTGGTGCTTTATTTAGTTTTGTATTCTAAACACAAAAAAGGGAGAAAGACAAGTGAAACAATGAACTGTTAAAAGTGGAGATGGAATGACTGAAAAATCCTTGCCAGTTTAGTGAGTTAAGTGTTATAGTGACAACATTGCACATTAAAGCAGAATGGCACAAATAAAAAACAATCAAAAAGTGCGAGTGTGTTTCTCTGTATGTGTAGAGTTAATGTGGACAAAAGGAATGTGTGTCTGCTCAGCTTGTTTTATGCTTTTGCAAACAAGATTGGAGGAGCTTCCTCACTGTTAACCAATCTAAAGCCTCTGTCCCCTCTAAACCTCCACCTTCCTCACCAAATATAATTATTGGGCTTAACCATACTGAACTTTTCTGAAAAGCAAAATATTTTCAACCACATTACTAATAACTTCAATGCCACCACAAACAACTGCCATCGTCTCCTTATCAAAACTCAGTTTGAGCTAAATTGATTGAACCCTGCTTATTTGTTGCTTAGAACAAAGTAATGAACAGGCATATCCTTGAATCACTGAACTGGCCTACATAACCTGTCAAGAGTATATTTTTACAAAGTTAAAGACTAGTGAAGCACAGCTGAAAATGAAGGATGACAAGCATTACACGGACTAAACTTCTGTGACAAAATGAATGCTTGCTGTCACATGGTTCAATACGTTTCACAAGCGCTTTTCATCCTATTGTGAAAATTGTGCATCACCATTACCTCAGGTTCTTTTGTAACTGTACACAGAATATCTCAGCCTGGTACTGATGTCAAAGCACCTGTTCAGTTCTATTCTGAGAAGCAGCAGCATGTTGTTGCACATTTATAGTGGCTGGTTGACTCTACATCATACTTGTTTACAAGTCTAAAGATGTTTTCTCTAAATGCCAGGCCTGCCTGTTCAACCTGGAAACTGAAAGTCATGCTGGGTGCTTTCCTTCTCATTCCTCGCCACCAGCATTACAGGATGTGCAGGACAAATTCATTCACACCTGTGCATCCCCATTACCTTCAAAGAATCGCAAAAGTACAAGGATTCACTATATAACCAGGATTTAATGCACAATTCTGTTGTTGGTTTATAAGAATGAAACACAGTCCCTCTTAGCACTGCAGAGCCAAAGATAACAGGAGTAAAATTCTGGAACAGTGAAGTCCCCAGATAGGACTCCAACTAGAGATAAGAGAGCAGACTTGGAGAATAAGCAGGAGTCATTTTTCCATGGTCATTTTTCATAGCACAACTATTCCATAAAAACCTGAAGAGCTCCTGTAGAACACTACTCCAAACAACGAATACCCCAAACAACCTAGCTTTCCTGAAATGGTCACCAACCCCATGTGGCAATTTCAAAGAGTAAAATCCTTCAATGAGGCTGAAACCAGCTTCCTATCCTGTGTTGGTAGTTTGCACAAGTGAGTTACTTGCACGTGCCTAGTTATTTGCTCCTTTTTTATGGTAAAATCAAGACAAAATTACCAGGTTTGATTTAATTATTTTTTAAAACCCCAGCAGATTCCTTGCAACTAGCCTGTTCCCGAAATACAGAAATTAAAAAAAAAAAAAAAAAAAACCCTTGTCTGAATATATGGTAATCAAGTTTAGTTTAAACAAAAGCCATGCAATTAATGACTCACTGTAGAAAGCAAAAATAGTAAACTAGCAAGTTTGGGGTAAAACTGATCTAGAGTTAAGGGCTTTTTATACAGAACTGAAATGTGTTATTTTGGGGGTGGGAGAAAAGTGACAGAAAAAAGCAGGGGAAGATTGGCTGGAGTTCCTCTGCAAACTAGCTATTAGGCAATACTGGAATAACCCTAAGAAAGCAGCCAGCTGTGGTGCAAGACATACCTCATTAGTAGTTAGCTTGTCCTGGGGTGTCTGTGGGGACATGATGGGTGTCGGCTGGCTGGAGGATGGGGAGGAGGAGGTGGAAGAAGTGGAGGAGGAATGGCTTTGCTGTAAGAGATCTGGCAAGAGGTGAATGCGACCGGCAAAGCCATTGCTCTCATGATGGCTGGCACGCTTTGTGTCAACTGTACTCTGTAGAAAAAACAGGCACACTTGTCTTGCTCAAGTGCTGCTTAAGGCTTTCATCCCTATCAGCTTTATCTACTTTTTTTTTTTTTTTTTTTTTTTTTAAATGTACCGATATCCTATGCCTTGATGCCTGGGTTAGAAGTGTGCTGAGCTTCCAGAACTCAGTAAATACTGCACCTCTGGCAAGCAGAATTGAGCCTCTCACTTAATCTGATTCACTTGCAAGGCCAGCTCCTTTACCAAAAGAGTAATTGTGCCAGTAAGTCTATGCTGCTCCTACTACATCTGTATTTGTTGTTTGCCATCATTTTATTTAATTCTAGTTTGAGTCATGTTCTGACAAGAACTTGAAATATCTGGTGAATTCCCTAATCTAGCTATTTAAACAGTCACCATGAAATTTTAATTAGCAAACTGTAGGGTTCAACTAAAAAATTACATTCAGTTGCAAAACTCAAGAATGTGATTACTGAGGAAGTCCCCTAGGAGCTGACAGACTCATTAACAGATGAGCTAGTTTAATACACAAAGAAGCAGCTTCTTCACAATCAAAGATAGAACATTTCAAAATAGAAGGAAACCAAACAACACGCCTAGATCCATCCACAGTCACTGCCCTGCCCCTTGTAACATTCCCTCCCAGCCCCCAGCACCAATTGTTTGCTACCTTGCTTTTTTATTAGTTTGTTCTTGACTTGAGGCTTAAAGTAGTTAAAAGAATTGAGTACTTTTCCCCCACCCCTTTCTAATTCCGAGATCCAGCGTCTGGTTCTACCATAAAACGAGGTTAAGTTCTTCTGTGCTGAGACTTTCTTCACACACCTGTAGCTTTTCTATCACTTTTTTGACACAGACTTTGAGGTGCTCTGCGTGGTGCTATGAATGAATGTCATTGCAAAGCATGCAAAACAGTAGCAGCAAGAGATGGAGGCTACTCTTTTCTCTGCATGCATCAAGTGTCTGCACATCCAAAATATGCTACATCTGTGTCTTGATAACATGGACAACAAATATAATGTAGAAACAGCATGGGTGAATGAACAAGCAGGTTAATGATCACAGTAAAGGCACAGCACTGTGCAGGGAAGGAAATACAATACCTGTCGGACGATTAAAGTACCCTCCTTGGAAGGCGTCATGGCAGGTTCACTCTCCACATCATCGTGGACAATCATGGTTTTCACTGACTCTGTTTCACCATTGCTCAGGTTCAGAGTTGATCTATGCATCAAGCAAGAAATAATTTGGATAAAATAACCCCACAGTATTTCGGTTTTAGCTCTGTCTTCATGTATTTGTATCAAGTGCATGCCACAGATCGTTTACAGCTGCATTCAAAGTGGAATATTGACATAAATCATCAAGGAAGAGCTTCTTCAAGAAACAAATGAATCTAAAATTGCTAAAAACAATTCTTCACCTTTTATAAAATGCAAATGAGGAAAGGAAACAACACACAACACTATAATTTGGCTTCTAGTAACACAAGACAAACATTAAGATTTAAAGGATCAAATTTTCAAATGGTGCCAAAGTGACTTAGGAGCTTAAGTCCTATTTTAAAAAGTGATTTAGGCACTTGCTCGTTGACTTTCAAAGGCACTTAGACTAAATGCTAATGTCACTTTTGAAAACGGACCATTTTGAAGATGTTACCCTACATGTTTCGGAAACGTGAGTATTAACTGACTGCTAAGTACTTTTGATGGACTCCTGAATACGGTCTTGATAAAAGAGGGCTAATGAACGAAATATACGTTGTAGTCTTTTCCCCATATCCACACAAAACAGAAAAAACACAGAACAACTAACACAGCTCTGGCATCCTCCGGCCCAGATGTAGATTCATCTGCTCCTTCTTGTTCCATATCGTCATCCTCCTCATCTGTTGTCCCCGACTCTTCACTGGACGATGAATAGTCTGTCACCTTGTGTGGAGGTCGCACATCCTCTACAGCTCGCAATTCCTTTGCCAAGGCAGTTAAATCCTAACAAGAATGAGACAAAGGGGAAAAAGAAGAGTGAGGTTGCAGATTGGAGAGGAGGAGAGGCAACGTATCAGCAACACAGCTGCGGGGACTGAGTTTGTTCAGTTTGCTGCTGCACTTCCATAGTTCCCAGCAACACGTGTTTTGTTGTTGGTGGTGGTGGTTTACTGATTTCTTTGTGCTTTACTGGCAAATTAAAAAATAAACAAACCCTAGAAATTTAAGACTATGTAGGTCTTTGCCCCCTCTTACTCCTACCAGAACTGCTAGAGCAATGAACACACTATAATACGTTGTTTTAAGGAGTCCAACATTTTCCCTCCCCAACTGTTCTGCATATTGACAAGCTACAGTGCATGGAAATTTGGGCAGCAAAGTTGTAAGACAGCCTAAATTTACTGAGCTGTCTGTTCAGCTGAACACAGTTTGTATAAAATATTTCACATACAGACGCTCCCCGGGTTACGCAAGACCCGACTTACACAAATCCGCACTTACGGAAAAAGTGGTGGTTGTTGTTTTTTTGCGCGTAATGGTTGGAGATACGTTTCCAACTTACGCAAGTCGGGGAGCGTCTGTACTTTATAAACTGATGGGATGGGAGCCACCATCTTCCTTTAAAGGACTTCATTTGATTTGGGCATTTGAGTGCTAGGCCAATATAAGGATAAACAACATATTCATAGATTTTGATTCAGATGGAACCATTGGAATCATCTACTCTGACCTCTTGGATACCAAAGGCAAAAAATGTAATGATAATAACTTCAAAAAATAAAAAACATATTTGATTGTAATAGCTAAGTGCTTACCACTTCTCCCTGCACCATTCAGCACAACAATGGTACGGTTGGGTCAGATGAATCATCATTGGTACAGCCACATGAAGAGTACACAGGACGGAAGGAGAGGTTTGAAAGGAAGAAAATGAGAAAACACAAAAATTCAAGAAGCAAACAAAGTACATTTAAATGTTTAACACTTCATAGTATTCAACTGCCAAACTGAATCTCTAATTCACTCATAATGCTTGGATTCACCGTGTAAGTATTTGTAATGGACCTATCTAACATCAAGTAAAAAAAATCAGACAACCAGCACAGTTAGGTTTAGCTTACAGCAGGCTTGTTGGGTCTGAAGACTTCCTTCTTCTCTTCAGGTTTTTTGGCTGCATTTTCATGACGTTGAGACGGTGAACCTTCAGATTTTGATGATGCTACATGTGTCAAGACCCCCCCACAAAAAAAAACAAAAAAAACAAAAAAGGGGGGTCATTGTTAAGTTAGGATTTTTTTATTTATGCAGCAAAAGGAGCACAAGGCCTTGTCTACACTGGGTATTTCAGCCATAGGGGGCCAGCCACAAGTTTACCTGCACCAGTGCAAACCTCTAGTGCTGACAGGAAAAATCACAAACAGCTGCGATTTGCACTGCAGCTTACCAGTGACTGAAAACATGGAAAGAGGCACATGACATACAGCAGCTTTGCCCATCTATACTAGGGAGTTAATAGCACTCAACATTGAGCATTCTGGGGTTTCCACAGACTTATTTCATTCCAAGATCCTTTCCCTTTAGCTACCTCTATAGTGTCTCTTACACCATACAGCTGAATATGCTCTAACATTACATAGCAGCAGTGTCCTGCTCAATTCAAAAAGCTATAATGAACCTTTTCTATTTTTGCTGTATGTTTAAAGAGGGGGATTGGAACTGCTTTTCAGATATAATTTTTGTAGGTTTTCATTGACACTCCCTCTAATATTTAAAAAAAAAAAAAAACTATAGAGGATTTGATCTTGGGTCAAAAGGAAACATGACATCTTGACATTAGGAAAAAAGAAACCCAAATGAGAAAATAATTAAAATGCTAATGAATCTGGCTCTGGAAGAAAGTGTCTATCCTTGTACTCATGGAGAGAGTTGATGTGCAATGAATGATCAAGAAGTAGTCGAGATGCTCATACAAATGAAGGAAGTTAGTTCAAAGATCGTATATGAAAAGGAATGGACTCAGTCATGTATTTTGTACATTGGTGAATAAACCTGTAATTGAGTCTGAATTGGAGAAAGAGGCTAAAACCAACTATTGAAGATTTCTACACATACAACCCCCCTCAAAACAAGGGCTATGAAAAGGGACGGCATATACAGAGGATCAAAACTTCCCAGCCTGATACTTTACATTAAAAATTCCTTTTACGTGAAGATTCATTGTCCTTCATTCATATTACTATTATTATTAGCTGCTGCACAATCCAAACATTACAGATTCATCTAGAAATCCTAAAGGAAGGGGAAAGGGGGAAGAAGGGGAAAAAGAGGACTTACATCTCATTCGGAACCGTTCACCAGAGCCACTCTGAGATCCAGGGTGGGACCCCGGCTGTGAGCTGGAGTTACTTGAGCCCGAAGAACTGCCGCTGCCTGGTCTCGGCACAAGTTTCTCCACCCTCTCCCATAGCAGACGAGGCTCTATATTGCTGTCTCAAGAAAAGTGCATTTGTCAACTTTAATTTCAGATATCGCATTTTAAACTTAAAATCAAGCTTGGTTACCCATCAACATTTCCTTAATGACTGATCAGAAGGAGTGTACTAATCCTTATGCTTAGGACTTTCACAGAAATTCACATCCTACGCAGCAGCCACACTAGCCATCTTAATATCTGAGGAACCAAACTTTCTCTCACACAAAAATAAATTAAAACAATGCTTAATTGCTTTTTGTGCTACTTTTTGTTTGAGGACTAGCTATACAAAACTACATAGATACTTACAACTGGGCACCATGCTTGCTCCTGGGAAAAGCCCCTGCTACAACACAAAGGGACCATTTGCAGCAATAAGTACAGTTCCTGATAGCAAGCACTTGTATGACTGGGCCCTTTTTTCTAAATGTTAAGACTACTCTGAAAATATTGCAAGACTTACTCAAACAGCCCCTTCAAAAATGCAGAGGCAAGAAGAAAATTCATTGTTTGTTGAACTATTTAGTGCCAAAGAAACTCAACATTGACTGCTAAGAGAGAATGGGTCCACTTTCCTACTTCCTTCACATCTAAGAGATAATGCCACTGATCCTCTCTCTGGCTTCCAACTAACTTTCCCTTACAAAACAGGAGAGAGAGGAAGATCTGGGTTTACGAACCTTGTGGAGTTTCTTTGCCCTGCTTGATTATTTTGCTGCCCACTGCTCTGCAGTGGAGAATCTCGACGTGATAGGACGGGAGACCTGGACGTTGTTCTCACAGGTACCTTGGGTGAAAAAAGAAACAGTAAAAATTAATGTAGAAGGGAGAAAGGGGAAAAATTAAGATTCTCCTGCCACAGCAAATACATTTTGAATAACATTATTCTAAGTCAAAGTCAGTATAATTGAACAAAATGAAAGAAAACAAAAAAGAAAAAATGAAGAATCTTTAGCTGGGCTGCTGTTTGGATACTGAAAAGAACTGAAAGTTTAGACTAACATACCTAAATAGCTACCACACAAACATACATGCCCCTTACCCCCCAGACTACTGAGACATTTTAAAAGAATATGGCATTTTGACTGAAGCAAAGGAGACACAAAGCAATTTGCTGAAATAGCATGAGGATTAGGAAAATAAACTCAGAGTAACCAAACGAATGCCCGGTAATGGATCAGCAGGAGACAGAGACTGGTGGGAAGCAAGACATATTCAGAAGAAGCAAATCCCAAGCGGAAGGGAAAAAAATATTGAATGTTTCTTTTTTGTTCATTTCCATCTAAACTTTAAATAAGTTCATGGTTTACAGCTTGGTTTTCCAACCAGAAATAGAAGAAAATAAACTTTAAGCTATTATGTCAAGGATGTTTTAAATTCTTTCCTGAATATTGTAATGATTTGTTAACTTTGCATAATAAATCACTTCTCTACAAGAGCCATAGTGTGTAAATATTTGTCATTTTCATCAGAGATTGCAATTCCTTTTTTTAACATGTTATCATGGGCCAATTGACTAGATAGCTACAGTATAAACTCCCTTCAAAAATACTCCCCAATCATGGCACTATTCTGTGGACCCGTTTTTTCCAGTGCGTAAACGATCACACTTCAAATTAAAAAAGAAAAAAAAAGCACACTTCTGTCTTTCTACTCCTTACCCTTGGAGGCACCTCGTCACTGTCTGATCTAGCCCAAGCCTTTTGAGTGGGGTCAGGTACCTCCGACTTAGAGTCAGAACTCTGATTTAGCACTTCACTGCGTGAAGGTGGATATGGGTCCTGAGAACGAAGATGGTGATGTGCAAATTTGGGAGAAGGGTCACTGAAGGAATGGGATCGCGAGACAGGGGAAACATTGTTCTTGAGAGATGCCAGATGGGACCACTGTACCTTACGAGAAAACAAAACATAAAACATTCAATGCGCTCTGTACAACTGGCTTTTTTAACAGAATAAAGGCGAGTGGGTAGGGAGAGACAAATTGGTTATGGCATAAGGCAAGCGTGAGGTGGAATCAAAAAGCAAGGAAGGTGCCCAGAGAACATAACAGACTTAGAACACAGGATGTATGCATTTTGGTGAGGTGCGCTCTCCAAATACACATACACTAGTAACCAGAAAAAAAATAAACATAAGATCTGCACTATGGGCCTGATCCAGAGCCCAATGAAATCAACAGGAGCTTTTCCTCTGGCTTCACTGGACTCTGAGCAGGTCTTAGATAGCAGCACCTGTTGGATAGACAATTTGAAGCAGATATCAAAGTGAAGAAATCCATAAGTTAGGAATACTGCCAAATGTGCAAACCTAAATATGTTCTGATTTATAATAGAACTAAAATCTTAAATTTACTAGACAACACAAAACTTTTGAAGGAAGATCATAAAACGAAAGCCTTTATTCCTTTACAGTATTTTTCTATATATATTACATATATAATATATATTTATATATTATGTATGTTATATGTATATTATACACTATGTTACATATTATATATAATGCATATTATACATTCACCATATATATCATATACTGTACACACACACACACACACACGATGGAGGCACAGCAGCAGCTCCATAATTAAAGCTCCATTAGCAGTTCTATTTGTAAGCCTCAAATTGACCCTCCACCCTATTCCCTTCTCAATTGCGAGCTCAGTAAGCCATTTGTTTGAAAAATGCTTTCTGAAACAGATTAGGAGGAAAACCCTTTCCAGATAAGATCATATAACTCTAGGATACATTGTTTTCACCCACTCAATCAACAGTTAGCATTTAACCTTAGTTTTATGAGGGTGTCTCTATTTGGCTTTATAAGTGTATTATTGAATTTTTTTATTACACAAAGCTGTGCAAGAGACAGATTCATTTGAGTACAAGTCAAAGGCAGGACTTCAGAAATAGTTGACATGGTTAGCATAAAGTAACACACACAAGCCCAAGATTATCAAATACTGCTACAAGTCTCTCTGAAAGCCAGGAAAATCTGAGTTGAGGATTAAATTTGGTCACGATTCCTCCCACTCTCCCTTCTGATCAGATTTTGCAGTTGTCCCAAACATTTGCATAGTTTGTCACAACAAGGTAAGCAGGGACAGTTTTAGTCATCACTGTCAATTATGTATAGACTTATCAAAAGAAAAAAAGGCAACATTTTATGATCCGCATGGATACATAAATTGCATGCCAAGTTTAATTAAACTAATTTATTTAAATTTTATATCTAGCCTTTTTGTAAATCTTAGCTTGTATTTATTTGTACATTCATACTCTAAACTCGATAAAATACAGGCTCCCAAAATTTAGAGATTCATTAGGAAACAGGACAACCAAGACAATCAATTGTTCTTGCATCTAGTTAGTTTTCCTACAGGGATGTAAAAGTCAAGCCTGGTTATTTTGTTCTTGCACATCATCTCCAGTAATAAAATGCTGTTTGGACCACATTATGACCAGTGCAACCTCACTGTCGCTTTGACTGGAATGAAGCCAACCATTCTGCTGATGCACAGGTAGGGACAGAACGCAGCTAGCTCTCTTAGGTAGGCTGGCTCCGCTCAGAAGTAAAAAGCAATTAAACCCACATGCTCATCACTAAAATAAGCAGGCATGACTCTGAATACATACAGAGAGCAAATCTGTTGAATAAGTCACATTGAAAAGTAGTAACACACTTTAAATATGTATTTTTATATGCCAAGATCTTCAAACCTAAAGTTAAGTGAATTGGGGCCTCTAGTTTTCTTCCATCCATTCCAAGATTTTCTGCTTTTACCTGGGGTTCCACTGGTCTTTGCAGTGCAGGCTGAACAGGCTCTGAGTTTCCATTGGAAAAGGACTCTGATCTTGAAGGCACTGGTGGCTCCAACACTTTGCCCGTCTGTTTGGACTGTGCTTCAGGGGACCCCTGATTAGTTTTTCTAAATCTATCCTCCACCTAAACCAAAGTTACAGAATGTTAGAAGCAGTTGTCAATGTGAAGTATGTAGGAATAAGAGAGCAACCACCTCTCTTTCCTTACAAACATTTTATGTTTGAAGAAAAACTTTCCCCAGGTACGTGAAATGCTGAATGAGCAGGAGCAAAATAGCAGGTAAGTCTAGACTGGAATACATACCCAGATAAAGGGTGGAGGTAGTGAGACATGCCTTGACAATGAAAAACTTATACAGTCTTGTCAACCTCAAGAGAGCATAATTTTTCAGGCGTAAAAAAACCCATCAAATCACATTGTTTAGTCTGTCTTCTCTACTCCTCAATTAATGTGAGAGAGATAATTTTAGGTTGGAACATCAGCCTTTAGTGCACACAAAAATGCCTCTCCCTGGATGGAGACTGCCCTTATCCTCTCCTCACCCCTAATACAGGGAAACTGCCATCCATTTCCTGGTGCTGTCTTTAGTCTCTCCTCTCCTGGTTTATTTCCTTTGATAAAAGGAGGAGTGGATGGTACATAGTTTGAGAATCGCTGACCTAATTAATGCATCACCATTCACACCTGCACATAGAACTTGTAAACTTTTTAGGGTTGATGAGTTATAGATATATGTATTAAAGAACTTTAAACTTATATCAGTTCGTATAACTGATAATGCCACAATATGTGATTGTTTTTAGCCTTTTGCAAGAAGCAACCCTTCCCTGACACTCCTCTCTATCCGACTTCTCTGCCAGACAGTAGCGTAGCTAGTGGGGTTCATGGGAAGCAGCCGCTTCCCCTCAGCACATTTTCAAAAAGTGGCGCGCCGGCCCAGACAAGGGGGGGCAGCACGGCCGGAGGAGCCATGGGGAGGGGGCGGCACGACCGGAGGAGTGAGGGGGGGCGCAGCAGGGCGGCCCGCAGTGTGGCCGGCAGCCAATGGGGGGGTGGCGGGCGCGGCCGGAGGAGGCAGAGCTGGGGGGGGCGGAGGTGGCACAGCATGGCGGCCCGCACAGCGTGGCCAGCAGCTGCGGCCAGAGGAGCGAGGGGGGGCGCAGCAGGGCAGCCCACAGCGCGGCCGGCAGCCGAGGCTGGAGGAGCGAGGGGGGGCGCAGCAGGGCAGCCCACAGCGCGGCCGGCAGCCGAGGCTGGAGGAGCGAGGGGGGGTGCAGCAGGGCGGCCTGCAGCGCGGCCCACAGCCAATGGGTCGGGGCAGCGGGCGCGGCCAGAAGAGGCAGAGCAAGGAGGGGGCGCAGCAAGGCGGCCCGCAGCGCAGCCGGTAGCCGTGGCCGGCCGCCGCAGCCGGAGGAGCGAGGGGGGGCGCAGCAGGGCGGCCCGCAGCCGCGGCCGGAGGAGCGAGGGGGGGGCGTAGCAGGGCGGCCCGCAGCGCAGCCAGCAGCCGTGGCCGGAGGAGCAAGGGGGGGGCGCAGCATGGCGGCCGGCAGCCAGTGGGGGGCGGGGTGGCAGCACAGCCGGAGGAGCCAGCCATGGGGGGAAGGGGGCATGGAGTGGCCAGAGGAGGAGCCAAGGGGGGTGTGGCCAGAGGAGGAGCCATGGGGGGCGCCTTTTTTATGTTTGCTCCCCCTGCTCTTAGATCCTGGCTACGCCACTGCTGTCAGAGACTTGCCATCACTTTCCCCCTCCCCCGACTCCTCCCTTCCCTCTCCTGTTTCTCCACCCCTGCTTTCCCTCCCCTGCCAACTCCTGCCATGCCTCCACCTGCTGTGGACCCACTTCTAGCCCCCCCTTCCCCAAAAAACCCTAAATCTGCCTCCTGCTCCCCCTCGCTCTCCTCTTTTACAGTGTCTTTGCTGTTCATCATAGTCTCTGTATCCTGGCCAACTCCCTGAACCATACAAGCCATCATTTTGCCCATGGACATGGCTTCAATCTCACTAAAAAGAGAGGAAATGGCAGCCATCTTTATTAAGGGCAGCCTCACTTTCACATGCGGATAGACTGTAGGGAAATGGTGGCCGTCTTGCTAGCTACAGACCCATTGACAGAAATAGGAGATGGTGGCCATTTTGAGTAAATGAAAATTCATGAGTGGGCAGCCTTTCATCATGTTTCCAAGAACACACCCAAATTGCTAGAGTCATGATACAATCGCAAAAGTTGGCAATACAGGTTATAATACTCCAATTTACTAGAGAAATTTACTGATCAACAGTGTTTTCTTCTCAGCCTGTAAGACAGGAAGATAAATGAAAACAAAGCCATTATCTTTATAACATAAAAAAATATTTTCCACATAATACTCTGTGATATTAGTTCTAACTAAAAGAAAGGATCTGTGGAAGATTTTTTAATAGATAGATTTATTTCATAGAACTTACTTCTTCCACAAACCAAAATATTTGGACTGCACCTCTCTTCCTGCAAATACAGGTCAGATTTGTGCATAAGGCTGCAATATTTGACGACAGATCTTCTGCCCTCATGTCAGGTGAGTATTTCCAAAGCTCTATCGCAGCATAACAGTCTGATTTAGTAGAATAAACAGAATTGCACTACGATCTTATCTGTGTTAACTGTACAGATGGGCCCTACAGATAGAGGCTATTGCATAGTAACCTGGAGAACTTATTTTGGGTGACACCAACTGGAAGAGGGGTCAGTCCCAGAAAGGAAATCAGGTGACCAAGTTTCCATTTTGGATCTTTACCTCTCCCAGTCTGCGACAACTGGAACAAAGTGTGTACTAAGGAAAAGTTAGTAAGGAGAGAGACGGAAGACAGATAGATGGGAAATGTTCTTCCACTTCCCTAAAATTAGAAGTATTAATCTGTTTTGGAATCACTGCCTGGCGCACCTTCCTGCCAAAGGATCTGCTGCACAGGAACAGAGATCAATCCTGCACTACTCCATGAAAGTGTTGAGAGGTGACCTGGTGGCAGCTGGATTGATTTCTTTTTGTGGATTTCTGCTCAAGAGGCCACTATGGATCCCCTTTGGGCACTGCTTTATCTGAATATGCTTCTGCAATGAAGGAATTGTTCCATGTTACTGTGGAGCATTTAGATGATTTCAGGCCAGGGCATTTAGGGTAGTAGTAAGTGAATAACCATGTTTCCCTGAACTGGTCAGTTCTATGTTTTTTAAATTGTTCTCCTCACATCCAATATCATTAATGCTTTTTCTTTAAAGTGGTGAAGTTGGGGGAGAAATTAAGGAAGAATGATTTCCTGTGAGGTTTGGAACAGAGTTTACTTTGGCTACCAATGACCCTGGAATACCATGAGCTACTGTATCCTCTTGGAAAATGCAAGGAGGCTCAAGAAAAAAAAATATACAGGGATTGGTTTGTTAGAGCTTGTAGCATTATGAGTAGATCTCGGGTAGGAAAGACAAAGCAGCACATTATCTCAAACCAATAATCAGATGTAAAGAATCTCATCCCTTTATATTAGTGTTTAGTGATGAATCATGACATGCCCTGGTGAAGGTGTTAGGCCCAAATCCATAATGCTGGAAGGCTGTGTTTTCTAGACTTGATCTTCTATCTTGATATCAGTCGGAGAAATACGTCTGATCCCCTTTGTAGGCCAAGAAAAAGGAATGCCTGTGTGAGGCTAGAAGAGTCTCTACTGTTTTGGCATATCATCCCAACATGTTTAGGACTTGCTGCTCAATAGTCCAGCTGTTGGACTCAGGTAGCCTGAAGCGGGATGCTAGAACAGGAGTTCCTGCCCTGCTGTGAAGATGGAATGGAGCATTCTGAGATATCTCCACTACATCCAAGTACCATGGTGCTGTTGGCCATTTTGGAGTGATAAGAATGACTGGACCTCCTTCTTTTTGATATTATGGATCATTCTTTCTAGTACAGTGGTTCTCAAACTGGGGGTCGCAAGGTTATCACCAGGGGGTCGCGAGCTGTCAGCCTTCGCGCATGCCGAGGCGCCGGCTGTCAGCCATGCATAGGGCTGACAGCCCAAGCCCTTCAAAGCTGGGTGGCTGGAGAGCAGCAGCTGCTGGCCAGGCGCCCAGCTCTGAAGGCAGCGCCGCCCCCATCAGCAGTGCAGAAGTAAGCGTGGCATGGTATGCTAGGGGTGATCACTTTTGGCAGGGGTCATCGCGGTCTGAAATATTTTCAAAGAGAGTCCCAGCAAAAAAAAGTTTGAGAAACCCTGTTTTAGTAGCACAAGTGAGGGGTGACAGCTCGGAGACAACTGTCTGGTTCCTGTCCAAGCTTTCCTGCATTGGGAAATTCTAGCTCTCCTTGTGTCTATCTCAACTTCTAAGTGGATGATCCTCATCGAAGATCCAGGGGATCCTATAAGTTTAATATGAACCCACGTGCCTGGAGTAGGAAAATGGTTCCCTGGCAATAATGTTCTGGTGAGATTTTTTTTATGACAACCTCAGATGACAAACAGTAATAGTGACTGGGTATATGTAGATAAGCTTCTGCCAGGTGCACTGATAAGTAAAATGTTTCCTGGATTGATTGCAACAATAGTGGAACCTGGAGCCTCCATCCTAAATTTTGTCATTTTCATTGCCCAGTTCAGCCTCCTGAAGTCTAAATGGACCAGACTCCACTATAATCTTTTCTTTAGATATGAAGAAAATAAGATAAAGCCCTGAGCACCTTTTGTCTTGAGTGACAGGCTCTAGTGCCTCTAGCTGCAGGAGGTGTGATGTCTCTTTCAGAACGTATACAAGCTGCACTATCTGAATTTGATAGGGAACAACAGTGTTTGAAAGTGGGATGGTCTATATATTTCCAGACAGAGACAGGCTCTGTTTCAGTCTGGACAATGGAAGGGTTAGTCCTGTTTTCCAAGCTGAGCTTTCCTCCAGTGTTCCAGGTCCAACTCCAGGGGTAAGATGAATCTTTTTTCTGATATTTTTGTTGTTGTTTGGAATTTGAAGAGCTCTCATAGGAGGGTTTGTAATCCTCCTGGACTTCACTGGAGTGGGGAGCAAACCCACTTTGGCTTGATCATGCTATCAGCCACACCTCAACTGGCTGTGCTCCTCCCCAAACAGGATTCCTCCTGAGGATTTTGAGGAACAGAGGATTTACTTTGAATAATCACTTCTTGTCAAAGCTTCAGCCCGAGAGTTACTGACTGGTCACCAGAGTTAATTGCCACAGCTCCTGCATAGGCTGGAGAGTCAGTGGACCCCTCTACCACACACACACAGACACACACAGACACACACACACATATATATACTGGGTCAGACCAAAGGTCCATCTAGCCCAGTATCTGGTCTTCCAACAGTGACCAATGCCAGGTGCCCCAGAGGGAATGAACAGATCAGGTAATCATCAAGTGATCCCATCCCCTGTCACCCATTCCCAGCTTCCGGCAAACAGAGGCTAGGGACACTATCGTTGCCCATTGATGGACCTATCCTCCATGAATTTATCTAGTTCTTTTTTGAAGCCTGTTATAGTCTTGGCCTTCACACCATCCTCTGGCAAGTAGTTCCACAGGTTGACTGTGCGTTGTGTGAAAAAATATTTCCTTTTGTTTGCTTTAAACCTGCTGTCTATTAATTTCATCTGGTGATCCCTAGTTCTTGTGTTATGAGAAGGAGTAAATAACACTTCCTTATTTACTTTCTCCACACTAGTCATGATTTTATAGACCTCTATCATATCCCCCCACCTTAGGCATCTTTTTTCCAAGCTGAAAAGTCCCAGTCTTATTAATCTCTTCTCATATGGCAGATGCTCCATGGCCCTAATAATTTTTGTTGTCCTTTTCTGAACCTTTTCCAATATATCTTTTTTGAGATACTTCAAACAGTATTCAAGATGTGGACGTACCATGGATTTATATAGAGGCAATATGATATTTTCTTTCTTATCTATCCCTTTCTTAATGAGTCCCAACATTCTGTTCACTTTTTTGACTGCTGCTGCACACTGAGTGGATGTTTTCAGAGAAATATCCACAATAACTGCCATTGTCATTGACCCAGACGACATATCTGCTGCATCAACCACTGAATAAAGTGTGGTTCTGGCCACCATCTTATATTCTTCAATAAGAGCCTGGAAGTAAGCTCTGTCTTGCTGTGGTAATTTGTCTACTAAGTCTGTGAATTTGGAATCATTCAGATAGTTGTTCTTAGTCTTAGACTGATTGCTTGCTATATGAAATTGAAGGCTAGAAAAAGGCTGGTTTCTTCCCAACAAGACATTTAGCCTCCTTGTCAGAAGGAGTGGATTTAATATGATGTTGTCTTGATGCCTCTGTAGCAGCCTATACAACCAGAGAGCTCAGTGCAGGGTGGGTAAAGAGAAATTCCACTCCTCTAGCTGGAATGAAATAATGTTTCTCTGCCTTCTTGCGGGTTGCGGCGTATGTGGCTGATGTATGCCAGACTGCTCTAGCAGCTTCCAGACTAGCTTCACTAACTGGAGCGGCTATTTGACTGGATCTAGTGGTTTGCAGGATATCCCAGAGTTTGTGTTGAGGGTCCTGAACCTCCTTGAAGGAGATCTGGAGTTCCTCTACCACCCTTTGCAATAAATCCTGAGCTATTTATGGTCATCTGGAAGGGATGGAGATGCTTCATCAGGAGTTGAAGACGACAACCTTGTTGGTACTGGCGGAACTGGTTCTTATAGTCCTCCTCTTCCATGGGGTCAGAAGGAAATTCTGACTTTTCCCTTGGAGTGGAATGGTGGAGTGACTCAATGGCAGAAAGCATGGGCTCTGTATATCTGGCATACAGGTCCCAGGTTCCCCAGTATGGCCAGTACACTGGGTCAGGAGGAGGTTGTGGGGGTCCCCATAGCATGGGGCAAATGTCAAGATAGAGGTTGGTACAAAGGAGGCTCTGGATCTCCTATCTGGACTAACATGTTTCAGAGGAGAAGATGATAGCTCCTCTGGTGGTTCAGATTTTCCCAAAGAAGAGAAGAAAGGCTCTGGATCCAATGGAGATACCAATGGTTCCGACAGAGGAAAGGCCCAGCTGGCAGATGGAAGAGGGGATAGGCTTCTGTCAACAGTAACATCTCCTGAGACAAGGTCCTGATGCTGGGAGAAACTGAAGCTCGGGAAGAGCAAAGACATGTTCTGGTGTAGTATAGGTCTCTGACCTCTCAAGAGCAAGGGGTAGGATCCACTCGTGCCAAAGGGGGCAGAGGAGGGAGGCTCCATGTGGCCAGAGTAAGAGACAGTGATGGTACCGCCAGCAGTAGCCCTTAGGGGTTGAACAAGCAGATTTGCTCGATTTAGGCAGAGCTGTGTCGGACGTCTTTGAAGCAGACGTAGAGGAAGACCTGTTCTTATGCTTCTGCAAGCATTCTTTGCCTTCCCAATCAGACCACAACAGGGCGTCTGTGGGTATGGATTGCTCTGCAACAGAGTCGGACCTCGTGACGGGAGGCACATTCCATGTTGATTCAGGCCAATGTACCTGGAATCCTTCAGCCTGAATCCAACTGTGGCCTCACGGCTTACTCCATGGCATAATCCAATGTGGGAGGTGGGGAATCTATCTAACTAGGAAAAAAAAACCTCTGGTAAAATCTATAAAAACTATTAAAAACTTACTAATTGTAAGGAACTATACACAAAAGGCACTAAGGCAATCTTTGAAATATTTACAGATTGAAGAAATCCAAAGGAGAGCTGCAGACATGGGCGGTTCCAACCAAGGTCATGCAGTGGTAAGAAGGAACTGGAGAGACAGTCGGTCTGCTCCACTCTTTATTCCTTCAGTTGGACGCACAAGGAAGACCAGGCCACATGCGCAGACCAGCAGACACTACTTGCAAGAATTCTATAACTTCAGCTGCATGGAGCACATGCGCACCCACAGTGACATACACAGATGGACCAGCACTTGAAGTAGAGCTGTTCATGATCAAAATACATGTCCACTATGAAGTAGGTGAAACTACTGTGATTTACCAAACTTGAAATCAGTTCTCACTACTGCTCTCGTTGAGAACTTTTCTTTCCATCCTTTATACGTAAGCCTCCCTGGGCCTCCGAGCCTAGGGATCTAGCCTGAGCCAGAACATCTGCTCTGCTAATTTTAGCTCTGCAGCATGAGCCTGGGTCAGTTGACCTGGGCTCTGAGACAAGTTGCCATGGGGGTTTTTTTGTTTTGTTTTGTTCTGTGCAGATGTACCTTAAATGACTTAAAAACCTAATTCCAATTTTCAAAAGTGATTTAGGCTTCTAAGTTCCACAGTGAGCCTCATAAGAGCCTACGTCACTTTTGAAATGACTACCCAACATCTCATTTTGGTACTTTGGCTTCCAATTCTTTTGAGCCCCGTTATAACAGAATCATAGCTGTCAAGATGATGTTTGATCACTGAGGTCAGAGGAGCACATAATGGGAATAATATCAGAGAGCAAAAGTTACCTCACGTGCTCTTTCAGAAGGTTCATAATGGGATTTAGGCTCAGGGATATGATAGCTTTGTTTATTCCTTTCTTGCTGCTGCTGCTGTTGCTGCTGATGCCGCCTATGATCATGCTGCAGTGACAGGAGATACGCTTGCTCCTGTTGCAACTGGCGCTGGAGTCTCTCTGCTTGTCGATGCTCCTCCATCTCTCGCCATCTGTATTCCTTTGAGAAAACGTGTGAGTAATTCAAGATGTGACACAGAACTTATGGAAGGTATTTCCCTTTCCATCCCATTAACAAAAATTCATTTTTTTCCCTTAAGTGTAAGGTATAGAGAACTAACTTGGACCAAAATGGCATATATGTTTCCTGTTGGGAAAGTTGAGAGTGTTTTGCTATCCTTGACGGAACTGGAGAGCTACAGCAAAATGTATTTTAATACAAAATTATTTAAGGTAAATCCACTGTAATGTTCAAAAAACAATGATTTGGAACAACACTAGGCCTTTGTATCCTTGGGTTGATTTACATATCATGTGCTTTTGATCTGCAGCATAAGCACTCTAGTTCTTCACTGAATGCCAAGGTCTGTTCAAAAACTTGACCACCAAACCAAAACTGTTCAACTTTAACATAAATCCTCCTCTTACTGCACAGAAAGCAGTATGACCACATAGTACTTCTCATGTGTGCCTGTCAGCCCACTACGCTAGCATAAATGGCCTTTTAATCAAGCTCCATTGTTCATACAGTAGGTGCAGCTGTGTCCGACTAAGGGAAGCCTAGGACTGGCCAGATGAATGAATCCTATAGCTACTGAACAAAACAGATACAGTGCGTTACCAGTAACATGGCCTGCTCCTGGAGCAGCTGCTGCTGAAGAATTTCCAAGTGCCGCTGCTCCTCTTCTAGCTGTCGCCTGATATACTCCTGTCACATAGAAATTACCCAGCAATAAATTTATTCAAAAGGAATGCATCAGAACCACCTGAGTGGAACACCACAAGCTACGTTCCCAGTCATCTTTAGTAATAAATTCCCTTAGGGCTGGATTAATGCCTAGAGAACAATTTAGAAAACCCTATAATCTAAAATTCTTAGTTGGCTGATGTATCCTGGTTTGGACTACTGTAATATTCAGGGCATGGGCCACAGCTTGTTTATGTATTTTGAAAGTGGTTTCAAAAGAAGCAAATGCACTTAAAAGTTTGAGAGTTAAACACAGCAAGTCTTACTCAATACAGCCAACACAAATCACATGCAAGTTTGATTAAAAATTAGTGTTTCACACTTGTGTGATGAACAGTTAGCAACAGCAAGAGCCAGGCTTAGTATAGGCAGACCTTGTGCAAGCTTCCCCACGGGGGCTCTGCCAAATCTCACACCTGACCTGCCATCTCCCCTACTAGCCCAATCAGAAGCCTCTCCTAAGCAGACACTGCCAATCTTGCTGAATTATGCGATGGTTATGACACAAACAAACATCCACTAGGAAACAGATTTTAGACCAAACAAACTCACTTTCTCTTGTGACCTAGCCTACATCGAGAGGTCAAAAGCTAATACGTTTACCCACTATGTCACCAGGCCCCCATACCAACTCTAACTATGAAGCACCCTATCCAAGCAGATAACATCCTATCATGCAAATAATGGAAGTATGTAATATATGCATGCGTGCAACATATATACACACACACACATGTACAGTGTATGCATAAAGAAATTAATGGGTCAGTGCTATGGAGACGGGAGCTACAGAAAAGTCTAATGATAGATCAATGATGTACACAAGCTTATCACAGGAACCCTGGCAAGTCCACAGGTCAGGTTAAGAAAAATAAAGAAGAAATGTGTTACATTTCTTTAAAACATGTAGCGGCACAATTTGACTGTTTCAGTTAATGTTTGCCATCATTGCCACTGCATTTCTGTGATTTCATAATTAGCATCTAAACATTTTAAGGTGCTACTTGGGATAAAAGGCATCTGCCTAAAAGCAAATTACGCTTCATTGATTCATCCCAGTAGGCTCAAACTTTTATTTTGTGCCCCGTCACTCCAAAATGTCTTAAAACAAAAACAAAAAGTCCATTGCATTCAGAAGGGCAACAGTCCATAATATAAGGTACCGCACCTTTAAGTAGATGTGAGATATTTCTGGCCAAATCCTGCTCCCACCGAAATTATTGGGAATTTTGGTATTGACATCTGTGAAAGCAGGATTGGGCCCTTCATTTGGAATGAATATTTACAGAGCACACAAAGTAATTACCCTGATTAAAGTTTATAACGGGTTTTTAAGTGTGCAGGTTTCATGCATAAGTTCCACAGCTCAGTGACACACAGTTTGAAAGACCTCACTTGTACTTTAAACATTAAGAGCACATTTACAGTACATAAGATATTCTAAATGTTGTCTGAATTGGCGTACATGACTGTGGATCCCCCCCTCCCCCCACATAGAAAAGGAAAATACTGTACAACTCAAATTAATATAGTGTTAAGGGTTCATTTTTCAACTCAGCGTATTCAGAGTTATAACTAAGCCTTTGACTTAACTCATCCAGCACGCCAAAGCATTACAAATAATATGTCTATCTTCCTCTGAGGTCTTCTGGACCTGGCTGATCCTGTGAGAGCTACTGTTCAACAAGGAGAATCAAGAACCCATTTTCAGTATTTGCAGATTCCATCTTCAGAGGATTTTAGTCAAATGATGGGTGTAAATTTAGCTTAGAGCCTTCTGTGGGTGACATTTAAGACTTCACTTTGCAAGCAACATAAAGGTCACTTTATTTCCCCGTAGAGCTTTATGTTCTACTTTTCTGTGTTTTTTGTCAAGGACAACAGAGAGGTCGGCTGGACTCCTCGGTGTTAGTTCTTTTATATTTAACTAATTTTTAAAAAAATAGAACAAGAAACCTAATGCACTTGTATCATGGACTCACCTGCTCTCTCTCCACTCTCCTCTTCTCTTCCTCTGCTCTCCTCCTCTCTTCCTCTTCCTTACGCCTTCTCTCCATTTCTTCTAGCCGTCTTTTCTCCTCCTGTTCTCTTCGCCTCTGCTCACGCTCTTGTTGCCTTCGAGCTTCCCGTTCTCTTCTTTGTTGCTAGAGCAGGGGGGGGGAAATAAAACGTTACTTTTATGGTTACCAAAGAGAGAAAGTTGGGGTTGATTTCTGCTGGAAGGCTGGTAAGTAAAGTTTGTAGGCCCCAGCAACTAACAAAAGAGTGTTCTTTAGTGTGCAGTAAACTATTCCATACATAAAAGGCAAATCTCCTGACATCATCAGTTATACTCTTGAGCTTCTTCACAAGGCTGCTTATAACATTTTCCCAAACACTAAGGGGTTCACTGCTGCTGCTGCCCCAAGACCAGATGTAAAGTTCAAACTCAAGCATCTTTGAAGAAAGAATGCAGTGAGGTAGTAATATGCAATCAGTCACCTTCTGAATTCCATCAGCCTTTCCCATTATCCAAATTTTGCCAAAAAAACGAAAATGAAATGAAATAATCCCTTTCTGGATCACTTGCAGCAAAAATAACAATCCTATGAATATTTGATCAGCTTTTTAGTCAACATGATATGTTGTATGCTAAGAATTTAACCGCTGGTGCAACAACCTAACTGATGAAAAGGTGCCATAAATTTTTTTGCCAGTGAATTAATGTGTTAATGCCCAGAAGTGCCTCACCTTTCCACAACATAAAATGCACCTATTTTTAAAACCTCTGAAAATCAAGAAACACAGGTTTACATCTTTATGGTCGCAGAGATAAGCTTCCAAACATGAATCAAATATAAGCTGGTGCAGTGATGTCTGCATGAGTCTGCAGACAACCCTGAACAATAGCTCTGAGAGGTGTGAACTGATAGATTCATGTCCATACAGCACAAACTTAGTAAGCAAGACTGATATTTATGCTTCAGTCTAACTGCTGATAATTGTAGCGGAACAGTCCAGCTAATGTGCCTACCTCAAAATCTCAAAACTGCCTCCCACGCGTCCTCGAGTGCCAAGAGACCCAGCTGTCTCCTGCTTAGCTGCCAAAACCTATCTCCCCTGACAATTTCTACAATGTGCTTACGTGCTTCTAATACAGAATTCTACAACTTGTTGAGAATAAAATTTAGAAGGCCTGTTAACAGGAGATAACTATAATGATTATTCTTTTTCACATTTAATTCAATAAAAATTCAGGTTTTTAGTTTATCTGAAGCTGCCACAGAATCATCAGTCTGCTGAGCAAGAGTGCCACAGTGAGCAGGGGCCTTGCCAGAGAATTTAGTCAAACCTGTGATGGAGTTCACATGGCCATGGCTATAGGTGCTCTCTCTGCAACTGTGCACACTGAAGCACTAAAGGCCATGCTTCACTCCCCTCTCTTCCTGCACCTGCTGCTTGCTTTACTAAGTACACACACAACTTGACTGCTCATTGTACAGTAAGTAAAAACGCAACTGCTTTTTTCTTCCCACTGGGATCAACACTTTGCCCCGGGTGTAGAGGAGAGTGGTTGAGAGGAAGGTGACTAATGCAGTTTAAGGCTCAGAAATACATCGCTAATGCTCTACGCTTCCAGTGCTTCTTGACTAGTAGCGCTTTTGGAAGCTACGCAGCTTTCTTAGAGATATTTGTTCATATACACCCACACCACATCTATTGGCAGCATTCCTGCTTTTCTTTAGAGTCACCTGGGATTCACCACCACCTTCCTTCTCTTCCAATTTCATTAGACATAATTATGCTCTTTCCTCCAGTATATATTCTAGATGTCTCTACACACACAACCTTTGCACTTTTCCCTCTAAGTAGACACCTAGATTTCTCTGATTTAAACACTTCTCTTCAATGAGTAGAGATACAAAAATAGTAAAGGCAGCTCAGGAAAACAGTGGAGGTCTTAGGTTTTACTACTTGTTTTTTAAAGCACATTAGAAAGGGTTAAGTGGGCTCTTTTGTTTCAGAATCTACAAATCTCTTGTCAAACAAATTCTGTATTTAAGTGAAAACATTCAGGTGCCTCTTGGCTAATCAAGTCTCACGGGCTCTAAGTTATGAAGCAGAACAATTTGGTTGTCCAGAGAATGCAAGAGGCAACAAACTGTGATTAGTTAAGATGCATGTTTATTAGCTCTAACTCTTCTTATACACAATTGCTCTAACACTTCTTAAACATAATTTTTTCTAAGAAATTAATTCTAGGCTTAAGAAAATTTCTTGACCCCCAAAAAGCAAAGACAAAAATACTTTATGGACACAAATAGTCATCATAGATCAACATTTCTTTCTAGTTATTGCTGCGGGGCCAGCAATAAATAAACTACGCTGGTTTGTTGCAGTATCTATAGCCCTGTCGGGTCATAACAACAGATCTTAAAATTTATTATTCAGATTACTTTCTTGCTATCCTCCTCCCCCATTTCAACTCGAGCTGTTCTCAAAATACTGACAGCTAAAAATCAAGTCAGAGATAGAGACCTATGCTTGCTCTACCTAAAAGAAATACTTTATACCAGCTATCAAATTATATAAATCTTTAATATGCAATTTATTGGCTCATGAGACACTCAGCTGCTTGGTTAGTGTCACTAATAAGCTTGGAGAAAGAAAGATAGATAATGAGAATAATTCAGTTCTAAGGTCCATCTTCATGACATACCAGAGCTAGAAATGGAATTGGTATACCATTGGGAAGATGAGAATCCCAGCATGTGTTTCTCATCTTCATGGTTCACAAGATATTGCACCTTCAATCTGACACCAGTCTCTCTGTCGAACAGTATTTATTGACACGATACAGGATATATTGCAAATCATGGACCAGTGTCTTTCATTCCTTGGAAGATGGACACAGTTTGGGTCATTTTAATGAGATGAATCTATCATTTCTTGAAGCTATGGAGACGTTTTCAGCAGTGACTATAAATAGAAACGCCTGATAAGATAGCAACAAACAAACAAACAAACAAACAAACAAAGGAGTTCAAAATTGACTGGAAGAGTGTGGCACTCTGTACCTCAGAGCAGCAGCCTGGAACCCCATATTCACCACTGTCATATAATGATATGTTTTGTACAAAGTATTCCTTGTGAGGTATCATTTTAAAAGTCTTGATCTGTTGAACATTAATATCCTCTTGGATTGTATGTGCTTTCACTGTATGTGAAGTTATGGAAGTTTTCCTACGTGTGTGTTACTGAAATACGTTGTGAGGTTGGGAGACGCCCACAGCCAACCTTTCAGGTACAACAGTGGAGTAGCCAGATGCACTGATGGCCCATGGAAGGGAATCCACTCTCCCAATGACTAACCATCTCAGAAACAACACATATACAATGGAGACTGCTTGACCCACATCATAGCTAAAGATCTTTCCAGCAAGCTGGAAGAAACAATAAAAGCACAGGAAGTGACATAATGACCTGGCCTCATTCCCCCCACAACTCAACACCTGATAACAGGTCTCGAGGACAAAGACTTTGAACTGGGGAGTGTGGTCCTGGGCTGGAAGATAGTTCCAGCTTGTGTTTTAAAGCTCTGCGAACTGTTTGTACCATCTGTCGGGGTGAGACAGCGCTTGATTCAAATCCTGTTTAGTTTATAGAACTCAGATTATGAATTTACTTTTATTTCTTAGGTAACCAACTTTGATCTCTACACTTACTACTTATAATCACTTAAAAGCGATCTTTCTGTAGTTAAAAAAATCTGTTTTATATTTTACCTAAAACACTGTGCTTTGGTTGAAGTGTTTGGGAAATCTCAGCTCACTTTACAAAGGCTAGTGTGTGTCCTTTCCACATCGAGGGAGGGGCAGACTGGGTAATGAACTTACACTGGTCAGGCTTCTGACGAGGGCAAGATGGTACAGTTCTGGGGTGCAATGCTGGGGGGGAATTGACTGGAGCCTCTCTCTTGTTGGTTCATGAGTGGCTGGCAAAGCATTCATGTAACTCAATTGGATGTGCCCCTGCCTGTGGAGATCTATGTAAGTGCAGTACCTGTCAGAGGTTTGTAGAGTGGCAACAGCATCACGGGGTGGGAGGGATACCCCAAAGTTGGTGGGACAGAGGGTTCAGTGGTCCCACAGTCCAGGTTGCACCCCGGGGGGTCCCATCACAAGGAACATGCCAGTTTCCCATACCATGATGTAAATAAAAGAATAAAATTCTATTTAAAAAAAAAATCTTGAGTTTCAACATCCACAGTGCATGTTTACCACCCACTACAAAATAAAGAAATACAAACTCTGCCACCAGTCTGCACTTAAAGCAAATCTCTGAAGCACAACCATGCTGTTGTCCGAGTGCCAAAGCACACAAAGGGATGGAGTTTCTCTACTCCAGTTCTACCTTCCTGTTAGCACCACTTTAGTTGACTTGCTAAATGAATGGAAGTCTAGGCACCTGGCACTGCTTACCAAAAACACCACCTTCCCAAGGTCCACCGAGTATGCAGAGCCCACCTTATAAGACTTCCTTTTCTTTGAATATGGCCTGTGAAAACCAAGCCACTGAAGCAGCAAACACTAAATACACAGAATTATTTTCAACCAGTGAGGAGAGATGTATTGTGATAAAAATAGAGTAGGCTCTGAGAGAGGTTTTCGACATGAGTAATGATCCTACTAGCAAGCTATAGATTTCCTTACTTTTAAAGCAAGACGATCCACCTGACCTCCCACTGTGCACTTGTGCTTTTTAACCTAAGATCACCTCACTGCCTGGTTTTAAAAAACTTTTTTTGAGAAGTGAATACTGACAGGGTATGTTCACAGTGGCTTGCCCTAGGAAGGTTCACTCATGATAGATTTTTTTGGTCTAAGATATAAACTGTAAGTGCTGCTTATATAATTTCCTTCTTGATTTTAAAAATAAGTGCATTAGTTACTATACCTCCACTTATATGACACAAAAAATACACAAAATTTGGTATATAGCCGGGTTCCTGTACATACTGAGCTAGCTAGGTGGCATAGGCTGTTGCACTGTGGCTAAAGCCAGTCTTTCAGATCTTCTTTAGCTGGACGAGAGATATGGTAGTCTAGTACCAACCTCTCGTGATGCTGTATGTCAGATAAGCAGATTATTTTCAGACAACTAGCCACTAAAGAAAAGGCAAGCTATGGAGTGCTGAAAGGAAATTTCTAAGAGGTGCAGATAGAGCAATGATAAAACTGCTAGGATCCTGCCAACTGTCCTCCTAATGTCACCCATAACGCATTCTAACTCAGGTGTCATAATGGTCCATTTTATAGGTCTGAGCTCACATACTATGCTGTGTATCGTGATTTACCAGAAGGGGGCAATACAGCTACACATGCAAACTGCTAGTTTGCATATAAAACAACACTGTACCCTAGCTCACACAAGAAAACACCTCTATATAGCTGTCTTATATCCACATAAAGGTAGATATATACATGCATTAATGTTGGTGACCGAGTACTTGAAGATGGGGTGAGGACGATAAAATAATCATAATAGACATGAGTCCAGAGTGTAACCAACCCAAAATGTGGGCAATTCAAATGAAGTGGAGCCTGGATGGAAACTATTCCTCTTTCAGTGTTGTAAAACAAAGCCCTGGCAAAATCAACCCCTCCACCTCAGTTGTGCCCAGCTTAATTGGAACCAATTATATCAGAACCCTCTGAACTGTGGAGGTTATTTTTATTAATTGTATTATCGTAACACTTAGGAGATCTAGTCATGGAGGCTCAGGTACAATAGGACTTGCATCGCAACTAGTTCTCATTTTGCAAAATCAAAACTAGACTCAGTTTTGCCAAGCACTAATTCTGAGGCTACTTCATTCCCTTCAAGCTCAGGATTGCTTTTTTCCATTTTGTTGAAGAGGAAAGCTCAGATGCAGGCACATTAAAAAAAAAAAAAAAAAGTCTAGGACAGCTCAGATTTCTTTTTTTAACCACCTAAGTCTTAAGTGTCATACAAGTGATCGTTATATAAAAGCATGTGTCTAACCAAAAACTTGCAAAGCTTCAGATAATCTTCTACACTTCAGCAATGTATAATTTCCTCCTTCTAAGTAATGCAGAAATTATAAGGTCTCTGAAACAATTGTTTTCAATAGTCACTTATCTGCCTTTTAAAAGCAATCTTCTCTCTAATACTGCTAAGAATAATGCACTTTTGGCACATGTCCTAAACACAGTCTCAGTCAAAACTGTCTAGGATCTGTGCCAGAATTGTAAGAACAAGCGCTCAATTTAAATTTAAGAAAGGGAAAAAAAAAAAAAAGACATGTCGGCAACATGTCCAGGGAGATTACCTATGGTCTAAAAAGTTCCTCTAATTCTCACAAGTGAATGTCAAACACAAATGCAAAAAAATGCAACTTCCATCGCTTCAACCAAAAGCAGCACCAGAAACCCAAACCGACAAAAGCCAGGGGATTTGAAAGCAATACTATTCTTAACTCACGTTAGTAAGCTTTTCTTTCTTCATAACACAGAGTAAGTTAAGAACAAAGGTTCGTCCTTTTGGTTTCTTGGCTTTCATCACTCTGTGCCACAATATTAATGTTATCTAAGAATGTTTCTTCCCCTCACCCTCTTAAAGAAGGTTTGTTCTGGCTAAAGTTTTCCTAAGAATCTCTCAGATGGATGGATGCTTCTCCAAGAATAGAAGATCCAAACAAAAAAAGTTCAGAAGAACTACATATGCTTGTAAGCATTTTGGTGAAGGCCATTTTCTTTTTAAAACTAATTTCCTATTGATGACATTGCTTTTTTTCTAAAAAAGCTTGTATGGCAATTTCACCATAAAAAGTGAGGGAGTATGGCAGCAGTTATAGATTTGGCAGATGCAGAGGTTTTTCTCCTCGAACTCTTCATGGCCTATTGTGGAACTCTATTCACAAATGCATCAATCCACAATATGCAGCGTCACTACATTGCTAACATTGTAATCGATCAGTTTGAAGTCTTTTTTGCAGTAGCAAATTATTAAAAATTGCTCTGATTTTTTTAAAAAGGGTGAAAGAATATATTTAAGCAAAAGAAAACATGATTTTATAAACTAAAAGAAAAGCTATCCAACATGCTTATGCTGGAATAAACTGAAGAGTCAAGTGAAGGACAGACTATCTAAAGACTGAAAACTAATCATATCTCCACACAGATCCATCCTTGAAGGAGGTAGGTTTATACATATCAAATATTGTGGGTTTTTTTTTTTTAATACATCAGAACATTCACTTACAGGGTCTTTTTGAAGAGAGTGGGACTGACCTAAATGCAATTTCCACCTGATTTAGCATTTTCATTTTTTAAGTTTTGCACATACACCTCTACCCCGATATAACGCTGTCCTCAGGAGCCAAAAAAATCTTACCGCGTTATAGGTGAAACCGTGTTATATCGAACTTGCTTTGATCCTCCGGAGCGTGCAGCCCCCCCCAAGCGCTGCTTTACCGCGTTATATCCGAATTCGTGTTATATTGGGTCATGTTATGTTGGGGTAGACGTGTATTTACATATACCCTCTACCACCTAAATAATCCCTTCAACTAAACTTTAAGACTCTTTCTAGCAAACAGACACATTGTTCTGTTTCTGTTATTTGCAGCATTTTTTCTTTTGTATTGAGAGCAATTTCAGATTTAAAAGGTCATACTGATCATGGCAGATTAAATGGGTTACGCCACTTAGTTATTTAAAAAAAAAAAAAAAAGCCTGGAACTAGAGTTTTCAGATGTTTTACTTTTGTATTAAGTGGGATTTCAGATTAACAACATCATGCAGGGGACTAGCTAGTCATCAGATTAGGGTCACCCCAAAGGTTTTAATTCAAATCCTGACTCAAGTAAAAAATAAGCATCTCCTTTTAGCTTTCCCCAGTCTCCTTTATGACCAAATAATAAAATTGCTGCACAACTGACAATCTCTTTAAGACAGGCCAAGACCTGGAATGACAATGATATTTATCTTGGCAGTTTGAGGGTGGTGGGGGAGAGACAGAAGAGAAAAGACGCTTGCATGGCCCCTTCCTACTGCATGTGTGTGGCTGGGTCCTTGCTATCAGTTCCTCCTTAAAAAAGCAGTAAATTCACTCACACATTTGAAGGGGGTTGGGGAAAACGTCTTAAGGTAACCTGCAAAGCTTTTTTTAATTTTATGTTACATTATTTATCAGGTTAATACATAATGCAAATCTTAAAGTTATGAATCGTAAATGTATGTGTAAACTTGATATACTATGTGGAGCTAATCTGGTCCTCGTTGCACTGTTAAACATTATCAGTGCTTGGAAAACTAGATAGCTTTAATGAAGAACTACACGCCAGATGAACAGCTGTAACAGCAAATCAAACAAGGGTCATTTGAGGACAATTGGAATTTGACCCTGTACTTCCTGAAGAGCCAAATGATTGGTTTCACTTCATCTCCCAGACTCAGTTTTGGTCTGCAAAATTTTTTAGAAAACTTTCCATCTGTCAGGTCCTAAAGAACCTTTTATTTACTTACTAGCTGTCGTGCGTGACCATTTAAATAAAGAATGTTTAGAAACAAAATAATGAAGATAGACTCACAAGGGACAAGGTGATGTACAAAAAACCTTTGAGAAAGAAAATCCAAACAAACTATGTAAGCAAACAGTCAGTATATCCCAAAGAGTAAATATGCAAAAATTTACCTGGGGTTTTGTTAAAAAATTCAGATCGATATAGATATAGATACAAAAATGTATGAAAATGGCATGTCTCCTACAGGACAAATGGGAAAAAAATCCAGTACACTATGTATGATTTGCTACCTATGACATTTATAAAATGAATAATGGGTATTCTATACCATATACCTTTATGCTACCACACATAGAATTGTAGGCCTGGAAGGGACCTCAAAAAGCCTCAAGTCCAGCCTCCCGCACTGAGGCAGGACGAAGTGAACCTACACCATCGCTGACAGGTATTTGTGCAACCTGTCCTAAAAACCTCCAATGATCGTGATTCCACAACCTCTCTTGGAAACCTATTCCAGAGTTTAACTATTCTTATACACCTCTACCCCAATATAACATGACCCCGATATAACACGAATTCGGATATAACGCGGTAAAGCATTGCTCCGGGGGGGCGGGGCTGCGCACTCAGGCAGATCAAAGCAAGTTCGATATAATGCAGTTTCACCTATAACTCAGTAAGATTTTTTGGCTCCCGAGGACAGCTTTATATTGGGGTAGAGGTGTAGTCAAAGTTTCTCCTAGTACCTAACCTAAATCTCCCTTGCTGCAGATTAAGCTCATTACTACTTGTTTTATCTTCAGTGAACATGGAGAACAACTGATCACAGTCCTCTGCAAAACAGCCCTTAACATACAAGACTGTTAAAAAGGTGCCCTCCCTCTCAAGACTAAACATGCCCTATTTTGTTTAACCTTTCTTCATAAGTAGATTTTCAAAATCTTTCATCATTTTTGTTGCTCTCCTCTGGACTCTCTTCACAATTTGTCCAGAACTGGACACACTACTCCCAACAGAGGGGCTCACCAGTACCAACTAGAGCAGGACAATTACTTCCCATATCTTACACGAGTCTGCCCTGCATCAAAAATAGGTTGCCATCCACCAGGCATTAGTGCCAAATGCAGATGTTTAAGAAAGCTCTAAAAGAACGCTGATACATACCATGGACAGATATTTCTAAAAGCCGTCTTAGTGGCATGATCTGGTTTAAGAAAGCTGTACACTGATATCTAAACATAAAAGTCTTCCCTTCTGTATAGCTACACCAAAAGTCTCTAGGCCAATTACCTAGTATTTTGAATAGCAATAGATATATACATACACAATTATCTCCATTCAAAATACAAGGCAATACATTTAGGCTTTTGGAATCAATTACCTCCTGGGAGCTGCAGGGTGTTCAGTACTTTTGGAAATCAGACCACCACGTCTACACATGGATGTAAGAGCCTTACTTTAGGATCCTGGTTTTGAAAATCTTAGCTAATGGATATATATTGTTCTTGCACAATATACAGGGAATATTTCTTAAGCTCTTGGGACAATAAGCATAACAGGAGCTCTGCCACCTTAGCTCCAGTCTTCTATTTCTACCTCTTCTAGCCGCCTCCTTTGCTCTTTCTGCTGCTCTATGCGTTTCTGTCTCTCTGCCAACAGCTGCCTCTTGTACTCCTCCTGCTCTCGGAGCTGCTGTTCCTGTAGCAGCTGCTGTCTCCGAAGGGCCTCTGAACGTTCCTTGTTTTCCTGCTGCAGTCTCAGGAAATCACGTCGGAGGGTAGATTCTCCAGGCACATTGACAATCGAACTGCAAAAGTAGAAAGTTAAGCCTCCCATGCCACAGAGCCTAAAGAGCCATTAAATACCTTCTCCAAAGCTTATACATTACACACACACACACACACACACACACTTAGTTTAAATTTTAATCTCTTGTCTTTCAAAATAAAGATACTGGATGCATATCAAATGGGTACTCTCTCTGGAAGATGTCAAACCAGGTCAGGCAAAGTAAGAGCCAACCCAAACTTTTTCCCAGTCCTTGAACCGAGCCTACATCCTCTCCTTAAACTCTGAGAGAGGTCTGATTAGAGCCCCGGCTACCTGTGTACTTTGCCCCAGACACACCCACTGTAAGTCTCACACACCCACCACCTCTACAGTATCGTTCTCAACTGGGGGTACGCGTACCCCTGCGGGGGACCCAGAGGTCTTCCAGGGGATACATCAACTTATCTAGATATTTGCCTACTTTTACAACAGGCTACATAAAAAGCACTAGCGAAGTCAGTACAAACTAAAATTTCATACAATCGCTTGTTTATAATGCTCTATATACTATACACTGAAATGTAAGCGCAATGTTTATATTCCAATTAATTTATTTTGTATTTATGTGGTAAAAATGAGAAAGTAAGCAATTTGTCAGTAACAGTGTGCTATGGCACTTTTGTATTTTTATGTCTGATTTTGGAAGCAAGTAGTTTTTAAGTGAGGTGAACCTTAGGGGTATGCAAGACAAATCAGACTGCTGAAATGGGTACAGTAGCCTGGAAAGGTTGAGAGCCACTGGTCTACAGGGTATCAAGTCCCTCTGTGGTGTATCCAAGTTTACAGTGGACGGGATGGGGACCTCAAAAAGGTTCAGAGGTCTGAGCAAATGTTCAGACCTTTTGAGGTTCATGTCTCATTAATGTATGTGATTAATTATATTTAGTAACAGGTGTAAAGGCTTATGAAATAAAAGTATACTCCAGATTTGTCAAGATGGGTTATAAAATTATTTGTCTAGATCTTTTAATGGCCTCCCATCAGCGACTATTACCTTGGCTCTCCTTCTTGTTCAGGCACTTCCTCCTCCTCTTCCTCACTTCCGCTATATTCATATTCTGTCTCATCTAGCAAGAAAGAGGAAACAATATTCCAGGTGGCTCTTTCAATATTTTTATCTTAAAATACTTAGCTCCTGCTATAGGGCCTCAGCAATCCAGTTCTAACCAGCTTAAATGATCAGATTTATATACAACATTTTGGAACCATTCAAATGTCATCTCATCCCAGAGACACAAGGAGACCTTCATTTGGATGTGAGCTTCAGTTTAATCCACAGGCTTTGTCTACAATGATAACTATGTGGTCTTAGATTTTTTTTGTAAAATCAGAAGTTGGTAGAATATCAAATAATCAGTTTTTTAAAATATATACAAGTAAACACAGGTTTAATTTAAAAAGTCTGCATACCTTTCTCTCCTCTCTTCTTCCTGGTCCTGTCTATGTGGTCCTTAAGCTGGATTCGGACTTGCCGTTCATTTGGCTGATCGCGTATAAAAGGATGTTTTAAAAGCTGCTCGGTGGAGGGTCTCTGCATATAGTTCTTCACTAAACAACCTTCTATAAAACTAAAGAACTTTTTTGACCTGAGGAAGAAAAGAAGTGTAATGCTAAGACTCAAATAATCCATTTTTCAGTTTTTCCTCATTAGTCCAAAAAATTTCAGTTCTCTCCCCCAAAACAGCATGCTTCTGTCTAGCAGCATAAATGGTATCTTAGATAGATGTCCTCAAAAGAGCCACAAAAATGCTACCAAGACAATTTGGGGACTCTTCCATTGTTGCAAGTAATACCGACCTGTTTTTATATGCACCTGGCTTAGTGGAATAGGTCTGTAGGAATTGAAGAACATTTTGGTTTTTTAACTGAATAACTATGCATTTTTTAAAATAACATTTTCTCAATACTTAATGCCTTATAATTTGTTCAATCAGGACACACAGGACCAAATTAATCCCTGATTTAACTACTGAAGTTAGTGATGGAATCCAATTCACCTCTGTCTAATGGATATGGGGATGAGGAATACATGTTTGGTAAATCAGAACATTATATTGCTAAAGTAGTAACTACTCGATGGTACCCCTGGGGGAATTCTGCGCTACTGCGCAATGCAGAATTTTGCAGAAATTAACGTTGTGCGTGCAGAATTTCCTTTCCCCCCACAAAAATGGGCTGCAGTACTGCTAGCCATCACTAGAGGCCACTGGACTTGATCCCAGCTTACATATAGAAGACACTGCTGGGAGGAGGGAGAGGGAACTAGAGGGTTCCTGGCAGCTGCAGTTCCGAGCATGCCCTGAGGAAAGGAGAGGGCGGCACATAGGAAACTCCATGTAAACCCGGGACCAAGCGTCAGGCTGTTTCTCCCTCTGGATCCCTGGACTCAGGGGGGCGAGGGGGACAGATGTCGGGGCAAGGGGGAGCCTGCCGCTGGGTTCTGAGGGGAAGGGATTTGGGTCTCTGGCCCCCCAGCTGGGCTCGGGGGGGGGAGGGAAGAGAGAAGGGGCAGAGAAGCAGGAACTAGGTTGTCGTAAGGGCTTCTTTAACTCTCTACTTCTGGGGGAATTTTTGTGAGTGTCTGTATTGTTACAGACATACTTGCTGATAGGTATTTTGAAATAAATTACCAAAATAATTGAAACTGGCAATTACACAGTGTTATTTTGACAAATGAAATTTGCAGAATTTTAAAATATTGTGCACAGAATTTTTAATTTTTTGAAGCAGAATGCCCCCAGGAGTACATTCTTAAAGAGACACTTTCAGGATAAAAATAATTATTTTTCCCCCTTACCTCTGATTCGAACAAAACTTTAGAAACAGAGTGAAAATAATGCTTAAAATTGTATTTTTCATCACTTATCCTGTTTACTTTTTGCCCTTCATTCACCTTGCTAAATAAAAACACTATCAGTACCAATGCTGTTTTTAGCCAGTTTGACTTTCTGATTCTTATGCACTAGCAAAATGCTGCAATGTTGGGTTTATAAACACTACAGATAAAGCTTACATCTGAAACAAACATTTTTTCATCCTTTTTCAAAACTCTATCAGTAGGTATGAATTCATAAACTCCATGTTTTATAAAAAATTATTTAAAATAAACACACTCACAAAGATGCTCCAATAGTAATTACTGTATGAGAAAGTCATTCCAGCATTCCAAACAGTGATCCAATGCACCAAGTCAATAGAGTTAATTATGTTATTTATAGATCGGTGTAACTGGTCACATCACTTTACTAATTTCTTTTTTGACAGGACTCTAGCATTCAACCTCATAGTCATACAATTTCCATTCACAGAGGGCATATTTCTTGTATGTAACAAACTCACACACACACTTTTCCTTAACTTAAGAAGAAAGCACAGTAAAGTGTTACTTTTGTTAACGTTGAGGCTTTCATTGACGATTTTAAGGTTATCATGTTCAACATACATAAACCCTCATTCTAGTGAAAATTATTGCTTCATACAAATCATTTGTGTCTAATAATGGGGAGGAAAATCCTGTATTGTTAAGGGATTATTCCCAGCTGGCAAGAAGAACAATTTCAATCGTTTGCAATAATTATAGTAAAAGCCTTCATTAATTTTAATAGTTCCTTTCAACTCAGCATCTAGAAGTCAATGGCACTGTCCTGTTTCTTTATAATACTGTATCTTAGAAAAGATATTGCATATTAGGAATGCAGCAGAAGTCTAGGCTTTGAGCTGTGGTATAATTTGTCACCTTAATATGATGCTGCTCTGTCAACAGAACAGCTCATTTTTGTCTCATGATTCAAAAGACAAAATTTCGCTGAAAAAAATAGAGCTAAAAATAATCAATGCACATCTCATTTTGTGCTTTGATTTAATAGTGTAGAAGATAATAAAAGACAGATTTTAGCCAGCCTAAATTATTTTACAGTTCATGGAAATGGTAACAAAAAAGCATGCCATGAAATAAAAGATAAGAAAGTGCTATGTTGTAAAGAACACAATGAAACAGACTACAGAAAACACAGTAGCCTCTACATACCATTTCTTGGATTTTAGCCGTGGAGGAGGGTTTCTGGGTATAAGAAACAGCGCCCTCATTGGATGCATGTCACAGAGGGCTGGAAAAAAATAAAATTTTGTTCAGTTGTTTTTCCACTTCTCATGATTCTGCATTTTCACTGTCTTCACTTCAGGATTATTTCATTTTCATAGACATTTCCCCATCACCAACCCATACACGTGATGGCCACGGGAATGACATTAAGCAGAATTAAACTGAAATGCAAAAGTTAAGACAAAAGTTCTGCCCCTAACTCTGAGTTTAATGCGGCCAAAAATAAAGGCCTAGATTATCCCCTCAGATCCAAACATGGAGGGGACCTCTGTGCAGAGATCTCCACCTCCCTCATGAAAGGGAGAGTCAGCCTCCTCTGCAGCACTGTGCCTGTTCTCCAAACACCGTTCTCCAAACACAAGGGCACTCTGTAGTGTCAGGATCCATAAAGGCGGTGGGGGTAGAGACATAGCAGGTTGGGGGCCAAAATGAGGCCAGGAGCAAGGGCCCCTGTGGCAAAGGAGGACATCCTGGTATCTCAACTTCAGCTGAACACCACTACCCAATGAGTGAAGGGGAAAAGGAGGTGCTGAAGGCTGGAGATGGTAGGGGGCAAAGGACTCTGTGCAGATGGCCCTAATCTCCCATGCTTGGCAGTGGATCTCTCAAACTACCCTGCAGGGAGAGCAAACCTAAAGGAATGACCAGAGAGGATACTGGTGAGGGGTTCATTATAACTCATTTCCTCCCCCAACAGACCCCGTTGTGAGTTCTTGTAAGAGGGGCCAATCTGAACCCAACAGTTTAGCATGAAGTAATATCAATTACCAAGTCGAATCAGGTGAAATGCACACACAGGCTTACGGAGCCCAGTGACAGAGATTTAATTAAAACAAGAGGAGGTTACTTACCTGTAACTGGAGATATATGGTCCCTATCTGTGTTCCACTGTATTCCATCATGCATCCAGACCCAGAGATTTTGATAGTAGTAGTGTCCGTTGGTCCATCCGTGTGCCCTTGGCTCACCTCATGGTTTCATCCAAGGTGATAAAAGGTGGGGTGGACTGACCATACCTCCAGTTCCTTCTCCCCCACAAATCCAACGGATCCGCAGCAGAGGGGAAGGAGGCCAGGAAGTGGAATAGAGATAGGGACCACACATCTTGAAGAGACTCCAATTACAGGTAAGTAATCTCCTCCTCTTCTTCGCATGATAGTCCCTATTTGTATTCCACTGAGGGTGATTAACAAGCAGTATCGACATCAGAGGAGGGTGCGAGGATGAGGAACAGGTGAGTAGAGGACAGCCATGCCAAATAAGGCGTCCATAGCAGAGTCCTGCACCCAGTAATGCGTAGAGAAGGTATGTACTGAACTCCACATGGCCACCCTACATATGTCCTGAACCAGCACATCTTAGAGGGTGGCCGTGGTCAAAACCTGGGCTCTCATGGAAGGGGCCCTCACCCTGGGGGGAAGAAGGCAATCCTGACAGCTGATAGCACAGTGGAATGCACCCCAAAATTAATTTAGATATTCTCTGCGTGGAGATTGCCTGTTCCTTAACTCTGTCAACTATAGCGATAAACAAACTAGGAGATTTCCTGATCTGTCTTGTCCTCTGCAGGTAGAAGGCCAAGGCCCGATGGATGCCGAAGTTATGACGTTGTCGTTCCTCTTCGGAGGCGTAAGGCTTCGGAAAGAAAGCAGGTAAGTGGATGGGCTGGTTGAGATGAAACTTGGATACGACCTTTGACAGAAATTTGGGGTGTAGGTTCAGAAAGACTTTATCCTAATGGAAAGTGGTGAAAGGAGGGTCTGCCATCATGGCCCCATGCTCACCTACCCTTCTCGCCAAAGAGACAGCTGCAAGGAAGGCAACTTTCATGGAAAGGAGGGACATCGAACATGAAGCCAGCAGCTTGAAGGGCTGTTTCATTAGTGCCAACAGAACGAGGTTAAGGTCCCACTAGGGAGCAATAGGCTGTAGGGTGCGATGGTTCCGATGAAGCCTTTCTGAAACCTAGCAGTCAATGGGTATGTAAATACAAAGTGTCCCTCCATGGCGCGGTGGAAGGCACTAACTGCCGCTAGATATATCTTGAGGGAGAGATGCAAAGCTTTCAAGGGCAGGAGGTAATCCAAAAATAGGGGAATCAGCACCTCTTCTGGGGAAAGCCCCTTCTGTTGGGCCCAAGGGGTGAAGTGGTTCCACTTGGCCTGGTAGGAACGCTTAGTGGACTCTGTCCTGCTGCTCAAGGTGATATTTTGCACCTCTCATGAGCACACCCGTTCTAAAGAAGATGCCCATCCAAATACCACACCCTGAGGTGAAGCATCTGCATATCTGATCCTGTTGTGGTGTTGCCTCAGTAGCTTGGAGAAAGTGGGGACGGGCTGACATGTGGAGTAGATTGGGAAACCAGAACTGTCTGGGCCAGCATGGGAAAATCAAGATGACCGTTGCTCTGACCTGCCTGATCTTTTGGAGTACTCGTGGCAGGAGTTGTAGAGGGGAGAAGGTATAGTTAATCTGGTCCGACTAGCAGAGTATGAGCGCATCACCTTGAGGGAAGGGACCACTACCCCCTGGAGCAGTAAGTGCTGCATTTGGTTGTTGACTGCAGAGTTGAAGAGGTTCCTGGTCAGAATCCCCCATTGGTCGAAGATATTTCATACTACGGTGTTGTGGAGTTCCCACTCATGATCGATCACAAATCGTCTGGCGAGAGAGAGTCTGCAATCACATTCTGAGTCCCTGGGAGGTAGGTTGCAGATAACAGGATCTGGTGGGTGATGCACCAATTCCAGAGGTTGATCACCTCCATATAGAGACCAGTTGATTTTGTGTCCCCTTGTTTGTTGATGTGGTAAAAAGTGGTAGTGGTGTCCGACATGATAAGAATACGATGGGGATGGATGGATTGGAGAAATACTCGGCATGCCTTCTGTACAACCCGGCATTCTGGAATGTTGATGTGCATCCTGGATTCCCAAGGGGTCCATGTTCCCTGTGTTATGTGATCGGTGCGCGCTCCCCATCCTACGAGGGATGCGTTGGTGATGATCACCCTGTCCAGGGAAGATGGGAGAAAGAGGACCCCCACACAAACCTGACGCGGGTCCATCCGACACTGGAGGGAAGAGAGTACCACATGCTTCCATACCTCTCAGCTAGATCCTGGCGCATGGTCCATAGCGGTGGTACCACCAGTGCTGACTTCAGACTCCGTAGCTGGAGGTGCACTCCTGGCAGCCCCAGGCCGATGTACAGTGGAGGCTACCCAGACAGGCTCTGAATGAGGTCTCATGGCGACTTCCATGAGGGGCTTCCAGAGGCAGAGAGCCTGACCTTCTCGGGTATGGCTGGGAAAGCACTGGCAGATACTGCACCTGAATGCAATGTGGACTTCTCCCAAGCAGTAGAGGCAGCATTGATGTTTGTCGCAGACCGAGAAGGAATGCGGGCAGGAGGCACAGATTTTAAAGACTGAGGTTTTCAGCATAGTCGAGTACCCGCATGTGGGCATCGGTGGGAGGGTCCACACGGAACAAAACTCTCCAGAAAGAACCCTAATTCTACTCCTAAAACTAGCAAACTTCTAAAAACTACTATAAAAACAATAGAAACAGTAAACTACTCTAAAAACTAACTATGTTCAATTGTATATTTTTAAGGTGCGTCACATGCAAAAGGACACTAATAATTCCAACCCAGACCACGCAGCAGTAAGAAGAAACTGGGGACGTGATCAGTCTGCCCCTCCCTTTGTCACCTCAGACAAAACCATGAGGTGAGCGAAGGGCGCATGCACGGACCAACAGAAGCTACTACTCCCAAAATCTCTGGCTACAGACAGTGCACATGTGTAAACTCTCAGTGGAATACAATAGGGACTAGCACTGGATGAAGAGCAAAAAATATGCACATGATCTGAACCAAAAAGTGGTTTAAGAAACCTAAAGAACTACGGTTACATGCAGACTAGTAGCCAAATAGTGGTTCTAATGCTGTTAGCTTTGTGCTAGTTGATTCATCCTGGGAGAAGCCTCTGTAGATTTGGACCCATGCAAATATAATTATGAGAAAAACCCATCAGATCTCTTAAAACATGAATGTGAATAAGAACACTCAGCTGTACGTTAGATTTACAAATCAGAGTTGTAAGCATGGGCTACAATGAAACTACCATTTTGAGGCCAGACAAAAGTCAACACCCCTGAATGTCTGAATGGAGTGGTAGGAAAAAAGCCAATTTGCAGTTTTACAAGTAAAATAGTTACTTAAAAAAAAATTGATAGCAATTTTTCTTTTTTTGTAACTAAGTTCTTGTTTTTTGCTCCCCTTGCTGCTGTCAGCTTTATGCTTTGTTAATCTTCACAGAGGACGTGTGAGAGAAAAAAGCACCATGGAAAAGTTAGGCATTTTTAGTTTTTAATTTTACCCCTCAAAAATCATCAGACTTGGCAGCTGAATATACTCAAATAGTCTGCTTTTAAAAGTTCTTCACTGACAGTGTTAAAGCTAAGTCTATAATTTAAACCACAGTCTTCCAAGAGTCTTCTACTCTGTCCAATGAAAACGAAAACATTCATAAGAGGAGATTTAAATAGATAAGTCTCAGAGTTCAAGAAGAATGTTACCATTACACAGACTCATGTAAATCAGAGATAGAAAGGACCTACTAAGCCATGCAGTCTATCTCCCTGACAGAGCAAGAGTTTTTAAGCCAGTACACTTTTAGCATTTTTTTCTCCCAGTCTGGTTTTAAATATCCCAAGCAATAGGGCTTCCACCACTTCCCTGTGGACACAATTCCAAAGCCTAATATATCTCATGGTCAGGAAGTTTACAGACCCATTGGCTTCCAAATAGTCCTGTCATTGCTCTTACACCACTACAATTACAATCTCTGCACAGTAATGCTTTCACACTGTAGTAGTATCTTTATCAAGAGAGTTGCCATTTGTAGGATTTTATATTTATGGTGCAGGAAAAACCAAGGAGTATAGATACACCATCAGTGCATTTTCAGAAACCTCAAAACTGGGTTTGAATTACAACCAGCAACTCATAAGTATACGTTTCTGTCTTAATGAGCCCCTTAGGAAAAAGCACACATATCACTTACGGGGAGCTCCTTCTGCCATTTCAATGGCCGTAATGCCACATGACCAAAGGTCACTCTGCAAAGAAAGAGACCATATGTTAGTAGGTACACTTTCTCACTGTCATACTACGTAATGGCATCTACTAATGCACTGCAGGTAAGAAACTAAAACCAGCTACCAAGGTTATTTAAACAACAGTTTTTAAAATGGCTTTTCTTCTTTTAGCCCTAGTATAAAATGCTAAATATGATGCCATACAGCATTTGTGTTATATACACACACATACAATTATGCACACATAATTTCTTAATAGTATACAGACACTTTCATATTAGGACATTTCAAGACATAATTAGGTCATAATTAACCAAAAGTTAAGTTCTGTAAAAAATAATTATATTTCCCTGGATACAGTTATTGTAAGAGGTGAACATTCCCCGGTAGTATTTGCAATCCAAACATTGCAGCCCTCTCCTAGCATATGAGATCCTGAAAATGCACAGACTAGGAACAAAAGTGAAACCAAGAAGTCAGTTTTCAGATGTGTTAATTATCAGAAATACAAAACCTTAAATAAAATAGTTCTAAAAATTAGTTTTTAAAAAATTCTTTTCTTCTGTTGATAATTTAACAGTATTTTTATGTAGGGATTTTTTTAAAAAAAATGAGCCCATCATTGCTTATTGGCAGTTCAGACAAACCTCTACCTTTACATTGCCCAATAAAATTAGAACATGTCTTGGCAGCATGAATTCCTAATGTCAGGAGACACAGGCAACCGGCATGTGTCCAAGAAAAGTAAGAAGCTACTGTTCCATGAACCACTGGTGGCCAGAGTGAGCGCCTCATCCCAGCAGTCTCGTATTATGTGTGTCATTACACAAGGGGGATCCTGGAATGGAAATCTTTCAGGGTATTAGCACTGGATAGCCACTAGGACCAGAGGATAACTGCATTCCCTGCTGAATCAGAACTATGGTTTAGAGATTCTCTTCCACCATAGGAACACCAAAAATAAGTAACTGCTTAAGAGTCCTGGAATGGAACTGAGCTCAAGGGGCTACAGTAGGTCCTGACAGGAGACAATATCACCTCCATTCGGGACGTGGGGAAGAGAACTACCATTGAGGAAAATAGTGCTCAGAGCTTCCAGGTTGATAATCCTTTTCGAATATGGGAAGACATACTGGATTGGGTGAACAAACTCTTCTCTGTGCTCACCATTAGCTCCAAGCAATGGAACAACTGCATTTTCAGGCCCCAGAAGCTTCCCAACCAGGCACCAGTTTGTTCTGGCTCAACCCATCAGTTGCAATGATTAAAGTAAGCTTGTGAAACACTAATTTTCTAAGAAATAGAATATGTAGTAGGAGGATATTGAGATGTCTCTATGTGAAGTACCTCCACTTCACATCAGGAGCAATAAGGGAATGTTTTAAGAAACATGAGCATAAATCACAGGTTTTGTATGCCTCATGGAATTCCTTTACATTTGATCCCCTTTAATTATTAAACATGTAGATTAGTTTGGGGGTTTTCTCCCCCTCAGAATAATTTCTATCTATTGAGGTTTGTTATCTTACTTTAACCTTCACCCTTATGTCTTATCAACTCCACCCTGAAAGGGATTACATTTTTTCACAGATCTCAATCAGGGCAAGGAATATGTAAAGTTATTGGTCAAGACAAATGGGCTCAATCCTAGCTAGATGTTCAGGTGTGCGTATCATCAACCATGGACATTCATATATCTAACATGAGTTATCAACCCCAATGCACTAGCGCCAATGCTCTTGATGTAACTATAATCGCAGACTTTCACATTTCCTAGCTACCTCTCCTAGTTTTAATGTTTGAAGAGAGGCATTAGTCTGAGTAAAGATTAAAAACACATTTCATATTTTATTCCCTCTCTTGTGGCTCCCTGAAACAAGCTAAAATGTACTTGAGAGATTTCCAGAAAGCTTCTATAAAGGAATTTAGCTTTAGAAGATGTAGCAAAAACAAAACAAAAAAAAAACTTTTGGTGTAAATACCATCAAGCCAATTTTACTTTTAGGGAGGTTAGATTTGATGCTTGCAGCTCAGTGCAGGAGCAGTTGTGTCCCATTAATTTTTGGAGAAATATAGTGTTTGATGGATAAATCTTCTATGTGACTGTGACAGAGTGCTGAGAACAAGCAGCTGAACCAGCACTCTGGTCACTGTAAATCCAATTAGTCCCCCCCACTCAAGGAGGGGGCTTGATTGAGGGAAGGAGTGACTAGTTACTAGATCAGCCTCAGCTGGGGAGAACAAAGGAGATAATTAGCCCATTAACTGTAAGTGTAGAAAAGAAGAACAGGAAGGAAGTGCAAGAGAGGGAGAGAGAAAGCCCAGCAAGGCTAACGTAATGAGAGATCTCTGTGTGGAGAGAGCTCTCTTCTCTCTGGCAAAAGGGGATGATGATTGTATGTCCCTTTAAATAGAATTGCTGCATGGGACTGTAAAGGGGTGTTGGCTGGCTGATATAACAAAAATAAAACACATGATGTGGGTTACAAACCAGAGGTGGTAAAGCCATTTGTGCAGGAAGACAAAAGTGGAGAGCTGTGCCCAGCCACAGTGATTAACATTCAGATGATCTCTCAAACCAGGACAGCACATGCTTTAACCAGCTCCTTCTGTATTACATTGTAACTTAAACTCTTCTATTCTGGCAAAAAGATGCATTTCAGCTGGGGACTCTATTTAAGGCAAATGTTAAAATGTATTGTTTTGACATTACCACAATAAGCAGGATATATTAAACAAATTACAATGCTAAGATATTCACAGAAATCGAAAACAACAAAATTTCTTGTTAGATTCTTTCTACACCATTTTTTACTGTGCCTTGCACAAGGGGATCCCTGTCCCTGACTGAGGCTCTTAGGAGCTACTGCAGTACAAGTTACAAATACAGGGAAACCTGTGTGGTTTGAGCATTGGCCTGCTAAACCCAGGGTTGTGAGTTCAATCCTTGAAGGGGCCATTTAGGGATCTGGGGCAAAAATCTGTCTGGGGATTAGCCCTGCTATGAGCAGGGGGTTGGACTAGATGACCTCCTGAGGTCCCTTCCAACCCTGACATTCTATGATTTTACAGTGTTATTAATTATGATCATCTAGTACCGATCTGTTCTTTGTACTCACGTTATACAGATTTACCTTTACAAGAAATCACTCTCACAACCATACACAGAGACAAATATAAGAGCTGCCTTCACTCATGGTTATTAGACACTAGATATCACTATATTATTACTGTGTGAACAGGACTTTCTTACTCTGTAATCATAAGTAGCATCTGGATTTTCATCACAGGCAATAACTTCTGGAGCCATCCAGTATGGGGTTCCAATAAATGTGTTTCTCCTGCCAACCGTCCTGTCCAGCTGAGCACTAACACCAAAATCCACTGTGGGTGGAAAAAAGATTAAAATAAAATAAGAGGGGGAAAAAACATGCTGCGATTACTTCTCTAAGATAATTTGGAAAATAAACCCATGTGGAAGATCCATGTGGGAGAGCCATGTTCAGGAGAAACCATTAATGTTAATACTCAGACTTGCCAGTGTCCTCAGGCATCAGACCACGAAAGTCAGGAGAAAGAACAAAACACAACTAGCTCTTCAGGACCTCTCACTAGGCTGCCAGTGCAGTCTTCCCATTATCTGTGGAGCTCCCTTCCCATAGCAGAGAAAACGAATGCAAATATATTGTCTTGGGGGCAGAGGGAGACTTGCTATCTCCTTTAATCATAAGACAGGGTGTCTTGGCTTATCCAGAGCAACCCTGCTTTCCACAAATGCTCTCATGGTGTGGCAGCACCACCAGGTCAGCTGGGCCACCATTTGGTCCTCCACTCTCTCTGCCCAAAATTCAGGAGAGAAAATCAAGCACTGCTCACAGGGACTGCTTCCTGTCCTAACACATGTGAATGAAGCACAGTGGGATGCAAATGTGGAGCGCAGTTCAAAAGGTACTAATTTGGGGCTCATCTACACACAGCTTTTGCAGTTACTGATTAATTAAATTGATAGAAAAACAATTTTATTAAATTGATGCAACTGCCCTTGCACAGACATGGTTATACTGGTTTAACTGTTTTGGTAGGTGTAAATGTAATGCACCAAACTATATAGATACAAACCCCTTCATATGGTATGACTGCATCCGTATTAGGCAGTGTTTCTCAAACTGGGGCCACCGCTTGTGTAGGGAAAGCCCCTGGAGGGCGGGGCCAGGCTGTTTACCTGCCCCGTCCGCAGGTCCGACCGATCGCGGCTCCCACTGGCCGCGGTTCGCCGCTCCAGGCCAATGGGGGCTGCTGGAAGCGGCATGGGCCGAGGGGCGTACTGGCCGCCGCTTCCAGCAGCTCCCATTGGCCTGGAGCAGCGAACCGCGGCCAGTGGGAGCCGCGATCGGCCAGACCTGCGGACGGGGCAGGTAAACAAACCGGCCCGGCCCGCCAGGGGCTTTCCCTACATAAGTGGCAGCCCCAGTTTGAGAAACACTGGTATTAGGTGTGCACTCATTTAACTAAATCTGTTTTTCTACCAATTTAGCTAAATCAGTGCAAAACCTGTGTAGACAAGCCCTATTGAACCAACAGTATAGGAGCTGCTGTGTCCTGCTTAGAAGACCAAGGAATGGGTAGCTCCCCGGAGCACTTCCATCCCAGCAGACAAGGCATCTTTCAGAGTTCCACCTAAAAGGAAGGTGTGGGCTAGGCGGGAGGTCCTGAACTTGGGTCTATATTTCACCAAAAGAAAGGTGGCAACCTTACGGTACAATAAACACACAACATTAAAATGTGCAGTAACTTAAAGAGGCAAAATAAATCACCATGGAAGCGTTCCCCCCATATGGAGCCTGGCGGATGAGTATCAAAACAAACATGTAGTTAAACCTCAATATGTATAAACCACTAACTACACAGTACATGTCTGAGAAATTAAATTTGTAAGTGGTTGGGGATAGGGATAAAAGAACAGATCTCATATGAACTCCTCTGTCTAGAACAGAAGTGGACAGGAACAATAATAGCTTCAAATGTTCCAAACGGGCATTCCAGGGCTGGACCCAACTTAGACTTTCTGCCTCAGACCAATTGTCAGTGCTGTACACATTACGCAGATGTTTGGGTCTGTCACCTGAGCAGCCAACACTTCTTTAACTGAACGCAAATACAAAAAGATACCCACCACGTCCTAATTTTGTGCCATTGGCTTCTAAGCCCAAATTCAATGGAAGCAGAACCAATTCTGGCCCTAAGCTGACCTGTAGAGTCATACAAAGAATAAGTGAAGGACATGGAGTGATCCATCCACTGATTTTGGTATGAGAGCCAACAATTTCCAGCAACAACCGCAAGAATCCCTGCATTCCTTGAGAGACGGGGAGGGAATAAGGCCAGTGTCCTGACTCAGACTGCAGCAATGACACAGGATATATTACTGTACTAAAGAGCATGCCACACTCCTAAGAGATCAAATAAAGTTAGGCAACATGCAAAAAACAACGAACCAGGAAGTGAACATGCTTGCCTACTTACCAAGCTTCACCTCTGCATTTTCTGTTAACAATACATTCTGCCCTTTGATGTCCCGGTGAATCACATGGTGGGCATGAAGATGTGCCAATCCCTTCATTTAAAAAAGGAAGACAACTAGGTTTAGGCTCTTAGCTTTGCAGCAACAATCTCATAAAAAGTCTGAGTTGACACAGACAACATACTTAATTAGTTACCCTGGGAGATGTTTTAAAAAGAGCCCACACCGTTCTCCAGTGGCTCTTGGGGTCCTGTCCTGAATGCATGAAACATGATCCACGGTAGACTTCTAGCAATGTGCCACCCGCCTACATTTTCATAAGCTAGCAGGGAGGAAGGCCTCAGGTTGTGCACATACTGTACACAAATAAAGTCCAACAAATGCTTTTTAGCTGTAGCTTTTAGGGAATTTTAGATTACATGAAGTTTCAATGCAATGAAATTGGAGTTCAGTCACACACAGAGTCACCCTTAGAAGAACAGGAATGTAGCGTGGGAAATGAACCAACCCACCTATATTTTAATGTGAGATAGCTCACAAGAAGAAAAGGGGGTACACAATTTAATGTTTGGGGATAAAAGGATACTGGCAACAGACAACTGCACACGTGCAAAGTTACAGTTCTGTTGTTTAGCCTCCATACATCTGATCTCTGATCATTCTCCTTCAAAACAGAACACATTAAAAAAAGAGCATTTTATACTGTCCAAAGGAAACAAAACCTACTGGCAGATGGTGCTTTTTGTGGATACAGCACCTGGATGCATGCCCCAAAGCATCACACTGCACAAGTCCTGTGGAGGGGGGGAGGAGTAAGACGTATGTGGTATTTTACTGTCTACTGCAATTTGTGGAGGAACGAACAAACGTCTCAGCAACTGACTTGATTTTGGTTTCTCTCCAGCAATCAGTTTGGAAAATTATACTCTCTAGTGGCAACATCTTGCTTGCTCATGCTCCCCTCACATATTTTTAATTTTTTTTTTTTAACTTTACAGTTACAGAAGGTTAAAAGAGCAGTAAGTTGCTGTAAAACAGTATTTTCTAACACATGTTCTTCATTAAATACTCATTGACCAGTTTGGCTAGTCTTTTTTTAAACCGTTAGTAAGTATGACAAACAATACAGTTTGGAACTCCTCCTTGCAGAGGTTACGAGCTAATGCTATGAACGTTTAATGTCCTTGACATCATCTGCTGGGCATTAACACTAAGGTTAAATTTGTTTCCTGTGAAAATTAAGGCTTCAGGTTGCCCTGGATTGGCACAACATTCTGCAAAGCCTCATGCCACACTGCACCAGCCAGGGAGATAGTCATGTGTTCTCACCTCTTTACATCCAATCATATGAAAAAGTCCATGTGTGTTTGGGATGGAATAAGAGGACAGAAAAAGGTCAAAGACTAGTCACTTCTTTCAATTCAAATTTTGAACAGTTGCCCCACCACCACCTGGCATACGCTCCCCTAGGTTTTCACTTGCACAAATCCTTAGCCCACTAGCCCATCTAACTTTCATTCTCTTTATTATACACTGAATGTGGCTTCACATCCTTACCCGATGGGGACCTAGAATGTGCATAACATTGTATGCTGCACTTCAGAAAGAATTTACATACAGTCTCATAAGTGTTGCAGAGCAAATATAACTTTAACATTGGTCAAGCTAAATGTTACAATACTGAAGTCAGTTATCCATGTGACTAAAATACAGCTGCCATCGGGTATTCATGTCACCCACATTCCTATTTGCTAGTAAACAAGAATAAAAAATGTGCCCAAATGCCCAACAGCAGCACTTTGCACCATCGCTCAGAGTTCAGGCAGGAAGCCAAGATTCTTCTTTTGCTCCCTCATCTCCCCCAAAATCACTCTGCTGGAAGTGTACAAATGCACAGGGGACAAATGTGGATTCCAGAAGCAATGATTTACGTAAGGACCACTTATGCTTTTCTTTAACATAATTCCCTTAACTACAGGGATTATTACTGGAGCAATTCTATTCACATACCGTACTGAGGGTAAGGTTGTGAGGGTTTTTGCTTTTTAAATTAACCATGGAAAGCTGGACCAGTTTTACTCAGCGTAGCAATCAAATGCCAAATCAAGAGACGCTATTCACTTGTACCAGCTGGAAATTAAACTTGAAAAGTAACGAACCAAAAACCTCCATTTGTCAAACTACTGTAGATGGCACCCATCTTTCAAAAAAGTACAATTACTTAGTACTGTACTCCAGTAATAGAGGTGCCTAATTGAACACACCAATTTGCATTCTGCCTTACGTGTGATTTCGGAACAGATTCATGTGTAAACATTAAGAGTAGGATTTTCAAAGGCATGCAGTATTGGCCTCACTCAACTCCCACCGGCTTCAAGAGGAACGGAGGTAATGCCAGTACTGAGCACTTCTGAAAGTGTCAGCCTAAATCTCATTTTTTATTATGTTATTGTTGGTATTGAGGTGTTATATTAGTCAGTGTGCTACAGCGATATGGAAAATGGTTCTCAAACTCTAAACTGGTTTCCTATGACACAGTTCTCCACTTTTCAGCAAGATTGCCATTATACTACACAGCAGCTATTTGAGGCTTTTATTCGTAGAAGCTCAACCTAGACATCATTCTTAGGTTGTACCTGTGTTAGTACAGAAATAGGATTGTATTTTTTCCAGACACAATAGACTATCCTCCTCACCCTGAGAATCTCTCTGGAGATATACGCTATCCAGTCTTCTTTTAGAGTGTTCCCTTTTGTGTTCTTCACAAGGTCCGTGATAGAGCCTGCTCCACAAAATTCCATAACAAGCTGCAAAAGAAACATAAGGACAAAGCCAGTATTAAGCAAAAAACTCACACCTGCGTACAGCAGCAAAAGAGCTAAGGGTATGGGCGCAGTGATGTTCGGTACAATGCTCATGTCACACAAAGACAACGGTCACGTTTAATGTCTCCACATGGAGAGTGGAGCCAAACCAAATGTCTTTATTATGACATATAGTACCCCCTTGCTATAATGAACCCCTGGGGATCCAAGTCATTTTTTCAGTATAGCCAGGGGTTGGTTATAGTGAAAGGAGGAGAAACAGCTCCTCCGGCACGGGGCTGCGGTGGGGAGAGAGCGCTCCTTCAGCCCCAGGGAGGAGTGCACTGCAGGACCCCACCGTAACCCTGGGCTGGAGGAGCTGTCAGGCCCTCCCCTCCCCCCGCAGCCCTGAGGCAGGAGGAGCTCTCAGCCCCGCCACCACAGTGGGCAGGGCTGGAGGTGGAATCCAGGGACCATGTTTGCTATAGCCCAAGGTTCACTATTGCGAAGGGTGTTCTAGCGAGTGCCTACTGTATATGGAATATGTGTCATATTAGTTAGCTCATCTTCAATGGCTGATTTATTCATTGTAATTTGATGCTGGGCATCTGGATTTTCTCAATTAACAGCATTGCTCAACAAGCCTAGTGCTAAAGAGATAAACTGATCACACCATCACATCCGTCTCTCTCTGCAGTTTCCATGTATTTACAAGGGTCAGGAACAGCTATTGGTTTTGCATGCACATTTGTACCTCAGCTTCCTGAGGGGCTGGATACTGTTACCCAAAGCAAACTCAAATGAAAACATTTAAAATTAAAATATTTTCTACTTGTCCAAGCACTAAAAACCAACTTCCCTCTGTTCAGAGCACCCTTAGAGATTTCCAACATTTGATTTAGAAACTAAGATTTAAGGTATGCTGATTCTAAAACATGTGCATGCCTGTTTTACATCTCTCGCACTACTGAAAGCTAGATTCATTCCTAGGTACTACATGTTTTAACTAAACATAACTGTACACACATTAAAAGTATCTTACAAGGCTCAATTTACTGTACGCTGTACAATAGTTAACTGTATTTTAAATACTTGTCAGTTCTCAGGGCACAGAATGAAAATGTTACCGTTAAGGGGAGAATAATGCAATGTAGATGGTTCTGATAATGCAGATGGGTGATGCTGTGGACATCCCATAAGCATTAAAGAAAAGAGAAATCATAGGTGCTGGTTTATTTTTAAGGCAACATTCTCTTGCTGCTCAGTATCTCTGCTTCATTAGCAGGAAATGTGTTACTATCCAGCTGGGAAAGGAAAAAGTTACTTATCACAGAATCATAGAAATAGGGCTTGAAAGGACCTTTAGAAGTCATCAAGTCCAGCCCCTGCACTGAGGTAGGACCATGTTTACGTAGACCATCCCTGACACACATTTGTCTAACCTGTTTTTAAAAACCTCCAATGATGGGGATTCCACAACATCCCTTTGAAGCCTATTCCAGACCTCAACTACCCTTATAGTTAGGAAGTTTTCCCTAACACCTAACCTAAATCTCCCTTGCTCCAGATTAAGCCCATTACTTCTTGTCCTACCTTCAGAGCACATGGAAAACAACTGATCACAGTCCTCTTTCAGCAGCCCATAATATATTTGAAGACTGTTATCATGGCCCCCATCAGCTTTCTTTTCTCAAGACTAAACATGTCCAGTTTTTTTAACCTTTCCTCATAGGTCAGGTTTTCTAAACCTTTGGTCATTTTTGTTGCTCTCCTCTGGACTCTCTTCAATTTATCCACATCTTTCCTAAAGACTGGTGCTGAGAATTGGACACTACTACAGCTGAGGCCTTACTAGCACTAAATAGAGTGGGACAATTACCTCCCATGTCCTACATACAACACTTCTATTAAAACACACCCAAAATTATTTTAGTCTTTTTTTGCAACTGCTTCATATTGTTGACTCATATTCAATTGGTGATCCACTATGAACCCCAGACCCTTTTCAGCAGTCCTACCACCTAGCCAGTTATTCTCCATTTTGTAATTATGCATTTGATTTTTCCTTCCTAAGTGAAGTACTTTGCACTTGTCTTTATTGAATTTCAGATCAAGTCTCCAATTTGTCAAGGTTGTTTTGAATTCTAATCCTGTCCTCGAAAGTGCCTGCAACACCTCCCAGCTAGGTGTCATCTGCAAATTTAATAAGTAAGCTCTCCCCTCCATCTTCCAAGTCACTAATGAAAACATTGAATAGTAGCAACCCTGGACTGACCCGTGGGCCCAATTAGATACGCCCCCCCCCCCAGTCTGACAGAAAACCATCGATAACTAAGGCTGCGAGCCGGTCACGGAGGTCGCGGAAGTCACCGATTCTGTGACTTTCTGCGACCTCAGTGAAATTCCGCAGCTGCAGTGGCCACTGTGGCTGATCCCATGGCCCCCCCAGAGCTGGCTTCGGGGACCACCTCAGCAGCAGGGACCCCCCCAGAGCAGCGGGGCCCTGGGGCAGCTAAGATTTAGTCAGGGGTGTTTATATTAAAAGTCATGGACAGGTCATGGGCTGTGAATTTTTGTTTATTGCCCGTGACCTGTCCATGACTTTTACTAAAAATACCCGTGACTAAATCTTAGCCTTATTGATAACTGCTCTGAGTACGGTCTTTCAAACAGTTGGGCACCAACCTTGTAGTAATTTCATCTAGACCAGAGATTCTCAAACTTCATTGCACCATGATCCCCTTCCGACAACAAAAATTACTACACGACCCCAGGAGGGGGGACCGAAGCCTGAGTCCGCCTGATTCTCACTGTCCTGTGCGGGGGAGCCGGAGCCAAAGCCTGAGCCCCATTGCCCTGGGCGGGGAAGGGGTCAAAGCTGAAGCCCAAGCCTGTAACCCTCAGGCTTCAGCTTTGGCCCCCGGCGGCAGGACTCGGACTTCAGCCCTGAGCCCCAGCAAATCTAAGCCAGCCCTGGCAACCCCTGTTAAAATGCGGTCGCAACCCACTTTGGGGTCCCGACCCACAGCTTGAGAACCACTGATCTAGACAGCATTTCCCTAGTTTGCTTATAAGAATATCTGTGGGACTGTGTCAAAGGCCTTACAAAAACCAATATATATCACAGCTACTGCTCCTCCGCATCCCCCTCTCCCCCACAAAAAAAAATCCAGTAAAGGTGGTTTGTCATGATTTGTTTTTGACAGATCCATGCTGGCTATTCCTTAAAACCCCATTATCCTTTAAGTGTTCACCAACTGATTGTTTAATAATTTGTTCCAGTATCTTTTGAGGTATCAAATTTAGGCTGACTCCTCTATAATTCCCTGGGTCCTCTTGGTTCCTCTCTTTAAATATAGATACTATGTTTGCCCTTCTGCCTTCCTTTGAGACCCCACTCGTCCTCTGTAAGTTCTCAAAGATAACGGTCCTAAAACTGCTTTAGCTACTCCTAAAGTATCCTTGGATAAATTTCATCAGGCCCTGCCGACTTGAATACATCTAACTTATCTAAATATTGTTTAACCTGTTATTTCCCTATTTTAGCTTGCGTTACTTCCCCCCTTGTTGTTAATATTGTGTTGAGTATCTAGTCATCATTAACCTTTTTAGTGAGGACTGAAGCAAAACAGGCTTCTTGATATGATCAGCTATTAACTCTCCTCCTCTGTTATGCCCTGTTCTGCCTTTGTAACACTACTACAGGGGTATAGTGTTGATAGGTTTGAAATGCTATTAACTTGAAACATGCTGGGGAAAATTAGAAAAACACAAATATGAAGGATATTAGGCATTTATGGAGTGTAAGGCCTAGTGTGATACACTTGATTTTTAGTTATCCAAAGTAGGCCTCAGGACTTAACCACAAGTCATAAGTTGTACCTTCTCATTCTGCAAACAAACAAGTTGATAGCAGAAAAACAGATACACTGCATGCCTGCAAACTTACCTTGAAATAACAGGACAGTTGGGGGCTTTTGCAATATTTTGTAACATAGTAACTAGGCATCTAGACTGCCCCGATATATATGATTTAGTAAGAAACTGATTGACACAAATTGCTGAGGTCAGTGATCAGAATTATAATTATGGTTATCTGGAATACCACATAAATAATGGGCAGAAATAAAGGTTATGATGATCTAGGAAAGGGTCAAATATGGGCATGTATCTGAAAGGTCACATAAAGGATGGGTATAAAAAGATCTGACTTTGTTCCCTACATTTTAGGTGCATCAGGTTCCTGAAACAGTAGCAACTGGTTCATGACCTGCTTTCTTTTGATGTACTCCACTGACTGAATTCTTCCGGCTTTGTTTTACATAATGTTTAAGGATATGTGAGTTTGCTATCAATCCTAAAACCTATTTCTCTGTATGTGTTATGCTGTTCGGTTATTACTGAGCTGACTTATTTGGATGTTAAGTAAAGCTTATTTTTACGTTTATCATCTCTGTTGTCAGTCACATCAATCCAGGAACGAACAACAAACTTCTGTGTAGCCGCCTGAAAGGGAAGAACCTGTGCTAAAGAATTAACAATCCTAGTATACACACTAGCAATAATTGATCAGGCTACAGGACCTATACTTTACTTCATCTTTCTCTTGCTCCTAACGTATTTAAAGAATCTTTTAGGTCCCTTACTAGGCGTAACTCATTATTATTATTACTTCTTCTTCTTCTCCTTCTTCTTCTTCAAGCCCTTCTGATTTTCTCCCTACATGCTAGTTATATCCTTTTGTACTCCTCCTTAGCAATTTCTCCATGTTTCCATTTTTTTTTTTTAATAGGATTCCTTTTTGACTTTCAGGTCATTAAAGATCTGCTGATGGAGCCATATTGGCCTTACTATTCTTCCCATTTTTCCTTTGCAACTGCATAGTTTGCAGTTGTGCCTTTAATATTGTCTCCTTCACAAACTGGCAGTTATCCTGAACTTCTTTATCCATTTGCTTCCCATACGTCTTTACCTATCAGTTCTCGGAGTTTGTTGAAGTCTGCTTTTTTGAAGTCCATTGTCCTTATTCTGCTGCTCTCAGTCCCTCCTTTCCTTAGAATAATGAAATCTACTATTCCACAATCACTTTCACCCAAATTGCCTTCCACCTTCATATTCATTACCAGTTCCTCCCTGTTGACCAGAATCGAGTCAAAAACGGCTGTCCCCCTGGTTACTTCCTCCACTTTCTGAAACAAAAGGTTGTCCCCTATATATTTCAAGAACCTACCAGAAATTTTGTGTTTTGCCATATTACTTTTTCAACAGTTGTCTGGATAGTTTAAGTTCCCCATTACTACCAGGTCTTATGTTTTAAATATTTCTGTTGTTTGTTCTAAGAATGCCTCATTCACCTCCTCTTCCTGATTTGGTGGTCTAAGTACACACTTACCAGGACGTCACCCCTATTTATTTTTTACCCCTTTATCTTTACCAAGATACTTTCAACTGGTCTACTTCTCACCTCCTTCTGGACCTCAGCACAAGTGTATATATACTTCGTGTTCAATGCAACACTTCCACTTTTTATCCTGTCTGTCCTTGCTGAACAAGCCATACCCTTCTATACCAATTATCCAGCCATGAGACTTATCCCATCAAGTCTCTGATACACCAAATAAGTCATAATTTGGCTTACATTCTAATACTTTCAGGTCTTCCTGTATATTCTGCATACTCCTTGTGTACAGACATCTAAGATTTTCATGGTGAATTAAACATTACATAGCGAATTAAACATTAATAGCAAATTTTAGCTTGATTTTCTTAAGGCAGCACAATCAGCCTGGGTGATTTATAATAAAACAACCTTCATAAAACACCACATTTCATTAATGTTGTTTTCCCAATATGATCTTTCTGTTGTCCTCAAATTACAACCAAAGGGGAAAAGCCTATGAGCATGCTGGGGAAACATCAGCTTACCCACAATTGGTCATCATGTCCTGGGGGACTTTTCTTAATGAAAGCACCGTAATAAGTTGCAATGTTTCTATGATGCGAATATTTCTTTAGCATATTTATCTCCAGTTTGATTTCTTCTTCTTCATCCTTTCGAACAAAACAAAAAGCACGTATTTTATATGACAAATACATTATTTATCTCCTCTCTCACATGCATGGATAGATATAAGGGAAAGTTCCATTTATATCAGCAGCATGATCAGTAAACACAATCTGGCTTCATGCCACAGAACTTCAGTGCTTATTGGGAAGATTATCTGAAACAAACATTTATTCTCCAGAACTTCAGTAATGCTGAAAAGAAATAAATGACTGAAAAGATATACATGTAACTGATTTCAATTCCATGAAAGATTCCTACAAGTAGTGTTTTGAAACAAGAGTGTTTTGGAAAGACCAGAAGGGTTCACTTAACAAAAGTAATAGTAAGTAGGACAGTATCTCTCTTCAAAGTTATTATAAGCATAGATTTTTTTTAAAAAAATTAAACTTGCTGACAAGCCTTCCAATGTGACCCGCAGAAGGCAACTCAAAACTAGAATGGATAAAAAAAACCCACCCTGAATTGGGAGGGTTATGGGGGGATTTTCCCCTTCTTGAAACATTTTTGAAGTTGAAAAAAAAAAAATTGACTAGTTATATTTAGATCTCACTGAGCAGGTTGTCACAGTTGAAGTGTGCTTTCAGGAGTGAGTTGGATGGGAGCACATCTTTTGCAAAGAGCAGCAGACAAAGTGAGTCTGCATCAGGAAGACAACTTGGGAACTGAGGAAGTTGTCTCACTTATGTGAATGAGTCATTTGCACTGCTCGTTAGAGTTCGCTCCTGCTCCATATGGCTGTAGAGGAAGAGCATGGCTGGGAGTCCAGCATGTAAACAGGATACTGTACACAAAGACAGAGGAAGGGGTTTCACTCCCTTGGTCAAGCATTCCTGCCCAGGCGAAGAAAGGCATCTGGTTTTCTCCAGACCCAAACTGAGCAGAATAAGAGGTTTTCTACAACAGATAATAGTACATTTAGCAAATCATTGATTTTTTGATTCGGTAGCTGAACCAAAAATAAATAAATAAATAAATAAAATGTTTTGTTTGAAACCAAAACTAAATGTTTTTCATTTTTTGCGAAGCAAAAACACTAAAAACATTTGCTTGGGATGAATGAATATTTTGAATATTGTTTCAAAGAGACATTTTAAAAAATCTGATTTGAAACCAAGTGTCAAACTGGCTCATTTTGACATTTCCAAAATTTGTTTTCAAGGTTTTTCCTCGCACAAAACGTATTCAAACTGAATTCAACCCAAATTTACAAATAGTTTGGAACTCCAAAAATGCATTTCCAGGCAAAATTCCAACCCAAATGTAATCCAGCTCTACACATAATGCCTTAGAGGCAGCTAAAACCTGGGGGCTGGAAAGGTGTTAAAGTACAGGTAGGGTGCGTGATCTGGGAGGAGTAGAGTGGCTTTGGGGGTGAGAAGCAGAACACATGCAGGGTGAAAGTACACCTCTACCTCGATATAACGCGACCCGATATAACACGAATTGGGATGTAACGCGGTAAGGCAGTGCGCCGGGGGGGGGGTGTGAGGGGGGCTGCGCACTCGCAAGTTCAATATAATGCGGTTTCACCTATAACGCGGTAAGATTTTTTTGGCTCCTGAGGGTCCTGAGCCAGGAGTGGGGGAGACCGGAAGGGGCAGGGCCTCAGGCGGAAGGGGCAGGGCTGGGGCTCCGGCTCCAGCAGCGATTTAAAGGACCCGGGGCTCCAGCTGCTGGTGTGGTAGCAGTGGCCGGGAGCCCCGTGGCCTTGTTAGCGAAGGCCGGGAGCCCGGGGGCTCTGGCAACAATTTAAAGGGCCAGGGGCTCCAGCTTTTGGCCCCCATCATCAGCGGCCCAGCCGGTACGGTTGGCTGTGTACCGGCTCTTACCGGTACACTGTACCGGACCGGACCGGTTTACTTTCACCTCTGAACACATGGCTGGAGGCAGTATGCCTGTCTATGGAGGGAATGTTAGGAAGGAAGAGGGGCTCGAAACCTACTAGTGAGGAGAAACACCAGGTATGCTCCTATCCCAACCAACAGTAACCCTGGAGTCCCTTTAATAGACTGGGGGTGGCCAAACTGCAGCTCTCGAGCCACATGCAGCTCTTTTACAGTTCAAGTGCAGCTCGCGGAGCCTCCCCATTGCCCCCACCATTCTCTGCCCAGATTGGGGGATGCGCGGGGGGGGAGGGGAGGAAGACTTCTGCCCTGCGGCAGGGGGTGGGACTAGGGGCTTCTGCCAGAGACGACTGGTGCCTACCGGGGGGAGGGTGGGCACAATTTAAAGGCTCCCACCCAACAGCTTGAATCATCCCCCCTCCCCACCCGGGCATGACCCTCTCTTACCCTCAGCAGCCCCTCCCTGCAGCTCACAGGTGTTAGTTCCACATGGAGAGGCAGCAGCAAACAGCTGGGAGCTGCAAGGAGGTGCTGCTGCTTTAGCACCTCAAGCAGGACTCTCCCTGCTGCTCCCAGTTGTTTGCTACTGGCTCTCCCCACAGCCGCAGCTCCCAGCTTGCTGGCTCCAGCAATTGTTGTGCAGAGGAGGCCTGGTGGCACCAAAAGACCGAGTGGGGCCAACAAACCCTAGGAAAAATCTGAGGGAGCACATGGGGTTACATGCCACACACACACACACACACACAGCCTCTGGCTTCTGCCCAGCAGGGAGGAGGGTCTCGGGGCTTCAGCTCCACAGGATGCACCTGCCGGGGCTCGGGGCTTCGCAGGAGTGGGGCTGAAGCCCCAAGCCTGGGCAGGCACCTCTCACAGGGCTGAAGCCCCAAGACTCCCCTCCCTGAAGGGCTGAAGCCCCTAGCCCCACCACCCCGCAGTGGAGCTGAAGCCCTGAGCCCCGGCAGGCACGCCCTGGCTCTTGAACTTCTGAAGATAGTTGCATGTGGCTGGGAGGGTCAGTAAGTTTGGCCATCCTGTAATAGAACAAGACAATGGGTGGCCTAGCTTTGTTGGTCTCAATCACTTTGCATTCTATTGCACTTCAAATGTACAGGGGAAAGACACGTGTAATGAGAAACTAAAGCCTCAGTTCGACCGGAGGGCAAGCTCATCAACATCCCAGCAAAACTGTTGATTCTTCCACAGTATCAGCACCTGATATGGGGGAAATTCTAAACAGTAAATTTCTTTGCAATCTGTAAAATGCCTAATAGGAAAGTATACTATTCACAACATGTGCAGGTGTCAGGTAACAGAACACTAGCTAAATATTAACCACATTGCTTTAGCTTTTTTCTTAGCATAAAAGAAACACCCACTGCTCTAAACAAAAAGTAATTACTTTACACGTAAACTGTGTGCTCCATATTAATCTATTTTAATTATTAATCTGGAAGAACCCCAAATGCACCACAATTAACCTGTTTTTATCTTTTCTTTAAGTTTTCTTTTTTAAAGATGTTTTGTAAGTGCTGGGTATGTTTAGAACATTGTATAAAATATTAAAATGACATGGTGAATCAGAGTCCTCTATAAACATTGTTCCTGAGAAAGAACAATCATTTCATCATTTCTAACTATGAGGCATGATGTTTGAAGTAACTGGACTCATCTGCTATTTGGCGTGACTTCTGATGCATCAAAAGTTCTTTTGTATTCTTTTGTCAAATCCACAAAAACACAACAAACCTTGAACTATAATGGACAGGCCATGCTGAAGGCTGGTCACACATATTTATGGTCTTAGGCAAAAAGACATTGCTTACAAAGGATATATTTCTCAAATATAGTATTTAAAAATACTCCTAAGTAGTGCAGGTCTCAGTCCTGCTCACAACGACCATAACAGGAACAGGACTGGACCCACAGAGCTATGGTCGGGGTTTCCGTTCCGTCTAGTAGGTTTTAGGAGTAAATCTAGTGAATTTTAGAATTTTAGAATGACAAAAGGAAGGCTGATAGAACTGGATAAATCTAGCAGAGTGCAGCACACAATGCACTGTCAGTTATCCCATTCCCATGAAGTTGTGTCAATGTACCTCAGTTCCTGATCAGCAGCAGCCCTGCTTTTCCACGTCTGGGCCTCTTTCTTAATAATAACCACCAATCATAATTCAGTACGACAAACTGTTAGACTAGTTTCTAAGGGACATTTGTCCACATCCCAAAAGAAAGACCATACCATATGGTTTCCATCAAATTTGAACTCTGGATTACAGAGGTGAACGACTCTGGTGCTCTTAGCGTCACCAAATCTTCAAAGAGGACTCAATTTTTCCGCCCACTTAAATCAATAACCTAGTATGTCATTAAATTATTTCTTTTTTGGTGAGTTCACTGTTGGAACTGATTCTTTATACTCAGACTAGTGCCCCCTAACACTTGAGATATACTATATAGGCAGCTCAACCTAGCAATTTAGGAATTTGTGACTTCGGTCTTTAAAGCTGACAACCAAGTTACTCTAATCTTCCATTATATTTCATAATTTTTTGTCTATTATATTAATATTAATTTATATTAACTAATTACACACACAAAAGAGAAAGACGCAATAACAATGAAAGAGTATGGAGTCACTAATTTATGGTAAAGTAGTTCAGCAAGTGTAAGTCTGAAAGATATTGACTTGCCTAGCAATATCACAGTTGTTTTTTTTTAAATGTGACAAAGGCCTTCCAAAATCTGTCCAAAAATAATAAGACCAATTCTACCTGCTAACCAACCTATATTTTTCTGTTTGTTGAATATTTAAAATATGTTGGAATAAAAATAAAAAATAAAAAACTTTTCTTCCATTGGCCTGAAGGTACAAACAATTAAAATGGGGTATCATACATCAATTAAACAGATAAGAACAGGTACTACACTTTGCTCCTGGGGGAATTCTGTGCCACTGCGCATGTGCAGAATTTATGTCCCCCACAGATTTCTTTGTTTCCCCGCAGAAAAATGACTTTCTGACAGGGAAGAAAGGGGAAGCCATAAGAGCTGTCATGCGCCCCTCCCCAGCAGTATGTTTTGGGTGCCCAGGGCAGCCAGCAGAGACGTAAATCACTGTGGGGCAGAAGGCGGGACTGCGGAAGATGCGGCTCCCTACCCTGAGCTGGGTTCAGCTGCTAGTCCTGGCTGGGCTGGGGAGGACGGGACTTCCTCTTCCCCTGTGCACGGCATCTGGGGCTGGGTCAGACCCACCCTCTGATTTCTCCCCCAGCTGCAGGAAGCTCTGCAAACTCTCTCTCTCTCACACACACACACCCCTTCCTGTACTCATTGTTCCTCAGCTGCAGGGGGAGGGATCCCTGTACAGGGATCTGCTCCCCCATCCACCTAACCCCCGTGCATCCAGACCCCCTCATACCCAGACCCTCCTGCCGATCCTCAACCCCCACCGCACTCAGAACCCCACTCCCCTTGCACCTGGACCACCCTGAGGAGCCACCCATACCTCCACCCCACCAAGCCTCAATCAGCCGCACCTGGATCCCCACCCCACTGAGCCCCACTCCCCCAGCATCTGGACACACACACCCCTCAAGCCCTCCAAACCCAAACCCCCCTGCTGAGCTCTATCTCCACCCCCACATCCAGACCTTCCCCCCCGCAGCTGAGCCCCAACCACCTTCACCTGGACCCCACTGCAGAGTCCCATTACCATTGGATCCAGAACCTCCTAACAAGCCCCTGCACATCCAGATCCCCCCCACACTTGGTTCCCCCACTGAGCCGCCCACACGCAGATTGCCCCACACAGAACCCTCTCAACCCACACCTGGATCCCCACACACTGAGACCCTCCACACTTGTATCCTGCCTTGCTGAGCCTGCCTGGCCACAGTTGGTGCACCTGGCACGGAAGGACAGGGCCCTGGCGGTGTTTCTGCTGCAGGCCCAGTCCATGCGCTGTGTCAGCATTGGGTGCAGCCTCACCACTGAGTCTGTGTCTGGGTTGGGGGGAGCTGTACAGTGATCTCCCACCTCTGTGCAGCCAGTAGCCTGTGCTCCCCAATGCCATGCTGGAGCCTCCACATTTATTTGACAAATAAAATTTGCAGAATTTTAAAACACTGTGCACAATTTTTTTTAATTTTTTGGCGCAGAATGCCCTCAGGAGTAGAATATCATTAAAAACAATCAAGTACCGTTTAAGGCAAAAAATACATAACCATTTAACTATATTTGCTTACTTGAATCTTAATTCTGAGCATTACAATTTTTTGAACCCAAGGATTAATGTGTCAGCCTTTAGGTTTAAATCATTCTTTGGCTGCAAGTACAGTAAAATCTGCCCTTAGAGACCACTTGTAAAGAGAGACCACTGTCACGAGCACCTACTTGCAGAGGCCATGGAACACCTCCGCTCTCTGGTGTGCTAACTTCCATGAGTGGTCGCTCTTGGCAGGTTTTACTGTAGTACGTACTTAGACCCCAATACTTCAAGTTGTTACAATGCGTAAGCGTTTGCTAGATTGGGACCTTAGACTGTAAACTCTACAAGGCAGGAACTGCGTATGTTTGAACAATGCCTAGCAGAAAAATGGGACTAAGGTTTCTAGGCGCTATGGCAATACAAATAATAGTACGAAAATGGGGTGGTCTCGTTAGCAGATCTGGTTGCTAATTTTCTGACTAAATGTTTCATCAGAAAATGCTGATTTGTCACAAGTGAAATTGTCCACGGGAAAGGATCACTTTTGAGCAATCTCCCGATTATAAAACTTTCCACTTTGGCATTTTTGAAATGAAAAGTTCCATTTTCCAGTTCACGACTTTTCATTTTGAAATTTTAGTTTATTTATATTAAACAAGGTTAAAAATAAGAAAATGCCAAAATCTAAATGAAATGTTTTGATTGACCCAATCCAAAAATATTTTTTTGGTTTAATCAATTCATGAAATTTTTTGAGATTGATTGTCACTATTAGATGGGGAAAAACTTGGAAGTCTCGAAAGCTCTCACAGGACAGGAAAACTATTTCCCACCCAGCACTACTCATTAACGCACGCTTCACTGAAAGGATATTTTGTAACATGACTGGCAACATCTGCCCAGAAAAGACCTGGGGCTGGAACAGAAAGGTTGTTGTATGTTAGGATTAAGGTGCATTGAAAGCTGGCACTCCAGCCTACACTATCTTCCATGCACAGTTACTACTATTCTGTCAATTTCCAGAGACCACTGGTCACAAAGACAAAGAGTAAGTTTAAAATGATTGTGGAGAGAAAGTATCCCTCTCAGGAAGAAATACAAGGCTACATCCTATTCCTTGGAAGGCAGAGGCAGCTGGTAAACCCCACTTAGTGATTTTATGCAGCTGGCACCAATTACCACTGTAGGCCATTATCAGTGATACAAACTCCCATAGAAACATTCTTTGTCTCTGCCTGCCATACCACTGCTCTAAGTGTTTTCACTTATACATTCACCCGCTGTTTGTGACAGAATGTCTGATTACTAGTAATTTTTGCAGTAAGCTATATTTTTGTAAGGGCTGCATGATTAAATCAAGTGGATTCCTCTCCAGTTTTCATTATTTAACTACAGATATTACTTTAATATTTTAAGGCCATTTAGGGTCTCTAGGAATTTCTAAATAGTCATTCTAACAAAGGACCTTGCCTGTAAATTGACTAGTGGTTATAACAGTAGTTATGCTGAGATCCAACACAATACAGTAACACCATTTTTCAAGATTTAAACTCATATACATCACAAATAAACAAAATTCAGACTATTATCTGTAATAGTGCCATCTGGCAGCCACCGTACACTTTGCACTTGGAAATTACAAAAGTTTTTGTTCCCTTCCCAACAGATACTCTGTGTGTTAAATGCATTATTAGCACACCCAATAGATATGTAATAGTACTTCTCACTAGACACAGAGCAATGCGATAATCAGCTAATGTAATTGTAACGGGTTGGATCACAGAAACCCCCTTGGGAGCTGCCCCTAATGTGCCAAGACTACCTCTGCTCCTGTTTTCCCTGCCAGCTCAGGACTCCAGTACCCTGTCTTGCTGAGCCAGACATTCCCGTCTGCTCCAGCAAAGACCCAGGGTCTGAATTACTTGCCCCAAAGCTGCAGGTTTACCTGAAAACAGCTCACAGAAGTTCACCCTCTATAACACCGATAGAGAGATATGCACAGTTGTTTGCTCCCCCCGGTATTAATACATACTCTGAGTTAATTAATAAGTAAAAAGTGATTTTATTAAATACAGAAAGTAGGATTTAAGTGGTTCCATGTAGTAACAGACAGAACAAAGTAAGGTCACCAAGCAAAATAAAATAAAATGCGCAAATCTATGTCTAATCAAGCTAAATACAGATAATCTCACCCTCAGAGATGCTTCAGTAAATTTTTCTCAGACTGGACACCTTCCAGGCCTAGGCACAATTCTTTCCCCTGGTACAGCTCTTGTTCCAGCTCAGGTGGTAGCTAGGGGATTCTTCATGATGGCTCCTCTCCCCCTCTTTGTTCTGTTCCACCCCTTTATATATATATCTTTTGCATAAGGCGGTAACCCTTTGTCCCTCTGGGTTTCCACCCCCCCTCCCCCCACTGGAAAAGCACCAGGTTAAAGATGGATTCCAGTTCAGGTGACATGATCACATGTCACTGCAAGACTTCATTACCCACTTGCCAGCACACACATATACAGGAAAACTTACAGGTAAAACAGAGCCATCTGCAGACAATGGTCCTGGTTAATGGGAGTCATCAAGATTCCAAACCACCATTAATGGCCCACACTTTGCATAATTACAATAGGCCCTCAGAGTTATATTTTATATTTCTAGTTTTAGATACAAGAGTGGTACATTTATACAAATAGGATGATCACACTCAGTAGATTATAAGCTTTGTAACGATACCTTACAAGAGACCTTTTGCATGAAGCATATCCCAGTTACATTATATTCACTTATTATCATATTTTTATAAAACCATATTGACTGCACAACATCACAGTAATTATTTAAATTAGCTATTTTTAAAGGGATGGCATATCTGAACACAATGCGACTAGAATAAAACCCACCAAATGCAAGTAGCTAGAACAGATCAACATGAAGAACTACTACGCTGGACAGCTAAACTCTGCAGGTTCAAAGATCTTTTCTAGAGGTATTTTCAGAATTAATACAACATGTCTGCTTCACTTTTTAAATAAATAACAATAAAAGGTGAAGAAACCACCAGGAGCAATAAGCATTTAGTGGACACTGTCTTCCAAAAACATTGATTGCTGTATGTGACTTCCTGAGCATCTTGCTAAGGCCCAGCGTTGTGCAGCCGACCTACAAGGGAGAGCTGCACAGCAATTACAGTTGCCTCAGAAACCACCCACTGAGCTGTCCTATGTTTTGATTCTATGCTCCTAAGACCGGGAAAAAACTACAATATTTTCAAAACACCCTGCATGTTATGGCAATACCTGATCTATGCAGTGAATGATAAACCATATCCATGCAATCTTGCCCACAAACCAAAACTGCTTCAACATGCATCACTTGATATCATCGTCACAGCAGGAGAATGGCAACGCACTGGCCTAGTGTCCTGGATGGACTGCAGAAAATAAGAATATTCTTGCTATTGCAAAACCCGCGCTTCACTGCAACTGGCCAGGACACCAGGACCGTTCTTCACAACCATATGCCTGGGCACCTTTTTGCTTCAAGTTTCTACCAAATGGGTTAAAAATACACAGCTGCATTCAAAACAGAGGGGGGCTTTTCTACCACTGGGACAGTGTTCTCTTTACTGTGTGCTGAGGGCAGAGTTCGAGGCAGCCATTGCAGAGCAAATGAGTTGAAAACTCCTGCTTTACATCCACAGCCTCACTGATAGCATTGCAAGTGAAAGGTAACTGCACAAGGGAGTATGACAGATGGTTATGGTTTTAAAAGGATTTTCAGCAATGCCTGAAGCAGCCTGTACAAGCAGCACTGTGTGAACACAGGCTGGAACCGTTTGCCCGAAAATAGGAGCCAAAACCACTTAAAAAGACAATACTCATTTGTTGTCTCCCTAAAAGGACTTCCTCCCCTAATCTCTATGTCTAGGACATTCCCTCTTTCATCTCATTCTGCCTCTGGCACCTTTATTACTCACTGCATGACTTGCATTAAGGCCACAACTGAAAGAAGCTATGTAATGTTAGGGGTGCATTGCAACTGACTTTATTAAGACAAAGACACTACAGTATTTGCTGAGGGCAACTACGAAAGCAACCCCTCAGGGCAAACCCCTTCAAAATATTTCCTAGGTTGGTGCCCTGATTCTTGGTCATGGTTACTTAATGTTTTACTTCTCAAATGCATATTTATCTCATCTGTAGAATTTCATTGTCCATCTTCATCACATCTGTATTATTTACACATTTGATAACAAACTAGCCTTTAACTTTCTTGACCTCCGACAAAATGTGGAGTGTTCAGTACTCTTCTTACATTACCATTACTTTGCATCACCATTACTTGTATTAAAAATATTTGCTCTTGCTCTAGAATCATATTTCAGATCTTCAGACCTACACGATTAAAGGAAAATTCTAGCTACAGGATGTAAAAAACGAGACTGCAACACTAATTAAATAAAGAAGTGATTTTCCTATATGGGGGACCACTGACAAAAAGAGATGTGGTTGCCATAAAGAAAGATTTTCTTGTGCAAAAACAAAAAAGTGAGGCAGCGTTTCTGTCCTCAGAGGAAGGCCAGCTTTGACGCAGAAGTAAGCTGGGAAGACTAAACATGTTAGTGTACATTGTTGTTTCATGTCACACACAAAAATATATTAAAGAAAAGTTCATGTGGAAAAGTGAAGCACCCATGTCAGGAAATGAAAATGTTGGTGTAACCTTAGCTCTGGCTAGGGTTGCCAACTTTCTAATCACACAAAACCAAACACCCCTTCCCTGAGTCCCCGCCCCCTGTTCACTAGGAGCTGGACCTGCTGCTGGCCGCTTCCGGGGCGCAGCGCGGTGCTAGGACAGGTAGGAACTAGCCTGCCTTAGACCCGCAGCACCACCAACCAGACTTTTAACGGCCCAGTCAGCGGTGCTGACCGGAGCCACCAAGGTCCCTTTTCGACCGGGCATTCCGGTCGAAAACCAGACGCCTGGCATCCCTAGCTCTGGCCTTGTGCATGCATTATGATATTCTATAATGAAACAAGTACATTAAAAATCATTTCCACAAGACAGCCAACTCATTCAGTGTACAGGATACACTCAGCGAACAAGTCACACAGAGCTCAGGGTTAAATAGATATTTTTCTCCTTACTGTTCAAAGTATGGCCCCATGTACCATATGCTATAGCCATCCAACTCATCCAGTGAATGAAGCAATGGTTTGGCACATTCCGGCTTTACTCACTACAGTCTTGCCTCATTCACCATCCAGCATCTGCCATGAATGAGGCAGAAACTATGAAAACCAAAAAAAGTATATGATCATGCAATCAAAGATGGTATCAGAATGCACACCATCAAAAAGGCAGAGTTAAGGCTGTGTGGGCAAACTAACGTTGCCATTTTCTGTGCTTTATTTAGTAGCCTTATTTTGGGGGAGGTGAGGTTGGAGGGGAGGGGCTGAAATGGTATGGAATTTTTTAAAGAAAAATTATAGTCCACCATGTGTAATTATTTGTTAGACAGCAATGAAGGGGCTCTGTACTGCAATTCATAGAGCCATGTGAAATGCGAAACCCACTTCTCCTTCCCCACTGGCAGCATGACTGCTCATTGACTATGACAACACAGTCCTGTACATGTTAGTTTCAGCACAACTGTGAGTGGTAAGGGGCTGACAGCCATGGCACGGATATCGTCCATCTTTAGAAAATGTCATCTTCCCAATGACAATCCACTAACATGAGTGTCTGCTGTGTTCTTGGTTGGCCACATTTAGGGCTTACAAGTCCATTCAGTCTCCATACCTAATCAACCCATGCTCTCTCTTTGCAGACTTCAGTATCCTTTGGGTGCCAACCATGATGGTTGGTGCAATGCTGACACTTAGCCACTAACAAGTGGACTGAAATACCAACCCTTTTCTCAAAGGCCACCAAATAGCAATTGGAGGACTCACTGAGAGGTTGATTACTACTAACCTCAGCTGACTTCAAAACCACAGATTGGAGGCGAAATAGCTTTGTATCACATTGCTAATCCCTTTGGCCATCCAGCTCCAAAAAGTCTGATCGGGCTTTAATTAAGCAAATACTCCTCACTAATATGTCTACACTAGCACTTTTTTTGGAAAAACTTTTGTCGTTCAGGGTTGTAAAAAAACCACACCCGACCGACATAAGTTACATGAATAGAAGTGCCGGTGCAGACAGCGCTCTGTCAGCGGGAGATGCTATCCTGCCACCATAGCTACCGCTGCTCATTTGCAGTGGTTTAATTATGCCAGCAGGAGACCTCTCCCGTCGGCATAAAGCAGCTACACAGGAGACGGTGCAGCTGTGCCGCTGTAAGGTCTCCAATGCAGACATAGCCTAAAACATTGCGACGGCTCTGTTTCTCCTTTAAGTGCCTCAAAGTGCAAAGGTAACGCTGACAAATGGGGTGTCGTGTTAGAAAAATGGCTTTAAAAAATAAAAACACACTTAAAACATTTTGTCTCCCAGCTGGCAAACCACTTAAAGAGTAACACTTCACTTAACACACACTATGAAGAAACAAATTTAACACTTTAAAAAAAAAAAAAAAAAAAAAGAAGTCCTATTGAGGTAAACTGCCAGACAAAACAATGTCTAATACACTGCTAGCAAGTCTCCAAACATCTAGGTAACAGGTTGGTGTCGCTAACAGCCATGTTTAATACTGACTGTGTGTGACCTGCACACACACCCTGGTTTATACCCAAAGAGGAAAGTTTCACATACGGAGCCAAGCTGTAACCACCACGGGCTCCCTAGCCAAGGTCTAGCTTGAGACCATAAGTAGCCTTATTCAACATAGGATTTCTTTAATGAAGTAGCCAGGATATGTAAATTATTAATAAAATGCACCTCAAAATCTGCACACCTCTCTACAAACATAACTAAGGGACACAGTGAGTAAGTGCACTTACCAAGAGTCTTAACTTAAAAGTAATCTCAGCCCCTTTTTGGATGCTCTGGTCCAATATTATGCCAAATTTTGAGTTTTTGATTAAAAATTCAATGTTCAATAGCCCCCGGAAATGTCTAACATTTCATCAATATTCTCCCCCCCCCCCCCCAAAAAAAAACCCAAAACCCCACAGCAATTACAGACAATCTTTAAAATTTCAATTACATTCTTTTATCTTTTTTGACCACAAGCAGCATTTAGTAAGAACAATTCCTCCCAGCTTATGTTGCAATAGCATCTATACGACAAGGTCAGGGCTGGGGGGACACTGTATAATAAGCACTATACAAACACATGGGAAGATGCCATCCTTGCCCCCAAGAGGCTACCATCCAAGAAATGGGTTAGTGGCTGTGGTGTTGTGTAGAAGTTGACTGCTCTGCCTTTTGACTTTCTGTGTGCTCTCACACAGGACTGCAGGAAGGGACACTGTGGCTGTGCAGAAGCCCTGACACTTTTCCTTGGGAGGAATGTCTCTCATTGCAAAGGGTAAACATGAGCCTGCAACTGATGTCAGAACAGATCCACCATTGGTGCCCTTTTGTCTTCTTCTGTAGCCTGACTGAAGCCTTCTGTCAAGAGACACCTTCGAGAAAAAGGTTAAAGAGCTGAACTAGTCTGTGTGAATGAACTATGTGGCATAAGGGAAGCAATTACAAAAAAAAGACAGGCGAGAGCAGCTCCGCTGGAGCAAAGATTTCTGCTCGAATTGCTTGTTCTCATAAGAAAAGGATCTATGTACGTAACCCTGAAGGTTACAGAAGCAGGAAGGAACACATCTTCTAGCTCAGCAGACTGTATTTTATCTTTAGAGTCTGTTTGTACTTGGAAAATTAACCATTAAAAGGGAAAACCATTATAGAATGATTTACAACTGAGTGACAAGATGATTATTATATCAGTCTAGTATAATTATTAGACCTAATCACTCACGTTATAATTTACCCTCAGACAATCAAGTCACTTGATTCACTGCTAACATTTTCTTCAGCATATACTAGGTGCTGGTGATGCAGACAAGACACACACTATCCCAGTCAGTGACAATAAACGTGGCCAACAGAGAAACGTATTCAGGGATGGCAGTCCATGTCAAGTTTAACCTTATGTTTGTGCAAACCCATCAGCACGGTGGACGACAAGAACAGTGCTGAAGAGGTTTTTATCCTGTACCAGACTGAGAACAGCTGGTAAGGTAGGTACATGAGATTGTACGCATGTGCCTGCCTGCTAAGTATATAAATTGGTTGTTGAGGTTTTGCTTTCATTCGGTACATCTATACTGGGTTGCTAGAGATGTATCCAGGCTGTGTACTTTAGTGTACAAGTAAATGTGTTTGGCATTTCTCCATTATGTACAAAATCATTTTCATACAGCTGCCAGCAAAAGAGAACTATATTCTTGGACCAGATGTTTTTGGTATCAGTGCTGCCAAGCACGCATGGAAACCTCACAGCTGAGCTGCTCTGGGAGAGTGAATTAACAATGAACAGAGTCACAAAATGCTAGTGTCCATCTATCAGACATGACGTCACAGCCCTGTTAGAGGCAAGAGAGCTGATGACAGCCAGCTAATTACTGTACCTGTTTGAGAACAATTACTCTTCCCCGCCGGTGAATAGAAATAAAGGCAGCAAATATTTCCAGAAACATTATACCTCAATAGCTTTTTATAGCCCGAGCTGAGCAGTTGACAAGGAGGCTGTGATTAACAGCTAAGCAAATAGGTCTGGAAAACATATAAACAGGCCCTATATCAAAACACAAGTTTGTTTTCATCAGGGGGCTGTGAACAGGCTTACATTTATAAAACAATGTGTTCCAGTTGAAAACCAGAATTGCTGTGGCATTTCACTGCCCCACTAAAAACAACAGAAGTAAAAACCAGAGCTGCCAGGGCAAATTGCTCCTCAATCCACATCCTGATGAACAGAAAAGATGGAGCCTGAGAAAGAAAGGCTTTGTGGTGAAGATGCTGGCCCAGGGCTTGGGAGATTTAGGTTCAATTCCCAGCTCTGCTCACAGACTTCCTGTGAGACTCCAGGCAAATCACTTCATCTCTCTAACTCAGTTCCGTAAAATGGGATTGTAACTTCCTTCCACCTTGTCTCTCTAGATTGTAAGCAATTCAGAATGGGGACGGTCTCTTATGATATGTTTGTACAGCATCTAATGCATTGAGGCCTCTAGGTGATACTGTAATATAAAAAAATTATAACACTGCTCTTTGCGATGGTGGACTCAGTTTTATAGCCAGTTAGCAGCAAAGTGACATAACAAGAAGGGGGGGGGGAGAATACGCGCAATAGAATTGAAATTAGGTTCACCCAGCCCACCAGTAAAGAAATCATTGACTCATCCCACTCTAAACAAACGATGAAAATTATGACAGAATGTTGAAGGACCAGACTATCCTACACTGTCAAAAGAAAAAAATAAAAAAAAAAAAGCCCAAGACATAAAACTTGATCCATGTCATGATTCCTGTATATTTGGGTGCTACTTCTGACAGCAAAATTGGGGGGAAATGTTGAGTCTACTAGAAACTGTTTTGGTCTTTCCCTTCTTCTCTAAGAAAGATAGTTCAGGCTAAAATGAGTCCCAGCAGCCTGCTGTTATACACCACACCCACAGACACTGTCCTAGCCTGTAAGTGTCAGAACATGATCATTTATAGTTCAGCTGCCTCCTGTTCCCCATCTGACTGAAAACATATGCACATATTTGCACCGTCACTTCCCAAGCAGATTGCTTTATGCTTTCAACGGCAGCATTATTGTTTTTCAAATGAAGTCACAAAATAGATCTCCTTCCCATTTTCTCAGTTAAAAATTATACTCAGCAGCTTGACTGTAAAATAAATGCACATGTAATGTGTTTTACTGAAATCCTCCTAGACAGAAATAATCTGATCTCTCTTGGAAAGAAGAGCATGCATTTCAGTTTCCTAGTCTCCAGTGGCTACAGCATCTTCTGTGCCAATCACAGCTCCAGCCCGTTTAGCCAAGCCAATCAGCAAGCATCTGCAGAATAACAGCAGTTAAATCTAACGTCTGAGTATGGCTTCATTTAAGGACTATTCAAATGTTACATGTGCAAAATGGGCAGCCATTCTCTTCTGCATAAACAGTTTCTTTCTCAAGCCGTTTACAGAAGTAATACTATCACCCAGGGTCTCATGGGAAGATGATTCATAAGCAGGAAAAGCACTATAACTGCATGCTCAGCCTACTCAACCTAACAACTATTACTACTTATACTGTCCTAGTCCAATAATATGGCAAAGTCACAGACTGGAAAACCTTTCATTGTTTTGAAAGAAACACACGGAGTGGACCCAATTCACCTCTCACTTATACCAGATAGCACTAAACTAGCTCCATTGACTAAGATGGAGAGAAACGCCATTTACATCTGTGGAACTGAAAGGACAACCAAGCCCAGTGGATCTGAACAGATGGCTAAATTCAGGACTCCATACAGACCTCATGCTTTGGGGAGTGGGATTCATTAAAGGAGAATACATTTCATGTATTTAAAAATGAGCCATATCACGAAGGGGCCGACTGAAGCAAGCATGCCAGTCACACAAAGAGGGTAAGAACCTTCCGGTTGGCTTGGAAAGGTTGCCAAGCAGCATGCCAAACGCAGACGTCCCCAGAAGTTTTGTGCAAGTCCCTCATGCAGGAATAAGATCTCTTTTAGCTGGAGAGAGGAAGCGAAGTGAAAGTCCATGCATGCTGAAGGTCAGCTTCTGCGAGCTTTGAAACATCCGAACAATTCCAATCACTGCTGGCGTCCCACTCCCAAGCAATGGAAGAAGAAAACTCTATAATGTTTTCTGGGAGGTTCTGGGTTCCGTTTATGTGCATTTGCCTTTATGCTAACCAATGCCAACCCATTAGAACAAGAGAAGATAAAAAGGGAAAGGAAGACGAGACAGGGTTTTATAAAGGCATCAAAACCTAATAAAGGAGACAGAAGTTATGGTCCTCTTTGGGATAAAGGGATAGAAGCTTTCATAATCAGTTCCAAGTAGAGTCCCAGAGTAGCTGGACATTTCTGCCAAAACGATCAAAAGCTAACGAGTTAATGTTGTCTTTTAATTGTGGTGTGCTGACTTTGAAACATATAATGACTACAGAGATAAATGGAAGAAGTCCAGAACTCTTAGGACTAAATGCTGAGCTTCCTACACAAACCCAATCAAATGATTATGGTGTATATATATCTAAAGTACAAAGAACTGTGGGATAAAAGGTATAATGTAAACGGGCAATATATAAATGCTTCCCAAGAAAAATTAAGAACAAGTAAGGTTGGCCGAGAGCAAGACCCATCCCCCAGACAAAGCCTTTTAAAAGTACGATGTCTAGTAAAGGTAGCCTTTAATTTCACCCCCATTCAACACATTGCCCACTTTCACTAACAGACTCTGTCCCTCTATAAATGTCTCATACACCTCCAATACAGAGTAATGTAATAGATACACCAGATTCCTCACGTCTACACTAGAACACAAAACTTCAACTCTGACCACAGCAGCAGGAGCATGCATGCCTGTTAGACATATGTGCACTGGTGAACTATATAATGTAGTTTTTTTCCTACAGGGAAGTAAGTATGGGAGCTTTCAAAAAACAATCAGTCACTGCCTACCAAGTACTCTTGCATGCGTCATATCTGGAAGAAAAACCTCACCCTATTTTACATTCTCAGTATAAAGACAACTACAAGGCAAAGCAATAAAAAACATGAAACCAAATTCTCCACCAAGAAAGTAGCTGAGAAAACCGCCAACAACAGTAAAAGCTGGAAGTAGTGTAACCTATTGGTCAATATGTGTTACAGGCCCCTCCCTCTGTACTTGGTCCACAAAGGATATGGATTTCTTACAGCTCCCCAAAAGAGAGCCCTCATGCTGTCAACACTCATGCTTTTAGCTCCTGAGGTCCCCGGTTCTCTTGGTGTCAGCCAAGATGGCGGTCGTCACATAAGTGACTCTAGCTAGCAAGTTGTCCCCAGGGGAAAAAGCACCATATAGTGTTCTATGAACGATCTAGGATTTGGCACCAAGTCCGAGAGTCATCAATCCACCATGAGTGGCTCTTATCTAAAGCCTTACCAACAAACCAATATACTTCAAGACAATTGTGGAAACCCCACAATGGGTTAAGCAGGACACTAATGCTACTGGCCCTGATACTGCCAAGTCCAGTCTTCTGGTCTATCTTCATCCTTTCCACTAGGCACAATCTTCATTTGCCATTGACTAGAGCTGCAGTTTTTGGAGTTCTCACCACTACACTGACACTGAAAAGGCCGAAAGAAGTGGTCTCTTCATTCAGCTTTGAAATAACCTCTCTGCTCCCCCCAGACATACCAGCTACTCTCAGTCTTACTTCCAGGACAATTAAATCCTGGAGGGTCACTATTGCGAGTATGTTAGATAGGGAGGTCTTTTCTATGCAAGCTTGCAATACCTTTGCCCAAATCCACCTACTTTAAACCCTTCTGCTTCAACAGCCTGTTTGCTCAAATGGAATTTTACCTATTACGTGGCTGAACCAGAAAGCAGCAGTCATTAAACACAGCGCATGGAATCACATCCAAGTGGACACTGTTCTCCACCCTGACCAATAAACCGTATTCCAACATTCAAATCTTGGAACCTTTTAACAGCTGCTGCCAAGGAAATTAGGGCTTTAAAGCAGAGGTTCCCAAATGGTGGGGGGAATGATGAGATTATGATGTGGCCGCACTGAAAGGCTGGAGTCAGGAAGGAGCTCTGTGCAGGCCGTCTCAGCTGCCAGGACCTGTTCTCTGCCCCTCTCACTCTCCCAGTGGCACAGCTACCAACTGTCAGTCACCCTCCTCTGCTGGGGATGCAGCGGGACTCTGCGAGTGGGGAGGCAAACGCTGCATCCTGTGCGTGCTGACTCCCCTGCTGGAAAGAGCCCCCTCCTGACCCTGGCCCATCAGCACTACCCCCATCTGATTCTCCTGCCAGAGAGAGCCTGACTGCACACGGGGAGCGGACGGAGCCACGCTGAAAGGCGGGGGTAAGGAGGGGGCTGCGTCTGGCATGGGGGTCAGTACTCATGGGTTCAGCCTTCTGCTCCTCTCCTGGGTCTCACCAAGACCACCTGACCACTTCAGGGAGTGGAAGGCTTCCTTGACGGACACATGGTGAGCACACACCCCGAACCCCTGTGGGTACCAGGTTCTCTTCCCCCTGCCATCATAAGTACAGGGCACTCCTTTCCTGCAGCCCCCATGGGGGTTGAGGGTGTCATACATGAATCATGAGCCTCTGAAAGGAGGAGGGAGGGGGAGCCTCAGCAAAAGAAAGTTTAGGAACCTCTGCTTTACATCACATCATTAAGTCAAGTTAAACCAATCGTCAACCTGATGAAAATCTTCACATAAAGAATGAAATACCCAGTGAATTAACCGGGGTTCAGTGGAATTATAGAGGTGTAAATGAGGGCAGAGTTTGGACAACTATGTTTTCATCTGGAACATATTCTGAGCCAGTCAATGCTTTGCATAAACATACCTACTTCCAGTGATTATCTGAACCAACCCATTTGAGGTTCACCACCTGTCACTACTGGAAGCACTATTCAACGCCAGAAAAATACTTCCCAGATTAGCAAGGCTCAGTCTGTAAATACAGGTCACAGTACATAAACGTGGCCTTTCTAAGCCAGCCTCCTTCAGGTGCCCAATTCATAAAGTCAGTTTGCATTGCACACTTTTCCCGCTGTACTTTTCTTGGCACGTTTTGCTCTAATTTTGAAGCCATGTACTCAGCTGACTCTTTGCCTCCTATGTTCTTGTGCAGCACAATCTTGATCTTGACTTTGGTATCACAATACATTCTATGGCAGTGGGCCAATGTGACAAGTAAAGTAATTTCTGAGCCCAGGCAAATGGCCTAGAAGTAGAAGGTGTAGAGAGAATGGGTGGGAGAATCCCATCTCAAGAGCCTTATCTGGTTCTTTGTTCCCAAGTCTACAATGTGTTTGAGCACTGCAGAGCCTCCCTGCTTAGCATCTACCAGGGAGGGAATACCCCTCTAGTAACCTCTCCAAATGAATGGAGATGCTACCATGACTATCTCCGAAAGGAGTCACAGCCAAAGATTCTTCAAGGCCTAGGGAAAGATATTCCAAAATCAGGTCCTTGCAGGGGGGAGGCATGGGGAGACTCTCTAGGTACTCATATGGCCCGGTCGTTTTAACAGCCTCCCAACTATTTAAAGAGACAAGGTGGGTGAGGTAATATTGTTTAGTGGACCAATTTCTGTTGGTGAGAAACACAACTAAAAAGCTTGTCTCTCTCACCAACAGAAGTTGGTCCACTAAAAGATATTACCTCACCCACTTTGTCTCGCTAATATCCTGGAACCAACACAAGGGCTACAACAACACTGCATATCCCTCGTATTTAAACATAGAAAAAAGCAAGTGCAATTCCTCTTCCTCCCTTCCCAGTGTGTAGGAGAAATCCCTTGATTAATTTGTTTGCTTTGTTGTGTTTGTACAGGAGAGAGAATGGGTTTAGGATTTAAATGCTGATTGTCCTTTTTGCCATAGCACTGCCAATGACAACACTCAACTAATTTGTATTGCAAATGAAGGATTAGCAACGTTGGTTTAGAAAAAGGGTTGTGTCTCAACTATTTAGGCTATCTACTCAAATTCACCCCCAGATTTTAACCAGAACTGGGGAGCGGGGGCTATATCCTGGCATGGAAACAGGCTATTCCCTCAGTGCCTTGGGTTAAATGGAGACCTATTTCATGACGCTTTACCCACAACTCTCACTGGTCTATAAATCAGTCCACACAACTCCATATAATTTTATAGTTCAACTAGGGCTTTGTAAAACATTTTTAATTAAATACAATAATTGTTTCAAAGTGCAATAGCTAAATTTCTACAGCAATTGAGGTGGGAGCAAGGGAAATTTGCCAATCAAAAAATAAACAAAATGCATCTCATTACAGTTTAGAAGTGGGTCAGTTGCACAGTAAGAACAAAGAGAAAAATGACAGTGAAAAAGCTACCGAGGTGAAATATGCAACACTCAGTTAAACATTCCTAAATCATATTTTAGCATCACTATTTCCAGTGCAATGCCTCACTGCAGGCAACCCTCTGCAGTAGCATTCATGGTGACAGGCTAGTGGATAGGGGAGTGGAGGCTTCATTCACAGGGATTTCCCTTTTGCTTGTGGTATGTTTTTCCAGCTAAATTTCTGGTTGCTAAAAACAACTCTCATTAAGTGACAGATTTTCAGGGATCATGCGTGTGTTCTCATTGCCTGCTCCTGTACTTGCATCCAAGATGCTTTGACAAGCTAGTTACAGTTAATTTAAGTTATATGGGCTGTTAAATTTATACTGGGATTTCCACTCAGTTCCTACCAACACATGTAAAACTAGAAACAGCCATTGGAATTCAATTCAGAGGGGGGAAAAACTGGCTGAAGCGGAAAATATCCATGTAGTGGTGAAAAGCTGCAGAAACACCTCTTATATCCTACTGGCAAATGGAAGTTTTGTTGCCTGACCATTTCATTTCTGGGACTGACCTCTTTACTAGACACGCAGATATCCGTGGTGCCCCTCTTTTCCTGCAAATACCAGAAATAGTTTAGACCAGTTCATGGGGCTCCAGGTCTGGCCACAAAATTAGTCATGAATGATAGATAAACATGACCAAAAGATGCTGGAACCTCTTCCCTAACCATAGCACTATTGATCTATTTTGGGGATGGCCCCTTGAAGCAACTTCCTGCTGAAAAATGCCAGTGCTGAGAACTGGAGATTAAGCCTGTAGTGCTTTTATAAAGATGGTACTGATGATCTTTGCAAGGTAAGAGAGGGTGACGATATCTTTGCAGATTTCTTCTGTGGTGGCTGATGACCTCTCTGCCCAGGAGACTATATAGGAAGATCTTAGGTTCAGCTGAACGTGTGTCAGTCATACACTTAAACCACTTAGCTATGGAGGATTTGGACACTTTCAGGCCCAGACTATTCAGGTGAAAGGAAACAAGAGTGTTTTCCTGAACGGATCATTTGCACTAAGATAAGTCTGCACAGCATCTTTACAGCTCTTCTCACACCTAGCATGCATCATATGCTGCTTCTTTTGGATACTGAGGAATTAGGCAAAACCAAAAGGAGAATATTGTCCTGTGAGGTACAGAAGGGAATGTTAACCTTGGTTACAAGTTAGCTTGGACCATGGAAAATTACCTTATTCTTGAGTATCAGCACTTCCTGTCATAAAAATCTATGTCTAGGGTTTGGTTTTAAGACTGCAGGTTAGCCAGCAACTTTCATATGCAACCTCTCATATGTTCTGTTTTGTAAAGGAACGCCATCAAGGGATCAGACTAGATACTTCTCTCTCATTAACAATTACAATGCCATTTTACATGTATATACATATAGCTGCACACACACCTTTGGGGGAAAAAAACAGATCACACCAGATAATCTGAGATGTACACTACAACTTTTGTAGGCCAAAGAATAGCGCCAACAGTAGGTTTTTAAATGCCTAAAAGTTGTTTCTTTGTTCCATCCTGGCTGGGTTCCCATAGTTACAGCTTCTCCACATAAAAGAAAGATATTAGGCTTGTTTCTTTTAAAATTATCTACTTCCTCTTGTTGTTTTACGACAATGCTGGAAAACATCTTTGCATCTGGGACAGAAGACAGGATACTGGGCTAGCTGGACCATTGGTCTGACCCAGTATGGCCGTTCTTATGTTACTTATATGGAGAAGGGGGAGAAACACAACTGAAAAGGAGAGGGTGAGAGAATGGAGAGTGATTCCACAATGAAATGCTATGTGATACACCTCTACCCCGATATAATGCAGTCTGATATAACGCAGTAAAGCAGTGCTCCAGGGGACGGGGCTGCTTTACCTCGTTATATCCGAATTCGTGTTACCGCAAGTGGTTCCTCTGCACCCCCCGTTACTTGCTGCGGCCCTCCCCGGGGCCCCCCCGCCCCAGCTCACCTCCGCTCCGCCTCCTCCCACAAGCGCGCCGCAGCTCCGCTTCTCCTCCCTCCCAGGCTTGCTGTGCCAATCAGCTGTTTGGCGCAGCAAGCCTGGGAGGGAGGAGAAGCGGAGCTGCAGCACGCTCGTGGGAGGAGGCAGAGGCGGAGCGAAGGTGAGCTGGGGCAGGGGGGCCGCAGCAAATAAAGGGGGGGGGGGCGCAGAGGAACGCTCCCCGCCCCAGCTCACCTCTGCTCCGCCTCCTCCTCCTCCTCCTCCACCCCCACCCCCACAAGCACACCGCTCAGCTCCGCTTCTCCTCCCTCCCAGGCTTGCCGGGCCAAACAGCTGATTGGCACGGCAAGCCTGGAAGGGAGGGAGGGAGAAGTGGAGCGGCAGCGGCGCGCTCAGGGAGGAGGCGGAGGCAGAGCGGAGGTGAGCTGGGGCAGGGAGTGGTTCCTCTCCCTACCCCGATAGAACGCGGTCTCACCTATAACACGGTGAGATTTTTTGGCTCCTGAGGACCGCGTTCTATCGGGGTAGAGGTGTATACGGTAATCATGATGTATGGTGAAAGTGTCCCATTTAAAGAGGCATCAACTTAAACAAAAAAAATCCATCTGAATATTTTTAAACTACTGTAACAAGGAAAATTTAAGATTACTGTAACAAAGAGGCTAAAGATTATTTTTCTTTCATTCCCTCCCACCCCCCTAAGTTTGCTTACTTTGTGCATTTAGCGATACTTTGGATACAGCAAGTTTCACTGTTTCCCCTCTACAGTTAGCCAGTTTTCACTGTGTAGGTCTTTCACACAGCAAAAGGGGAATTTTTCAGAAATAAGGAATGTGATTATAAAAATCATAAAACTTTGGCTGGAGGGACTCTGGGGCAGGTGTAGTTCAGGAACTACAATTAACACACACAAAAAGTTTAAGACTGACTAGATTTCACATTAATATAAGCAAATGAATTCCCAATCCTGAACCCTCATTCCACGCCCCAAGACTAAGGCCCCATCTACACAAAAATAACCACATTTAAAGAGTTTGGGCTACAATAATTAGTTTACTATTTATTCTTGCCCGTATGGACAAAATAAACATATTATAAAACTGTGTTTTAGCCTCGGTACCTACCAGAATTCAATCATGGTTCTCTAACATGGTTATAATGGGGTTTTATTCGGGCAAGAACACACATGTAGCATTTTATGGCCACCTTGTCTTGACTACTCTAGGAAAATGAGATATAAAATTCACCACCCATGGAGAAGCTGCAATGTAGAGTAGACAGTACAGCCAGTTTTTTGTTGTCGTTGTTTTTTAAAAGGAGGGAGGGCAGGGGGAAGAATTTTTCACAAATATTCACACAAGAACTTTCTGGTTTTAGTCAACAACATTTCAACATTTGACATTTTTTCTACTAGCTCAGTAGACGGAACTCTGAGTTTGACAATACAATAGTACCAACCCTCACATTACTGCTACTCCTGGTAGAGATGCACCATTATTAGAACAATGGCAGGAGATTTCACAAAATAATGTTAGTGTAGGCACAGCCCTTAAGCTGAGTTAGATGGCCTGACTGTGAAAGCATCTAACTCCTTTCTAAACTGCAGCACCCAGCAGTGGAGAGTCTCAACTTTCCCACTGTAGGTGTAACCAAGTACTAAGGCCCAGGTCCTGCAGAAATTAACTTTGTTGGGGGCTATGTATCAGAACTACTCACAAGCTGAAACTTAAGCATTAGTGTGTTTGCATGTTCGGGACCTGTATCACTTATCCTGCTCATAATAGGTCTATACCAGTGTAAAAACAGCAGTAGCTGGTCTTCACTAGTGGCACTACATTGCGGTTGATGACAACATAGCTGCATTGGTGCCAGGGTAACAGACAGATATTTTAAGAAAAGGGGCAATGCAGACAAGGTAGATCCTAAACTTCTCCACAAGATAAAAAAAACTTTCACAAAGTCTCTCTTTACTCACAACAAGAGTAAATGTAAAATTAATTTCATTTCATGGCATGATTTATTTCATGTTCTACTCCAAGTTCATCAAAGCAGTCTGAGTATCATACACCGAATAACAACTCATACAAAGCTTCCAGCAATAGCACAGTTACTGCCACGATGGGGTACCCACTTCTTATCTGGTGCTCCACAACATGCTATAACATGGTTCCTAGCAGGGCCGGCGCTTCCACTAGGCGACCCTCGGCAGTCGCCTAGGGCGGCAGGATTTGGGGGGTGGCATTTTACCGTCCTCGGCGGCAATTCGGCGGCGGGGGTCCTTCCGCTCCGCGTCTTCGGGGCACTTCGGCGGCGGGTTTTCACTCGCTCCGGGACCCGCCGCCGAAGCACCCCGAAGACACGGAGTGGAAGGACCCCCGCCACCGAATGCTCTGAGGAGGAGCACTGCCGCCTAGGGCGGCAAAAACCCTAGCACCGCTCCTGGTTCCTAGGAAGAAATAATTAAACAGTGTCCATATTAAGGGTATTATGTTCCACTCAGGGTTACAGCACAGTTCCCTCAACAGGGTTATAAACCCAGTTTGGCCCCAGCTACACAGGTATAACACAAACCATGTTATAGTATTTTATGGGACACCCAAATGGAAACTGGGTCTCTCAACAAGGCTGCTCTGGCAGATGGGACCAAAGCCTTAGAGATTACAACTGGCATAATTAAGGGTGTGTGGCAGAGGTATAGACACCACAGTTCTTGGGCTCGGAAATGGGAGTGTTACCAAATGAGCCGTATTGATACTTCCTGGTCAAAAATCCTTTAAAACACACACAGGATATGAAGTAATGCTGCTATCAAGGATCTTTATGAAAGTCAGATAACGTTTGTTTCTTCCAGCCTTGAAACAATCAGGTTCTCAGATAAGGAATGTTTAAAAAACAAAAATCAATTATTTTTAGTAGAGTCTCACAAGAGACAGTGCATGTAATCAGTCTTTTGTGAAGATTAAAGCTTTTGCACAAAAGAGGAACAAGCAGGTAGAAGTTAAACAAGTTCTCCTTTATAGGTCAGATGTTTTCGACCATTTTTCTCTACTGTCCCCCCTTCTGCCATGTTAGCTGACATCTTTGTGAAGCTGCTCTCTGCTGGAACCCTGACAGCCCCGTGGACCTTCTCACTGGACAATTCCCTTCTCCAAAGTTGTGCTTTGCATTGTCTATAGCTTCCCAAATGATTCTTCTTCAGTCACCCAAACTGTGCTTAATTTGTGCCAGGCCAGAGCCCCAGCACCTCTAGGAGTGGCAGTTCATAGCCCTGGCACCCTCTCTCCATTTTCACTTATACCCCACCATTGCTATGGACACCTTTCCAGCTGCTGACTAGTCTTCTTGCTCCCCAGTTCAGACTTCTTAAGCATGACAGCGTTGCTATCCATCCCAGAACTCTGAACAGATACTGAAAACATGTCCTCTCTATCAACTGGCTCCAGTATTGCGATGGGAAAGTTATTTGGAATATGTCCAAGATCCAAATAACTGACTAGATTCAGTTGTTAAATTGGTTCTCTTTGTTGAGGAATAAAATCATTGTTTCCACTAGTTGGGTTCTTTTCACTGTTCAGGGAAAAATCTGTTTTGAATTAACTTAATTCTACTGTGTATCAACTATGAAATGACAGATTAACATCCATCTGCCACAAAAGGATTGTGCTATAACTTCAGTGTTGTGAGCTTCACTGCAGGATCCAATATGCAGACAAGTCTTTTTGTGACAACGGATGCCCTTGTTTGAACAGAAGTATCACACACAATTTGTGGAGCAGAGCTAACCAGAGGGATCCAGTAAGTTGATACAGGGCTGTTCAGGGCTCCAGCAAAGAATAACCCCATACAGATGTCAACATGGCAGATTGTGCAAGCATTGCTCTGTTAATTGGCTGAGCCTCTGACACAGCTGCAAAGAGATCAATTGTCATGGTGAGCAGTGGAGGGGGAAAAAAGAGCTATATTGCTCAGGACTGGTGTAGAAGAGGTGTTAGATCTGAATTGGCTAATGGTAACAATTAATTATACAAATACGCTTTTCAGAGCTGTCCAATTGGCAGCAGAGCCATGTTACTCTTTGTAACCCCTTCTCCAAAATGATACATTATGGCTGGATGAACCATACTGCCCAGCTTTCCAAACTTCCTCCCAACTTAAGAGAAGTTTTCAGAAATTTCTTTGGACTCAATCTGAAAGTAACTTTGGAACAAATTAGACTAGGAGAGGGGGATGTGCGGACTTCAGGAGAGAGTAGTTTAGAAAGGATGCAGACTGTGAGTGCTCTCCCTATCCTCTTCCAGATCCTAATTCTTCAAGCTGAAATTGCCCATCCAAGAATTGTACCACCCTCTACAAACAACAAGCAAGCCTCTCACCCTTCGGAGGTAAGCAATCAGATACGACTGCAACAAACACCTGGATACATAAACATTACAGATGGGCAAACTCAGACCTGATCCACATTAGGAAGTAGGAACATGTCAGTATGGTTGTCAGAAACTGTATGGCAAATTTACGTGTAAAGCACAGACAATCTGGCAGCACAATGTATTAAAATCTCATTCCATGAGCAAGTTAGTGATAGAAAAGCAGGGGAGGTGTCATTTGAGTCATAGAAATCTACAGAATCATAATTTCAATGGTGTCACCCACTGTGGCGTGGCATGGCAAGGGTGCTGCCCTCCTGGCTCCCAGCTCCAGGTCCTCTGGTTAGTGGAAAAGTTTGATAATACAATGTCACTGGAAATGGGTCAAGTTGGGTATAATTCAAAAGCCCTCTCCCACGAACACAATGGTAGTAAACATGACAAACCTAGAACAATTATGTGTATATATATTTGGACATGACAAACCTAGAACGTGTGTGTGTGTGCGTTTGAGAAAATGCTTAAAATCAACTTTTTTAAATTATACTTTAACACAGGGATGCACTGCTTACCTAAAAAATATATTGATCTTTGGGAACCTTAAGAAAGTAGGTTTGAGAAGTAGGACTGAAAACATTTATTCAGAATCATCGTGTCATCTCCATCTAGGGCGCCATTGCTAGACATGTTCTCACACTAATCCTCGTCCATGCCACAATCACATATCTCCATACTGCTGGCCAAAAATTTGCAGGATGGTGAGCATCTAGTCTTTGGCCATGAGCATTAGCAATTATCGAAAACTCCTGAAAGACGGAAGATATTCTAGAGGACTGGAAAAGGGCAAACATAGTAGCAATCTATAAAAAGTGGAATAAGGCCAACCCGGGGAATTACAGACGAATCAGCTTAACTTCAGTACCCAGACACACAATGGAGCAAGTAATCGAGCAAACACCTAGAAGATAATAAGGTGATAAATAACAGTCAGCATGGCTTCGTCAAGAACAAATCATGTCAAACCAACCTAATAGCTTTCTGCAATAGGGTAACAAGCCTTGTGGATGGGGGAAAGTGGTAGATGTGGTGTATCTTAATTTTAGTAAGGTTTCTGATACTGTCTTGCATGACCTTCTCGTAAACTAACTAGGTAAATACAGCCTAGATGGCACTACTAAAAGGTGGGTACATAACTGGTTGGAAAACCATTCCCAGAGAGTAGTTATCAGTTGTTCACAGTCAAGCTGGAAGAGCATACTGAGTGGGGTCCTGAAGGTATCAGCCCTGGGTTCAGTTCAATTCAATATCTTCATAAATGATTTAGATAATGGCATAGAGAGTACACTTAAAGTTTGGGGGTGATACCAAGCTGAGAGGGGTTGCAAGTGCTTTGGAGGATATGATTAAAATTCAAAATGATCTGGACAAACTGGAGCAGTGGTCTTAAGTAAATAAGATGAAATTCAGTAAGGACAAATACAAAGGATTCCACTTAGGGAGGAACAATCAGTCGCACATATACAAAATGGGAAATGACTGCCTAGGAAGGAGTACTGCAGAAAGGAATGTGGAGGTTATCATGGATCACAAGCTAAATACGAGTTAACAGTGTCATACTGTTGGGGGAAGGAGGGGGGGAGAAAAACACAACCACAAACACCATTCTGGGAAATATTAGCAGGAGTATTGTAAGGAAGACATTTCCACTCTATTCCACGCTGATAAGGCCTCAGCAAGAATACTGTGTCCATTTCTGGGCACTACATTTCAGGACAGATGTGGACAAACTGGAGAACATCCAGAGCAGAGCAACAAAAATGATCAACGATCTAGAAAACGTGACCTATGAGGAAAGACTGAAAAAAATGGATTTGTTTAGTCTGGAGAAGAGAAGACTGAGGGGGGGGACATAACAGTTTTCAAGTTCATAAAAGGTTGTTGCAAGTAGAAGAGTGAAAAATTGTTCCCGTTAACCTCTGAGGTTAGGACAAGAAGCAATGGGCTTAAATTTCAGCAAGGGAGGCTTAGGTTGGACATTGGGACAAACTTCCTGCCAGGGTGGTTAGGTACCGGAACAAACTGCCTAGGAAAGTTGTGGATCTCCACCATTGAAAGTTTTTAAGAACAACTTAGACAAACAACTGTCAGGAATGGCCTAGTTGTTAAGTACTCATGCTTTGAGTGCAGGGGACTGGACTAGATGACCTATTGAGGTCCCTTCCAGTCTTACACTTCTATGATTAGCTGAAAGATTGATTTGGGAGCACATAGTATTTCACACAAAACTGGTGAGACAGTCCATCCTCCAAGACCCATCCAGGGGAGAGTAGTTTTGGATGTGCTCGACCATCCCAGAGCTAGTCCACTGCTCGACCATTGCTGCTTAACAATTTGTCCTCTTAGTAGCACACATAAATTCACCCCTTGTCAGGTGCAATTCTTCTCCATTTGTCTGTTTCTGAGGAAAACATTCACCAATGTAGCTCTGCAAGTGTGGCAATGCTGGTCTTCAAATGGTAAACTCAGCATATGAACTCCTCCCCTGCATTTATGAACTTATCAGTGACTCTCTTGGCCATTCCAAGGACCTTCAGAGCAAGGAGGTTGAATCAAATGTTCTTTCCAGCCAACCTCCCAGTAGCATGACATCCTGAAAAGGTGTGGAAGCCTGGTAGTGCAGCAGCTTTCAGTGGTCCGAGTGGTAGGAACACATCTGACGGATGTGCAGCAATTCAGTTTCCTGGAAGCTAACAGAAAAACAGAATCTTGGAATGGAGTGGCACCCACCTCTCACGTGCCACCTCTCACAAGTGCCCCCTTTTGGTCAGGTGTGAGCCTGCTGTTTTTTCTGTTTGGAACAGGAGTGGCACACACTTCTCAAGAGCACCTCCCCAGCCGATGGTTTCTTCAGTGGCTCAGCCCTCCGACCGAGTCACACATGCTGTCCCCCCTTCCAGGGTACACAGTCTCTAGTTCTTTCTTACGGCCATGGTATGGGGGCGATAGCACTAAGGATTCCCCCTGGAGGCATCGCCTTCCTTAACAGCCCAACAGGGGCCATCTTGGCACCCTCAGTTGGTGTCCTTTCAGCAACACTCGCCTGGGGCTCAGTCTTCAACCAGACCAGCAGGGCTCCATCATGGTACTCGCCCTCTCTGGTTAGGTTCTGGGCTCAGTCCCCTGGGCTCAGCCTGCAGGGCAGCCTGCCTGCACTGACCTGTCCATGGTCCTGTTGCTCTTCCAGCCAGACAGACACGCAGTCCTCGCTCTTCAAGCTCCAGGGAACAACTGACTGCTCTGCTTCTGCTGCTTCCTTTTATATGGGAACCCTGATTGGCTGCTCCCCTGTAGCCTCTCTAGGCTGACTGGAGGACTTCTCTACCCTTTCCTGGGGTGGGGTGAGGCAGGGCCACGAGGCCTCCAGCAGAGGGACTCCAGACCTAGTCCTCCCTGTCACAGGAAGTCTTGAGTAGCATCTCACAGAGTCCACTAGAACATCTGTTTCTTGTGCAAAAATGGAATTTAGTGGTTCTTCTCTATGCGGCACTGATGGCATGCAACATAAATTTTAGTGGCAGCCTCCGCTGAACACTGCAAGGCAGTTGCTTCATTATGCTATGTGACGATGAAATTCTTTGCACGCTGGAGCATTTTTCCTGCAAGGTGTGCAGTTAACTCATCCTTTGTACGAGTCCGAGACAGCAGCTTCTTCACTGTGACACCGGAGATGTTCGTGGAGTCCATGGTTTTGTGTTGGACAGGTGCAATAACAGAGTCTTTTCTTTCTAGTATTATTTTTTAATTGATTCCTCTGCATACGAGTCAAACATGAGGTGGATTTTGTCATATGTCTAGTATTTTATCTGTAGCCTCACAATGAAGTGTTCAGCCAAATCTCGGCAGATGTTAACAGTTTCTGGTTTGCTGAGAGCTTGACAAGACTATTAATGATTGCTATGCTGAAAGGCATCTGTTGGCCTAAGATACTTGGTCACAGTGTCAGTAGGTGCTGGTTTAGGAAGACCATATGAAATGTGCATTAGTTTGCTTTTCGCCAGGCACATGTGCATTGTTCCGTCACACTCAAACATCAATTGTCATACCATGGAGAACTCGTAATTTCCCGAAGTCTCACATAGATCAACATCATGCTGCGATCTGGACACAACCAGGAGATGAGCAAACAATGACCTCTCTACGTTTAGCTCTTTAATAGTCCATGCCACCTTCACTCTGACTTTCTTCTTTGCATTCAAGCACAGCTTTAGTCTGTTCTTCTTTTTTGGAGCTCATAGAGATCAATGGAGCCTTGGATAATTCTTTGGCTTTTGAAGGCTTCATACACGTCATGACCCAAAACATCCATTCAACTGACATCTTTAGTGATCTCATCATTGAAGACTGCTTTCATAATGATATTAATGAGCTCCATTTAGGGACAAGCTCGGAGACCCTCCCAATTTGTATGAGGTGCACAATGCCACCATGCAGATGAAGAACAACAAGGCAGCAGGTCTAGATGGGATCCCCGCTGAAACCTTCAGAAACGGTGGATCAGAGCTAATTTGGCAGCTTTACCTGCTTATCCTTAAAATCTGGATAAAGGAGGAGATACCCAGTGAAATGAGGGATGCCTTGATTGTCACCCTCTTCAAGAAAGGGGATAAAGTGGATTGTGGAAATTATCGTGATATCTCCCTCCTAGCCACTGCAGGCAAAGTTCTGGCGCAGATCCTTGCAACTTGCCTTCTGCCCCTGTCAGAAGAAATTTTACCGGAGTCACAGAGCGTTTTCTGACCACGTCGTGGAACTGTGGGTATGATCGTCACAGCACTGCAGCTGCAAGAAAAGTGTCGGGAGCAAAACCAACCACTGTACATGACTTTTATTGATCTAACTAAAGCCTTTGACTCAATGGATCGCCGTGCCCCCTGGACTGTACTTTCTAAGATTGGATGTCCTGATAAATACATCAATGTCCTAAAATTACCTCATGATAACATGAAAGCGACTGTTCTGAGCAGCACTGGCTCCCAGAGTGAACCTTTCAAAGTACAAACAGGAGTCAGATGGGGCTGTATCATCGCTCCAACCATGTTTGCAGTTTTCATTGCTGTCATTCTTTATCTAATTGCTGGGAAGTTTACAGCTGGCATTGAAATCACTTACAGAATGGACGGAAAGCTTTTCAGGCTTAGCAGGCTGAAAGCCAAGAGTAAGATTTCCTCAACATCTATTGTGGAACTTCAGTATGCTGATGACAATGCAATCTTTGCCCATTCTGAGAAAGATCTTCAAACTATCTTGAATGTGTTTGCTGATGCTTACGCATGTCTTGGTCTCACTCTTAATATCAAGAAGACTAAAGTGCTCTATCATCCCTCTCCAAATGAGGTATTACATGCCCCATCTATCAAAATCAATGGAGTGGCACTGGAGAACGTCGATCATTTCCTCTACCTTCGAAGTCATCTTTCATCCTAGGCAGATATTGATGCAGAAATTCAACATCGCCTGAGCTGTGCCAGTGTAGCTTTTTCTCGTTTACGGCACAGGGTCTTTGAAGATCACGACATTCGAACAGACACCAAACTTCTTGTTTATCAAGCCGTTATTCTCCCAACACTGTTGTATGGGTCCGAAACTTGGACAACCTATAGACACCACTTGAAAGTCCTTGAGAGGCACCATCAACGCTGCCTTTGTAAGATTCTGAAGATCAAATGGGAAGACAGGCGCACCAATATTAGTGTTCTGGAAGAAGCAAAGACCACCAGTATGAGGCAATGATCATCCGTCAGCAATTCTGCTGGACTGGTCACATTGTCCGGATGCCAGACCATCGCCTCCCAAAACAGGCCCTGTTCTCTCAGCTGAAAGAAGGGTACCGTAACGTGGGAGGACAACGGAAGCATTATAAGGACTTGCTGAAGGACAACCTAAAAAAAATGTAATATTGACATTGATACCTAAGAGACACTTGCCCAGGACCGCTTAAAATGGAGTGAAGTCCTACGTGATGGTCCCCTGCATTTTGAACTTGCTCTCTGACAAGCCAAAGAGGACAAGAGGAGCAGGAAGAAGGAGAGACTGGTCTCCAGTTATGGTCAACAGCCTCCTGCTGAGCCTGAAAACATCTGCCCTCATTGTAATAGAGCTTGTGGTTCACGGATTGGCGTTATTAGCCACCTGAGGACCCATAACTCCCATGGAAGATGATCATACTCAGTAATGAGTGATCGCCCATCAATGATCTCCAGTCTGTCATTCACGAATGGGTTGCCAGTGCAAGCAAGCACATCCCGTAGCTTTAAATTTGCCCCTTCTTGGACAGCAGCTAACGAGTCTAGATGGTGCTTGGTTATTTTTGGGGAAGTCATCCCACCCATGCTTAATGTTTTGTTCGAATGACAATGAAGCTCTGGGTATGTCAGGAAAAGAGCATTTGGATGCTATGTTATCCCCACCAATTCCCCCAACGGCTTTCACTGCTCTGTTTTCATGTTCTAGGGCTTCATCTAAGCCAAGTGCACAGAAGGGAACTGGTGACCAGCATGAGGTACCGTCTGTCCAAGTACAATCATTTCTAAAACATGTGTCCAGTAAGGAACATAGAATCTGCGATGGAATGATCAAAGACTGACTGTGAGGACTTTTTTTGAAAAGTTATTTGCCCACAAATATAAACGTAGCCTGCGATACACAAAAGATAGATAAAATATGATACAGCCCTGAAAATAATTTTAAAAATATGCATATGTTAACAGTTCATACATCTTTACCTTTTAGGGCAGTTAATTTCCTCCAGCTGCAGAGTAGCTTTCAATTCATAAACACTGCTTAAGTTTGTTTTGTATTTTTATTTCCTATTGAAATGTTCTATGCACTAGTAATAGCTCTCTCATCCTATATCCACTGCTGCTCCACCAGTAAAAAGTGAAAGCGTGAGCTATAAACCTGATTTTAAAAAAAAAAAAAAAAGTTGGGAGTTTTGTTTGTTTGTTTGTTTGTTTTAAAAGCCAGGCTATTCCTATATAAAAACAGTGCTCATGTTTCAATACTATGACTAACTAGTCTAAAAAAAAATTTCAGCGTTTAATCTGACATGGGATTTTCAGCCCACAATATTTTCCTTTTTCAAAATTAAATCTAAACAAGGCACAGCAACATAAGCACTGAACAACATTTTTACAACGCTATGTAAGGTTTGAGACGCATAATTGCCATTTACTCTAGCAGGCGTTATATGACTCTATGTTGCACTTATCAAAAAGTTAAGTTCACTTTAAATTGAAAGTTATTGACACTTGGTCAAAACCTTATGGGCCCAATCCCACAAATGCTTAGCAACTCCACACAGTATTAACTCACAGCAGCAGAGAATGTTTGCAGGATTGGGCCTTTATTATTTACAAGTTCGAGTTTGGTTATATGTTGCTGTCAGGTATCTTGAACGTTTTTACCTTCTTAAATCTTCAGCAAAGCATTAATTAGAGCAAGGTGATTAAAAAGGAGGCAATTTGTGTGTCTCATATTCTCTATAGAGTATAGACAAAATCATCACTTATATCCATCCATGCCACCAGTCAGACTGGAAAAGTTCTGGTTTTGAAGCAGAGCAACAAGCTCAATATTAACGCTTTTACCAGCAAAACTGACACTGCTAGAGCTGTAGTACAGCAATCATACTGATCCCAATCACTACAGTTAAGTTTGTAAAACAGCTTCCATTCAAACCCCATTTTCCCACATGTACCCACGGTTCTTTAACCCAGCAACCTCTGGAATTTACAAGAAGTCTGAGATTCTAAATATGAGAAGCCCAATGTCTCCAGAGCAAGGAGTAGTGATGGAAGATGTTTAGCCCAACATTGAAGAATGTACAGCGTCTCTGCAACCTCCACAAACCTATTACATTGGAACAAAGAACTTACAAATTCTACTGGGGAAGCCTGTGATACTTACAAGCTCCACAAAGCCAGTATCTCAAAATTTCTCCTCCCTTCCTTCTTCCCCCGCCCCCACAGAAATCTAGGGCTGTTAAGTGAAAACAGCGTTTCTAGAGTATTAAGGTTGCAAAATCAAGCACTCAAAAAGAAGAAAATTCCATAGCTAAGGCATCTCCCCCTAACATTAACTCAGTCGCAATGTACATGGCTAATATTTTTCTACTGTTTTCCTTGTTTAACGTAACCTTTCAATCCAAACTGTTAGTTATTAATGCATGCCATAAAAAGAGATCTAGGGTGTGTAGCATAATCAAATTCAGCTTGTGGAAGAACCCTTAATTTTGTAATAACCTGATTTGTGAGTATTTGCTGCACTGATACGATCATCTGCCATTAAAGAGTACTCGCTCTAAGTCAACGCACCCTAGTATTCCCTGCTTTGCCTGCATTCTGACTATAGTGAATACAACCGTGCCTCTTCACAAAGGCAGCCTTGGATAATCTTACAGCTGAAAATTGATTTTTATGAAGAAAGCATGTCTAGCTCTTGGCAGACATAACAGCTTAAGTTAAAATCAGCAGTCTCATCTGATACAATCACACAGAGATCCTGAGACATAACTGAAGTCCTATCAGTTAACCTATCCCTGGCTGCTGGTTTATACATTTTTTTAAATTGTTTACCCACAAGGCTCTAATCCACCCTCCTGGGATCCTGTGTCCAAGGTAACACGTCCAGTTGGGAGTGTATGCGTGCGCATACGTCAAAACATAAAACATGTAGTGATCTCCTTAACAAATGAATATGTCTAAGGTGTACATTTACTTGTAACATAATCGTTCTGCTGATTAAAGACCCTGCTTTGTGCACAACACACCATGAGCTTTGATGTATTTTTTTAAAAATAACCACAGGAGAGGAATGGGGTTGAGAACAATAGGATGCTTGGTTTGATGATGCGCTCTTCAAAGGCTGCTCAGTCAGTATAATGCTACCAAAACACATACAAAGATTTTGTCCAATTCTAAATCTGAAGTCTATGTGATAACTGCATATAGAATTCAATACAACACAAGTGGTATCTACAGGAAAAATCCTCTTTATTCTGATCTGTTTTAAATATTTTTAATTAAAACTAATCTCCTTTTGAATAGAGTAAACTAAAGTTATTATATATGTACAGGTTTAAAAATAGACATTTTTATTTTTTTTGGCTGGGTTAATTTCCCCTCTTTCCCATCTAAAGCTCCACTGTGAATCCCCCTGAGTCAGTTACAACTACTACTTTACACTGCTGAATTCTGCCAGCAATCTGTTCATCATTCTAGCAGATGTTTCTGCTTTCAGGCCACTGGGAGCTTTATTGGATCCACTTCCTTTTCAGCCTAAAAAGGGTATAAAATGTATTCAAAAGTACTAGCGAAACTATGATCCTTAAGTTCCTGCCCCGTGTGTCCCCCATAACCTTCTTTTTCTATAAAGCAGAAGGTTGAAGTCACATTTAAAAATCAGTATCTTCATCGTCCTTTGAGAACTTTCTGAAAAGGAGATGCTCCTGATTCTGAGATACATTGGGACCACTGCAGCAACTTAAGTAAATGTCCCTCATGAGCACAGAAAGTCACAGAAGGGCAGACTGTATGGCAAGTTAGCTCCTGCAAACAGAAAGTGATCACTCTCACATGAGAACTGCCATTAAAAAAAAAAAAAAAAAGTTAAACCACTTACCAATTCCTATTCACTCCCCCCCCCCCCAAAAAAAGAATGTTTTCTTTGCTTACCTCAGTAACGTCCATGACTTTGATGGCTGCCAGTTGACCTGTTTTGACATGCCGACCCTGAAAAACAGAAAGAAGAGTCAGCACCGGCATTCCATTTAATCATATAAACACACACAGAGCAGGACCGTTAAGACACGATTTCCAGACAGTGGGTTTTCCCCATCCCGGCTTGCCTATTATCTTTCCTACTATTTCATGTTGAAGACAGGAGATAAATACTTTAGATAACTAACCAAAGAGTTTAGTTTAAAATACTTACAGAATCCGTTGAGATAAATCACTTCTCATTAAAAGGATAATTAGCAAGATTGTCAAATTATAATTAAGCACAAAAGCAATGCATTTGCATTTACCGTTCCTTTCCATTTTCTTTAGCATAATTCACACAATCTACATCAATCTCCCATAGCTAGGCAACAGACATTTTAGCCATGTTTATAAGGCAAGCGATTCCAGATACTGTGCATTCTAAAAAGGTATCTTCGGAGCACATTTAGTTAAGGCAGAGATTCCATCAGTATTTTGCATTTATATTTTGCTGTGAACTCTGAGAAATACTGAGTAAAGGCATGTGAGCCAGACCACCACTGAAAGAGGACATTTTCTTAGACCTTATCTTCACTGCTTAAAAAAAGGGGTGGGGGGGGAGTTTACAGGGTAAAAAACAAACACACAATAATTATCTCACTGTAAAATCTTTAGTGGAGAGAGGCTCCAGCAGTGTTTTCCACAAGGTAGTTCAGCGAGGCCAGCACTACACCTTCGCATGGGGTTGACCTCGCCTTGTTTTCATGGCAGTAAACCCAATGTCTCTATGTTTTTACACTGCGGTAGCTAAGGTGCGTTAGTCATCCCATGGTATAAAACACACTTGCCCCTCCCCCCAATTCTCCACTTCTTCCATGTAGACCCCTATACCTAGAACTCCACCCTCACAACCCAATCTGTTATCGCTTCCCTCAAGCCCACCCTAACATACATTTCTCTGAACCAGCCAACAAAGTCTCGTCATCTGTCCGACCTCAGACTTTCTTCTTACCCCCACTCCTTCAGATAAATACAGTTAAAAACACAAATCACAGAGGTTACCAGTCTCCCATGCTAGACTACACTGACCAGTCACACTGCCTCTTGTTAGAACCATTACCTTTCCATAATTTGTAAACTTTTCAGGAGAGGAACCATGGCCAAGACTTTCAAAAGTACCAGTGGCTTTATTTGACTAACTTTGACACATCTGAAGGAGGCCTTATTTTCTCAGTGACTTTCTGAAAATACAGACCTGGTAACCGTCTCAAGCTTGGTACCCCAAAGTTGAAGCACCCCAAAACCACTAGCTATTTTTGAGCCATGTACACCTAAGAGATGTTATCTATCAGCAGAGTGCCTAGTATGCTGTTGGTGCCATAAATAAATAGTTCTAGTAATAGGAAGATTTTCTGTCTCCATTTTCATTCAGAACTTCGACGAGCTGACCCACTCCTCTCCCAATGACCATTCCAACCCCTTTCATTAAATAAGTTACTGTGCTTATGCTACTGTCTGTTCCAAGAAGTTCCTTTGCTGCATGCATTTCTTTTAATATTTTTGTCACCTTAAATTAGTAATACAATCGCTTTTTCACTGAACTGGTTTGGGTATGAGAACAAAAGTAGAGCATCTGGATTCACGGAAGTACAGGCATATACGTGCGCTGTTGGGAGTCAGTATTCACATGACAATGGCTGTGTGTTTCTGTGGCCCATGGCTGGTCTAGGAAGGAGGTGTTAAAGTTAAGTCAGGGCTGGCTAATACATGTTAGCCAACCTTGACCTAACTTTGACCTCATTTCCTTATCTTTCAAAACCTTTCAGTAAGCCCAGGAGGAGCCTAAACATCCTATATCATGACAAGAGCCACTGGCCTGGTCCCTAAGGCTCACCAACCAGCTGCCTCCCTTAGCCTGCTGGGGGGAAGGAAGAAATGTTGCATTAGACCCAGATAAACAGTGCTTCCTCTCTTAGACTCTCCCCTCTTCTTCATTATGGATGGAGTTGAAGAACCAAGAGAGCAGGAAGGCGTGGGGGAATGGGAATATGAAATGGAGGGTACAGAGAGAAAAGACACTAAAGCTAAAAACAGAGGGGACAGAAGCCAGATCTGAAAAGGAGAAAAGGGAGAAAATAATTTTTAAAAAATAAATAAGAAGTTAATATTAACTCTGCAGGAAAAAACAAACTCTGAAAAGTGAAGGAACAATATACCAAGACACATGGTACACAAAAAGTTGGGTGGTTAGAAAGGAAAAGAATAAAGAAAGTAACAAACGATACACAGGATGTCAATTATTTTCATGTAAAGTTTTCTTTATTTTCTGCTTTAAATCCATGAGCTACTGATGGCCTGGCCATTTCCAGAAAAGAGATCTGAAATTATTCCCAGCCTTTGCAAGAAGAGGCGAGGTTAGTCCGCTCTGGATGACTAGCACATATCATGCTCAGTTCCTTTTGGAAAAGCTGTCCTTCCACAACAGTTTCAAAATATCCTGCTGGTCCCTCTGTTGCTCCTTATCATCTTGAGGCCACAGCAGCTGAGGCAAAGTGCAGCTACAACTCACACTTCACTGCTGATCCTAAGGAAGGGATAGGAACTGCTTTGCCATAATCCTCCTAAGGGACTGTAAAGCAGGGGAATTGCAGACTGTGGGAAATGCAGGATTCCCAGCATCCCAGGCCAAATTTAAGCCCCAGTCATATTCACAATATTGTTAGTCATTCCAGATACCTTGTTCATAATGTATGGAATACTTCAGATGCTCTGTATTTAAAGTACACCATGGGGATTTCTCTGTATGAAACAGATTTATGCATCAAAACCACAGCAGCATTTTGAAGCTGCATTTCTTTTCCTTTACAATATACTGTGACAGACCCAGACCAGTGGGGTACAGGAGTCGGGTAGATGGCAAATATACTGGTCACTGGATGAGTAGTTTTCTGTTCCCTGAGTGACCAGAGAAGGGGCTGCACTAGAGTAATCAGGAACCTGCTAGAACCAGTTAAGGCAGGCAGGCTAATTAGGACACCTGGAGCCAATTAAGAAGAAGCTGCTAGAATCAATTAAGGCAGGCTAATCAAGGCACCTGGGTTTTAAAAGGAGCTCACTTCAGTTTGTGTTGCAAGTGTGAGGAGCTGGGAGCAAGAGGCGCAAGGAGCTGAGAGTGAGAGGGTGTGCTGCTGGAGGACTGAGGAGCACAAGCTTTATCAGACACCAGGAGGAAGGTCCTGTGGTGAGAATAAGGAAGATGTTTGGAGGAGGCCATGGGGAAGTAGCCCAGGGAGTTGTAACTGTCATGCAGCTGTTACAGGAGGCACTATAGACAGCTGCAGTCCACAGGGCCCTGGGCTGGAACCCGGAGTAGAGGGCGGGCCCGGGTTCCCCCCAAACAGGGCCGGCTCCAGGCACCAGGCACCCAAGCTGGTGCTTAGGGCGGCACCTGGAGGGGGGCGGCGCGGCGCTCCGGCCGCCAGGGAGAGCGGGGCCACAGCCGGGCTCGCCGCCCTGCGCTCGGGCCCCCGGCGGCCCTCCCCCCCGGCGCCCTGCCCCCGGCGCTCTGGCCGCCGGGGGGGGGAGAGCCGAGCCCCCGCCGGGGCTCGCCGCCCTCCTCCCAGGGCTCCGGCTGCCCTCCCCCCCCGGCGCCCTGCCCCCAGCGGGAGAGCGGAGCCCCCGCCGGGGCTCGCTGCCCTCCCCCCGGGACTCCGGCCGCCCCCCCTCCCCCCGGGGGGGGGGGGGGAGGGGGCAGCCGGAGGCTTTTTCGCCTGGGGCGGCGAAAAAGCCAGAGCCGGCCCTGCCCCCAAACCTCCCAATTGACCTGGACTGTGGGTTCTTCCAGAGGGGAAGGTCTCTGGGCTGTTCCCCAACCCACATGGTGAATCTCTGCGGCAAGAAAATCCGCCAATAAGCGCAGGACCCACCAAGATAGAGGAGGAACTTTGTCACAATACGTTTAAAGGAAAAAGCAAGCGCTAAATCAAAAAACATAGGCATCGGCCTGGCTTTTTTGGTTCACTTCTTTGCCTTCTCAAGTGCTCTCTTCCAGAACGTAGACTCATAAGAATGTTAGAATGCTGGTGTAATATTACCTGCTACATCAGGAAGTATCTAGGTACTACTGTTTTGGAAAGTGCTCTTCAGATTACCATTGCCAGGTTTGGTTTTGGGAAGGCTCATAGAAGAAGTTCTTTTATAAAATTATTTAATATCATCAAAGAATTATAGATTTGAAAATGGAAGAAATTCAGATGAGCAGGATAGTACCCAATTCCAAAGACACTTAATGACCCTGGATTAAGGCCTTGTCCACACAGCAGCTCTTTAGCATGCATGTAACCTGTTACACATATAGCTGGCAAAACCCACGGTTTGTTTCCACACTGGATACAGTAAATCACCATGGCACCATCCCTGCAAGCTTCCCAATGACGCATAGTTTGGTTCCTGTTAGACACATGGCTATTTTGCTGTGCACCAAAGAGCCCCTTAACGACTGCCACTGTAACCAACATCCTCTGTCTGTTGGGTGGTATGGGGGGGGGGGAGGGGTGACCAGCCTACCCACAACCAGAAACCTCCCCCAGCTGCAGGAAGCTCAGCATCCTCCCCTGCTTCCTGCCCCCATCACTCCTCAGCTGCAGGGAGAGGGGTCACTGTATGGGGAGCTCCTCCTCCATCCATCCAACCCCTGTGCATCTGGACCTCCCATGCCCAGACACCCCTGCCTCACCCTCACCCAGAATCCCCCTAGCCCTCCATACCCGAACTGCACCCCATTGAACCTCAACCCCTGCCTCTGGACCCCCACCCCTGCACCCAGACCACCCCCCACTGAGCTCCCTGCACTCAAACCCACACCTTGACTAGCCTGAGCCCCCACATCCAGACCCCCACACCATTAACCCCCAACTAGCTGCACCCAGACCCCCACACCACCAATCTCCACTCCCCCAGACCCCCCTGATGAGACCCCCACACTCAGACCCCTCCGCTGAGCCCCAACCACTTTCACCTGGAAGCTCCTGCAGAGTCCCATTGCCCCTGCACATGGAACCCCCACAACGAGCCTCTGTGCATCCAGATCTCCCCACACCTAGACCCCCCCACTGAGCTGCCTGCACCCAGAATGTTCCACGCAGAATCCTTCCACCCCACACCTGGATCCCCCCACACTAAGCCCCTCCACATTTGGATCCTGCCTGGTTGAACCTGCCTGCCCCACACCTGGTGCGCCTGGCGCAGAGGGGCAGGGCCTCAGGGTGTTTCTGGGGCAAGCCCAGGCCTTGTGCTGTGTCAGGGTCAGGTGCAGCCTCACCACTGAGTCCGTATCCCAGGGTTGGGGAGGCTTCAGGGTGATCTCCCACCTTCATACAGCCAGTGGCCTATGCTCCCCAATGCCATGATGGAGTCTCTGCATTTATTTATTGACAAATAAAATTTTTAAAATTCTGCAATGCTGTGTGCAGAATTGTTAATTTTTTGGTGCAGAATGTCCTCAGGAGTAAAAGCGATCATTACTATTGTCTAGGTACCTGAATAACTCTGTGAGAGTGCAAATACTATCAATACTATAACTACTACTGGCTCTCTTAGGTGGAAATGGGAGAGACTCCTTAAAAATTCCCATAGACACCAACACATATGGGATAATTGCCCAGAATGTAGTACTAAAACATTAAAGCCAAGAACTTGGCATGAACGCAAAATATGGGGTGAAGATGGCAGAAACTCAGGCATAGGGACATATACTTAATGTTAACTATAAGCAGTTAAGCTAACAGAGCCTCCAAGAGGTTACAAAATCACAGCTGTAGGTTTACTGTGGGTGAACCGTAATGATAAAGTCCTACATACAATTTCACTCAATTTAGTTCACCAATTGAACTCTCCCAGTTCCACGCCCCTTACTGATTGCTGTTTTTGATGCACCTACTCCTGTCATCTTGCTTTCATTTATTTATTTTAAAGCATTTGTTTCTCCTCCCCAAAAAGGAATGCAAGCATTTCTTTTTTAAAAGAGAACTACTCCAGTATTTTTTTTAAATCATCCATTCAGGGCCTAATGCAGAGCTGGGATGAGCAGGTCAATGGAGTTTTACCTACTCACCCTAAGTCTTAATCTAGCTGTATTTTTTTCTTATGTTGTGGTAGGGTGACCAGACAGCAAGTGTGAAAAATCGAGACAGGAGGTGGGGCCGGGGGGTAATAGGAGCCTATATAAGAAAAAGATCCAAAAATCGGGACATCTGGTCACCCTATGTTGTGGTCAGAAAGTTTGTATACATATCAAGATTCAGGGTAAAAAAATGTGTTCTGATCACATATGCTTCATGGAAAGTGAAGCATATAGCAACATTTAACTGGATCACATGATGCCTAAGCATGTTCCCAACAGAGCATCAAAGCAGCCTGCAGTTTATTTCTCATCTCTGTGAAGTTAAGATATACATACTTGAGAAAAAAAATCAAATATGCCATCGTTAATAAGTTGCCAGGATATGCATAATGCTATAAATTCCAGCCCTACCAAAAATCTTCAAGTCAGGCAAAACACATACATTGCATCTCCTTCTCCCCTCTCACCACACACAGCTAAGTTACCCAGTATATGTACATCAAGTAAGCTGCATTCATTACCCAACATATTACTGTGCCTTTAGGGAGACTGTTCCTGGAATTCTGCTCCCCAGCCAAATGGCAAGAACACGCAATATGAGGTGATGCTACTAATCACAGGTGGAAGGCAGCCCGCACTGCTCATAACTCACAGGGCTGGATTGTCTTGTGCACCAGGTGTCATTAGCTTCTGAGAAGATCTAACTTGCCTTCCATTATGGAGATAGCAATAGGGTGAGGAGGAAAGAGATTTAACTGAAAACGTACTGATAGTTCAGCATTTAACTGCTACAAGATATGCATAAGCAATAGACAATATCTAAAAACACTATAAAGTGAACATTGTGGTCTCATTTTACTGGATTGCTTCCCTAAAGCTGTGCCCTTGTGCCAATTAGTTTTTCCATTATGTTTCTTATTTAGTAGATTCTGATATACAGAGTCCTAACAGCCTTGGGCAATATGCAGTACTGCAATACTAGAGTATCACTCTACAGTATTATAATGGTTGACGCCTTCAGGCAATGCTACTGTATTATTCCAATTTATGCTTCCAATTCAACTCCTCTGCCACTCACCACCACAGATAGCTCTCAGGTAGCCAACCTCATGCTGAGTACCTTAAACCTTACTCACTGAACACACAAAGACCTCCAAGGAGCCGCATCTCGGAGAAACAAGGAATCTTCCCATACAAAAAACCAAAAGCAAAGCCAAGGGCAGGTCAAAGTAAATGTAACTGGCAAGGAGAGAGGGAGATTAGGAAAAAATTAAATGAACCTCATCCGTAGAAAAAATGAAATGGTCATGAGCAAGAAGAACAAGAAGTTGCATTTCTAGTTAAAGCAGTGTTACTGCTAAGGATTTGTACAGTACTTTACAAAGGAACTAATTAGCCCTCCTAACACCAGCTATGCAGATAAGTATTATCCCCATTTTACAGATTAAGCGAGCATGAAAGTTCTCTCAAAAATTAGCAAACAATGCTAGTACTAAGGCCTAGCAAATTACTTCAGATCCATACAAATAATTCAATTAAGCAGAGAAACAACAAGAAAAAAGCCTAAACCAAGTTCTCTTTTGTGAACTATATTTGTTTTCTTCTGCTAGCTGTATTTAAAAGCCAATATTAAATAAACAAAAGGAATGAAAAAATAAATTATAGGCATAAGGACAGGGCAGGATTCTGTGTTGTGCCATTAACTCTTGACATCTAAAAGCCTCAGAGCACAGAAGGCCGATGTATATCTATTCTTTACCTTGCTTTAGACATTACTGATCCAATCTGCTGTATTAGGGAAACATGATGATAGCGTACTTGTGTATCGTGCCATGCCTCATCTGTTTGTGACCTACAAAAGGCAGGCTGTCCGTATAAAGCTATCCTCATAGTCCCATGTTTCCTATGACACCTTCACCATCTGAAGCACAGTATGGAAAGCAGCTCTGTGCTCCAATTTAGTGTTATTGCTTGTATTACGCTAGTATCTCCATTGCGCTAGGCACTCTACTGAGTGAGAGAGAGAGAGAAGCTGACACGAAGAGCTCATTATCTAAACAGACAAGGCAGGAAAAGGGTGGGAGGGGAAACAGAAGAAGCAACTTTCCAAAGGTGTCATAGTAAATCAGTAGCAGAGCTGGGAATAGATGCCCAGTCTCCTGACTCCTAAGGCAGCGCCCTAGCCACCGGACCACACTGCCTCTCACAAGTCACCAAACAGAATCTTTATTGAGGTCATCTACTGCTAGGAGAGAACCAGAATCCTGAACCCGGGTTCTGGCAGAGGGACCATCCCGGAAAGATGTTTATTGTATTCGTCCTCAGCGGCTTGTGTCTCCACATCTTTGCTGTTCCTGCAGAGTAGACTTGCCCAGCAGGAGTCAGGAATGAAAACGGAGACTGACGTCAACTTCATTCTACTGGGAAAGCAGCACGTAGGTAGATGACCCTGGGATTGGGGAAAGAGGACAGTGGTGGGGGGAAAGGGATGAGGGATCTAGTGGCTGCACACTGAGACAGTGGTGGGCCCATTACTCCCCAGCCCTGTCAAGCTAAAATGCTGAGGAGTGAGAACACACAGGCAGCAATGTGTGCTGTAAGGCTCTATATTCAGCAACACGAGAGCAGCAAAAATATACACCATTAGCAGGTGGAGTTTGCAGAATCCCTATCTGCCAAACAGAAAGGGCTGATGAATGTTAGGATCATCCGCAACATCTGCAGCGAAACTACAACACATTTTGCATGGTCCTACACCTTCAAACCATCTGGAAAGTGCAGCTAGATCAGAATGCTCCTTCCCAGAAGGAACACCTGTACTCTGTGAACGGCACTGGCCGCCAGCTGAATTCTGGATGAAGTTTAACATGTCGGTTTTGTTCTATTTAAGTGTTTGGGATCCTGCCGACTTTAGAAATCTCATGTGACTGGGGCATACAAGCCACTACATGAAGCAGGAAGGGGTTAATGGGCTACTAAAGGCCCAAGTAGCCCAACTTAAAGCACCTGGAGCAGGAAGCAGGCTTCCAGGGAGAGGCTTTCAAAGAAGAGCCCTGCTCAGCTGGAAGGGAACAGCCAAGGAGAGCAGATGCAGACCTCTCACTGTTGGGGAAAAGGCTGGCTAGGGCCAGGGACTGGAAAGCCTGGTACCTAGCTGATCTCTTGGAAGAGAGGGCAGCATTTATGTTTACTTTGCTTCAGGCTTCTTCTGGACTTTCAGAGTGCCTCAGAAGGAGCGGAACTGTAAGTGATGGAGCCAGAGGGCAACCCAGAAGACAATGGAGGGTGGGAAGAGCAGTGGGGAAATTGAGGCTGAGTGACTGCTGCACTGCATAATATGCCTTAAGGGGGCATTCTGATCAGGATGTACTGTAACAACTCCTCTCCCTTCCCCACTCCCCCCATGACACCATAATCAACTGACGCACTTGAGCAACCAGCCCACTGATTTAAATGGGGAAGACTGGCAGCAAATACTCTCAGTGAGGAGCCCCCAGATCTGGATTTCACCTCCTCCCTTTATCCACTAAAGCCTAGATGTAGTGACCTTCAGGAGATACGGTCTCTCCCACTTTCCTGGGATTTTACTAGGGGCAGGTCCATGCTCCCCCTCCCCCCACTTTCCTGTCCTTTCAAGAGAAGGTGCCCTACCCCACCCCTAACTGTTCTTTAGATACACTCACCTATTGTTTGTGCTTTTACATTTTTAAAAGTGTACCTAGATCATCTGATAGGGTCAGGACTGAAAAAACTGGAATAAAATAACGGTAAGGGAATTCTCTCACCTCCCACATATGCACACTTGGCTCAGTGCCCTACTAGCTTCCTCAGAGAGCGCTGGCCACAGCTCCCAGCAAAAAATTCACCTCCGTCCATGCCACTCCCTGCTCGCATATTCAAATAAGTCCTTCACCGTATCTTTAAGATTTAACCATTTATTAAACCCTCTACTTCGAACACTGATTCATTCCTGCTGGCACCCTGTAGAAGTCTCTTTACACACTGTAATTAAAGACAGGCCTATAAACAGGATGAAGAACCACATTTTAGCAGCATTTAGATCAGAATGAAAAACATGAGCCTACACATTCAGAATAACGTGGGCTACAGCCATTTAGGGCCCCGTAAGTATGCATCCGACGAAGTGGGCATTCACCCACGAAAGCTTATGCTCCAATACATCTGTTAGTCTTAAAGGTGCCACAGGACTTTGTTGCTTTTTACAGATCCAGACTAACACGGCTACCCCTCTGATACTTGTAAGTATCACTGTATTTGATGCCTATGTGCCCTTTTTCATCCCAAAGCACTTTACTAATCTTTGTAGACCATCACTATGGAAATGAAGATACTTCTGGGATGATGGCTGTAGCCAGTCTGACAAAGTGTGGTCATGGAGAATAGGGAAACATAGCCAAGGACACCAGGGCAAACTGCTACTCCAACAAGAAGTGACATGGGAACTTAACTGATCAAACAGTGCAGACAGGACTAAATTTAAAGGTCTTTTTCTAAAACATAGTGAGAGTCATGCTGTACTGAATATATCTACCTTGCAACAAAGAAAGGTTGAATCCACCCAGCTAGTTCAGAATGTCCTCACTCAGACTGGGGGAGAAAAGGGTGAAGGGCACTTCTCCAAGCTCTGCCCAGGAAGTAAGATCTGCCCACGTGACTCGCCAGAATGAGGTGGGCCTTGAATATACCCAAGAGCTCCGCCAGACTCCTTGCACTTGGCCCCTTCTTGGTTCAGGAAAAAAGTAAATGGTGGTATCTCCCAATCACCGTCCACTTGTGGCAAATTTATGACCCTCTCTGTTTTTGTTTTTTTAAAGAATGAAATAACATTGACATTTACATCATCATCACCATCACCACCACCACAGACATGCAAGTTCACTCCTCCCTCAGATAAATGGAGCAGTTAACGTCTTTGTTTCAGGCTCTCTGCAGACTCAAACATTTGCGCTGCGGTTACACTAAACTCATATTTTTGAGGTTTTCTTTGCAACCATAACAGCTGCAGATTTACCTTAAAAAAACAGATTCTGAAGAACACGATACTAGCTTCAAACTGATGCTGGTATGGGGTATCGACATGTACACACTGTTTCCAATGCATAGGCGCAGATGGCATGCAAGCCAGCCTCAACCCAGCTTAGGACAAAAGCATTTGATTTAAGCAACAAGTATAAAGTGCAGAAAAAAGCAAAACAGAACTGCAGTTTTCCTTCAAAAATCCACCATGCTTGCTACGTTCACATACACAGGGCTGTTTTGAGAAGTGTTGAGTTCTCCTGGGACACCTCAGTGCCAAAGTTCCTTGGCCAAAGGAAAAAGATCCTTTTCTTAAACGATGAGAGGGGAAAAGTGAGCATATGCACACACAAACCTTGGTTCATTTGTTCTAGTGTCAAGAAGGCAATGGTTACAGCTGCTGGACTGGCATTGGACAAGGGAAGAGAATTCAAATCAGAGAGCACGGCAGCTATATGGCTTTAAATAACACCAACATGCCTGTACAACAGCAAAGGGGAAAAACAAAACAGTGTTGTGATCAGAATGCTGCAACCGATCCTTGAAACACAGCAAGTGAAATTATCCATCACTGGCTGGCATTAGGCAGGCAGCAAAAGCATACATGACCATCCAAGAGTTTGAAGATTGACAATTAACCATTATTGGGCTAACCCTTTCAATGCCATCAGCTGCTGCTGCTGACACACTTGTACATGTACAGCTATAATGCTTTGGGACTAGAAGACAAAAAAGAAAAAAAAATCACAACAGAGTTCTGCAATACCGAACTGTAACCAATAATGAAGGCACTGAACGGGTTAATGAAATGACTATCCATTTTTAGTTCTGAATACCACCAACAGACGGAGTTCTTTCACACAGCTATTTTGGAAAAGCACAAACCTTCACAACCCATCCAAGTTCTCCCTCAAAAAGAGGGAAAGAGGGGGAGGGGAGTAAAGCAGCCTCCAAACGCTCCATGTTTTGTCAATCAGACTAGCCAGCAAAGAGGGGATTTACATGCTACAATATTCAGAATTAAATCAGGCTGCTGGAAATCCCTCTTCAGACCAGTTGGAGCAGGGACCTATTTTAAGAACAGAGTTGCACACACAAGGTATCCTAATCGTACTTGGGGGGAAAATATCACTTATGATTCAAGTATAATGTAGATTAACTATATTGTTTATGATCCTCATAATCTACCGTAATTTAGATTACATGTTCTTTGGGGCCCGTAGCATGTATGGTCTTGTTTTTGTGAAGCACCTAGCACATTCTCGAGCATATGGCAAAAAGTAATCAAAGAACACAGGGGGTAATTTACTTACCAATTACAAATGAATCCAAGAAAAAGAACAGCAGCCTAAAATGTTGCACAATAGCTTTCATGTTATACAGTCGTTTTATGTAGAATATTTGGTGGAATCAAGCTTTGGTGATCCAACCCAAATGATAGTCAAGTAGCATCATAACCAGAATTGTGTTGAGTTTGCCCTTTCTTCCACCCCCTTTTTTGTCTAAGTAAATTATGGAATTGGAGTCTTCCAAGGTAAGATTTTGTTGTTTACAAGTTTGGCAAAGAAAGGGTTATTTGTGTAGGCTGGATTTCTGAGTCAGATTCTAATGCTGACAATGCAGAAAGAGTTTCTGAGATCTGAAAATATACTGTTGGAGTGTTTGGAGATCGTTCATGTGGACACAAAGCTGTTTACGGGTGACTGTCCATTTGCCAAGTTTTCAAGGACAAGGTGTTTTGTTTCACAATCTCAGATGCACTTGGCAAGAAATAATATACATACTTGGGAAACGGTTTTATATTGAAAATTGTGGTTTAATTAAAAATATGCAACTTTAGGCTAAATGTGTGTTTTGCATTTTACAACCAAGTTTACATAATATTAAATCTTCTCCCTTTAACAGTTCGCTGTTAGACACTCCTTCATCTTACAAAATGCAGAGGCCCATTGCACAACATAACATTTCACCCCAAATGACTCCTTTTTGCAGAAAGCTAATCCCAGTTATGATTCATTATTCAGCTGATTCTACAGTGCAGTTTAACTTTTGCATGTGAAAGTGGAACACCGTGCAGAGACCAGGTTGCTTTAACAATTCATCTTTGTCAGGTGGGCTATTTCTTGTCTCTCTCTCCTATTACTCAGTGAAGTGTGTATTCTACAATGTCAAGTTGACAGACAATTCTTAAGAGCCATTACGCACAGCACAGCACTCATCCGACTGTGATATTTTTCCCCCACATATCACATGCCCTGAATGCTGTGTGACACAGGCATCTGTATGTATTTCAGTTCCAGCATTAACCAGATTGGCTGCCTACCCCATAGCGACTAACTGTGACTGAGAAGCGGTGAGTTTCTCTCACGTTTTATAGGTAAACTGAAGAAGTACCTTAAAGCATCTTGCTGCCTTTATGCTTTCTGGCTTTGGGCTTTTCATATTAACTTTATTTCTTCTGTTTATCTTGTAAAACTGGAGGAGTAACAACTAGACTGGATTTTCATTATGCATTGTCAAGTGCTAAGAGTGATTTACATGTTCTGCAATTAGTGTAAAAGTGTAAATAGTAAAGAGAGGAGGGGCATGGGTGACAAGGGTTAGGTGTGAAATCATGGTAAAAATAAAGTTGACATGAAAACAATTTATAAAGTCTGATTACCCTGTTCTCTTCAGCTACATAGTTGCTCTGGGATGGCATAAATGAAAACACTCTTGTTTTTCAAGTAAGCAAAAATTATTTCAATTGAAAAGGATTTGTGCGATTTCTGTCCCAAATTTGTAAGCCTTCTATAACTACATCTGGTGTACACTTCAGATCTTTTAATATTGCACTACGATTGCACTACAGCAAAAATGAAATCTCCTATCACTACTGTTGTACACAAGGATATTACTCATCTTCTGACAGGACGCTGAACACAGTTATGGACCACAATCACTACTTTGGAGGAGAGTCGTCACATATAAACACGGGCATCAGATATGCAAGATAGATAGTTTTAAAGTTATGGCCATGAATAATTTAGTAAGCTAGGGTAATAAGATTCACCAGTGCCTTGGACTCCTTACTGGGCTTGACAGATCTGGTTATTTGCAACAGCACAAACAAAACCAGCTCCCCCTTCCAGCTCAACAGTCAGCATGGCTAATGAAGTGTAGTAGCAGTGGGCATTCTGGGTAAGACCAATGTTGTGCACCATGCTAGTTTGACAGTAAGTGACTGCAAATGCCAGTCATACAGTAAATGAACACTGAAAACCAGCATTCAATTGTGGAGAATGATTCCCACATTTCATAATTGATTGTATTGATTAAAGCCAGGGAACCATTCATCAAACCTATTAACATTGCACCACTGCACAGACAATAATAGAAACAGAAGGGTGGAGGCAGAGGAGAGGTGGGAGAAGCACACAGGCTAACTGAGCCTTCTGCAAGGGAGAAAGGCAACCAGAGCAGACTTCCATTACTCTGTGGCTGAGGGAGCTGGGGCATAATATGGGTGGTGGAGATGGAGAGAAATTGAGGATGCCCTCAAGGGAGGTGGGGGAACAGTGTTAGTAAAGGAAAGTAGGGCCCTCTGGGAACCAAGTGTTGTCATGGGCCGGAAGAGGTTGAGACTCCCCAAACAGCCTGGCGTGGCCCGGGCCCACATTCCGCCCCCAGGAATGCCTGAGTTCTCATGCCTCTTTCCTGGTCCAGGCTGGGGCTGGAGCCAGACAGCCTGTCGCCTGGACTTGGGGAGGCTGGGGCTGGTGCCCACCCAGTGCTCTGTTCAGGGTTGCTGTGGCAGTGCCACCCACCCGGTGCTCCAGGGCTGGGACGCTGCAGCCGCGCCGCCCGTCCAGCATGCCAGGGCTGCGGTCGGGGCCCTGGGGCGGTCTGGGGGGCCAGCGGCCATGGTGGGGGTGCTCTGGGCTCCGGCGGAGGAGGAGGGCGGATGGGCAGGGGTGGGGGTGGGGCCTCGGACAGAAGGGATGGGGGCTGACCTCCCCTAACAACCAGTTCACCATCCACCAATGGGTGTTGCCCCACATGATGAGAACATGATGGGAGTGGATGGATGTTTGACATGTTCTCCGTAATGTCCGGAGTCCCAGGATGTTAATGTGCATTCAGAATTCCCGAGGGATCCATGTGCCTTGCATCATGTTGTCTCCCATGTGTGCTCCCCATACTACGAGGGACATGTCTGTGATGATCGTCCTATGCGGGGAGGATGGGAATTTCCACAGAGACATGTTGTGGGTCCATCTGCCATTGGAAGGAAGACTCGGGGATAAACTGTCAGCACAAGGTCCATGGCGTGCCACGTAGGCAAGTAAACTCTCTGGAGCTACATCTGGAGGCAGCGGAGGGGGAGGTGAGTGAAGGCGGTAAAGTATTTGCAGGCTGTCATGTGGCCAAGGAGGGATAGATAAGTTCTAACTGGGACTGATGGACTGTTGACTACATGGTGATGAGTTCTTACAGAGTCTGAAATCTGTCCCTGGATAGGTAAGCTCATGCTGTAATTGAATTGATGAAGGCTCCTACGAAGTCATGGGCTGTATGGCATTAGGCACGGTGGTGACAGTTCTCTACTGCTCCTCAGAAATATCTGTTTTGAGAAGGTTGTATGTGTCAGGATGAAGGCTGTGAAAGCGGACCTGGAGGGTGGGATCATTGTGTCTTCTGGCGCTTGCATGGTAGTTTGTACTGACTTTGGTGGAAGAACTGGGAAGTCCTGAACTGTTGTATAGGTGGTGGGCGGTGGAATTTCTGCCGGGGTGTAGGCACGTAGCTACCCAGTGATCAAAGTATGGCTCCTGAATCCTTGAGGATGTGGAGAGAATCATCAGTTTTCTGGTTAAAAAGATGTGATTCATCAAAAGGGAGATCCTCATTGGTATTTTGTACCTCCCTGGGGAAACCAGATGAACGAAGCCAAGATTCCCTCCGAATGACAATGCTCATAGCCAACAAGCGCAATGAGCTGTCTGCTGCATCTACAGCCAATTGAAGCGCTCTCCTTGCCACCAATTTCCCTTCCTCCAGAATAGACTGGAACCAGGCTTGATCTTGTTGCAGCAGCTTTTCAGTAAAGTCCTCTAGCCGTATTTAGGAAGTCATATTTGGCCAACAAGTCTTGGTAGTTCAAAATCCAGAATAGAGGCTAGCTGACAAGAAGTCCTTGCATCCCAGAAGGTCCAATCATTTCCCGTCCTTAACAGCCGGGGTTGGACCACAGTGGTTGCTCTCTGTACTGTTCAGTTGCTGCTTGTACCACAAGGGAATTGGGTAGGGGGTATGAGTAAAGAAACTCAGACCACTTGGCTGGTACACAGTATCTCTTTCCTGCCCCCTTGGGGATAGGTGTGCATGTGGCTGGACGATGCCAAATTGTTCAAGCTGCCTTTTATAGTTAATAAATGTGCTTAGTTTATTATTAAACCCAGTTTGTGCAATTTCTAACTGGGGGGGCAAGAAGTTGTGCATATTCCTCTTCACACAGAGAGAGGGCGAATTTTTATGAGCTTGCGCTCTGCAGATCTTTCTATACAGTGCAAGACAGTATTATTTTGGGTTTATCCCCCAAAGGGGGTATGCACGTGAGTGCTGGATGAATCCTTTCACACAGAGCTGACTTCAGTCTGTCTCTGCAGCTGGGGGTGGTGTGTGTGTGTGTGTGTGTGTTTGTGTTTTGCAAGAGGCCGGGGCACTAATCAGCCAATCATAATACCACTGCATCCCTTTTTCTTCTGCCATTCCCACATCCCCACCACACACAGGAAAAAAATACGTGGAATACAGGAAAAAATGAACATGCTAAGAGCTATTTCAGAACTTTCAACTATCAGGGGGTAGGCTTGTTAGTCTGTATCCACAAAAACAACAAGGAGTCCGGTGGCACCTTAAAGACTAAGATTTATTTGGGCATAAGCTTTCATCGGTAAAAAACCTCACTTCTTCAGATGCAACATGCAGGGATGCAACATCTGAAGAAGTGGGTTTTTTACCCACGAAAACTTATGCCCAAATAAATCTGTTAGTCTTTAAGGTGCCACCGTATTCCTTGTTGTTTTTTCAGAACTTTCATAAACCTGAATTTCTAGGTCTTCAGAAGTAGCTCTTTAACCAGACCAAGTTTCTCAGACACCATTTTCCTGTTTGCTCTCATGTGGGCCTCTCCTAAGTTACAGTGCTCTGAAGTTGGATGAGAAGCAATTACTTTATTTTTCAATTATAATAAAATTTGGATTTCTTAGAAGTTTAGACTTCTTTAAAACTTGCATTTAAATTTACCACCACTTGTCTCACTGTTTGAGTGTTATGCTTTATAATAACTACATGAACAAATTGAAAAAAGTCAGTTCAGTATGTTGGAATTGATTGCTCGATTATACAGTGCATACCTATGAAATTCTGGTCACAGTAAAATTCATGACTGGCTCGCAACAGGCCTGATTTTCAAAATACTATCATGTGTGGTACTTACAAATGTGAGCAGTCTCACAGAAACCAATGGGACCACTTGCAGGCCCTGTTTTATTGGACACTATCAACACAGCTAAATTAAGAAAACTTTACAGTGGATTATGGCATGGCTACTGCATTCTTAAACTCAATATTTTACGGGCAAATTCTACCCCCACCACGCTCCATTACCTACACAGGTGCAAAGAATTTTATTGAAATGCAAGGAATCCATACCCTCTGCATGTAACATTGCTGTGTTCCCTGGGGCGACCTATGCCCAGAGGTGGTTTGGTGGTGACTACATGAATTTACTGGAGAGGGCCTGGGCGGGGGGGCGGCTGAGGGGACTATTGACTTGCCTTTCTGAGGCTGCAGTAGTACTGCAGAGTGGACATGGGATACGATTCCATCCTTCTTCCAACCTTGACTAACCTCTCCTGTGCCTAGACAATTACTGCAGTTTCACCTGAGGTACAGGACTTCAGGTTTTCCACTAGGGGACAAAAACTGATTCCCATCAATGCTCATCTTAGGCTGCTTAAAGATTCCACCTGGCCATGGCACCTGCTACATGACTGAAAGACAGATTTCTTAGATATGGCTCTTTCCTGTCTCAGGCCCCGATTCTGCACCAAGAACCAGGCAGGTGTCCCCTGTACCTGCACAGAATCATATAGAAGTCCGTGGGGTTCCACAAAGGAACAAGGGTCTGTCCTCCCATGTCTCGCTGTGGGACAGAGCCTACGATGGTGCTTCAGTCAAAACTGACAACGGGGAATTCAAGAACCAAGGATATTAAGACTTTGTGCTACTTCCAACTTCCTTTCCCATTTGCTGGAGCATGTCTCGCAAACATATGTGCCTGTGATAAAAATAACTCTAATCCTAAAGCCACAGATGGGTTTGCAACTGGGACAGCAAGGAAAACCAAAAGGGTCATTTGCTATACCTGGCTAAAGTTAAAACGAAAATGAACATTCCAACCTGGTAGCTTTGAGTGCTGCTCCTGAGGCAGCGAGGAAAGGTGCACGTTTTCCACTTGTGGAAAGCTACGGCTTTTTGCTTAATACCTACCCGCCTCCAGCCAAGTAAGAAGCAACACTGAGTCAGAAGGAAACTCATCCAAGATTTATTTGGAAGGATGCTACTAACAAGAAGCTGGAATAGCCTGTGCTCTGAGGGGATACCCCAGAATCCTATATAAGAGAACACAAGGGGATGGGAGGAAGAGTCAAGTACAAATTATCACCAACTACTAACATTTAGGTCTCTAACAAAATTATCATAAATGTCCACTTGTTTAATTTCATTTTAAATTAATTGTAGTGTCTAGCTATTTCATGTTTTTTTCTTAAGACTTCAGTAGATCAGATTATGTGTTGCTTTATGTACACATTTGAAGACTAGTACTACACAATTTCAACTTCATCTGCTCGTTAGTTTATGAATTTCAGGAGAGAATACCCAAATAAAACTATACAACACACATTATCTGAATGAGGCTCATAGCTAGAACATATGATCTGCCTAACCACACTATTACTACTCACACTTACAGTTAACTTGTTATCAACAGAAAAAAATTAGTAAGAAAGTTTATATGAGAAGAAAAAGCAGAAAAGGCAACTTGTATTGTATTTGTAAAACAGGCAACTTGACTACTGTATTATATATATATATATGTATTGTATACTAGGACCATCTTTTGCTGCAGCAAAAGCTTTTGAAAAGTGATCTCATTTAAAAGTACTAGTTTTTTGCCATCATCCCAACTCTCCAGTCTTCATTTTAATCTTTATCACAGCCAAAAAATATTAATTTATTTCATTAGCAATAAGTCATGACAGAAAAGATCCAGGGGTTATATCAGAGTTCCCATTAAAATTATAAATACCACAGAAAGTTAGTCGTGAGAAGGAGGAAATTTAGCACAAAAAGTTAGTTGCCTCAGAGAAGTTAGGAAAAAGTTGGTTTGGTTGTCATCTTAGAATATTTTTAACAGTACACAATTTTACAATTTCATAAACCTTTTAATAACTGAATAATTGAAATGACTTCAATAAATTATTGTCTTAAGCATGTAATAACCAATTTGCAGTATGACCCAACACTTTTACTGGGTACAGAAGAACTGACTAGATCTGATTCTATATTCAGTATGTATAATATACAAGGAACACAAAGAACATTTCGAGTTAAGGCTGATGACTTCTGAGATTGCTTCCATCCCTTCACACAAGCTACCCCCTCAACACACACTCACAAACTACACCTCTACCCCAATATAATGCTGTCCTCAGGAGCCAAAAAATCTTACCGCGTTATAGGTGAAACCGCATTATATCGAACTTGCTTTGATCCGCCGGAGTGCGCAGCTCCGCCCCCCCCCCCCGGAGCATGGCTTTACCGCGTTATATCCAAATTCATGTTATATCGGGTCGCGTTATATCAGGGTAAATGTGTACCTGTGTTAATAGCCAAGTATCAGCCTTAACTTCTATTTCCTTGCCGGTCTGATTTATATTAAAGTTGTGACGTAGTCTGTTTTTACTATTTAACATATACTTATTAATAATCCCACTTAATTTGCATGAATATGATGCTAGCTAAATTAGCATGACAGAACTTCCACTAATTTCTTCAAAAAGTGATGTCACCACATAGTCCAAGTATTAACCTTTACAGGGTTGCCAGACATTATATTTCATTGACAGCAACTGATTTGGTACTTCTGTAGAGCACTGAGGGAATTTTCCTAGGTGAAGTTCCTCATTTTGGTTATCCATAAATGGTGTCTAAAATAATTTTTTCCATTGTATGATCAATTTCTTATCCAGGCCACAGCTTTTTGTCAGGGGTTCTATTTGGGGCTTTCCCACAGCCCGAAAAGACATATGTATTCAATAGTGCCTTAAAACCATACAGTGAAAAGAAAATTTGTGACTGTCCTAGAATTTGTCCACAAACTATACTAACACCCGCCTAATTGCAATGCGTTCTGCATACGACCCTGCCATAAAGTTGCACACACAAAATATCTGATCATGGGTATGTACTTAACTAGATGTTGCAATCCTTATACTGCAAAACACAAAATTCAGAAGCGTGGGAAAGTTCAGGCCAATATACTCTGAGAAGAGGTAATCCACATCCCGAAGGAAATCACTGAGTAGACAGCAATGAACACAATTAAGATTGGAACCAAACCTTAGTCCTTCAACTAAATCTGTTCAGGAGTGAAGCCTTTAGATTCAGTTTTCCTAACCTGTTATGCATGAAGACTTTAAAGGACAAAGGAAATGGAGTGGAGAAAGTCAGCTTATCAGGTTCTGTACTGCCATACTAGTACCAGAATTAAAGCAGCCTTGTTCTAACTTTTCTCATGACTTTCGTTAAGAAATGGAAGCTGGAGGGTTCATGATCCCAAGGGAGTGAGAATACTTCTACTATGGGTGCAGGCAACAGTGTGATGGCATAAGAACTTGAGAAATTTTATTTCTACAAGCAAGCAGAGCCATACATACGAGTCTCCTTTGGTTTACCCTCCGCACTCAACTTTCAACATTCTCAGGGTGTCTACGCTTAAACCACTAGAGCTGCACCTCTGTAGCGCTTCCTGTAGACACTTACTTCAGCAACGGGAGAGGTTCTTCCATTGCTGTAGTTAAATCTACCTTCCCAAGAGGCAGTAGGTAGGTCAATGGAAGAATTCCCTAGCCCAGCCCCAGCTCTGCCTACACCAGGGGTTAGCTTGAATACACCACTCAGGGCAGGGGTGTGGATTTTCACATCCCTTTGCGACATAGCTGGGTCAATTTAACTTTTTAACATAGACCTGGCCTCAGTGACCACACTCAGTTCAGACACCGTGATTTTGATTGAGAATGTCTCATAAGTCCGTGTATTGTCAGGAAACTGTCTCTCTAAATGAGGAAACAAAGAGTTCATTTCTCCTGTCCTGGTTTCTCAATACAAGATTACATGGATGCATTGTCTGTCCAAACCATACTGCCATCTGGTGAAGAGCAATCAAAATTAGCCAGGACAAAAACAAAAAAAAATCTCCCCTAAGGATTTTGCTTGCTTTGAATTGGAGAGGAGTTCAAGTGGAACTTCCCATCCTCAGAGAAAGGAATCAAATGATGAATATCCAGATGGGGTGGAAAAGTGGAACCCCTTTCAGGAAGCTGGGTGGAATAACCACAGAAAAAAGAAAATTTACAGCTTCCATTACCATGAGCCATCACAAAGAAACCCTGCATTGTGACTGCTGGAAAATGAAGACATGACAACAGACCATTGTACAGACAGGCTCAGGAAACAAGTGTCTATATAAGAGATTAAGAGGATGAGGAATTCCAGCATTTAGTAATCCTAGCTACCACTATCACTTGTTTATTTGTACTCATGCAGAGGGTGCATGATACTCTTTAGAGTATCAAACTTCAGGTCTAACATCTTCAGTGACTTTTTGTAGAGATCAGAAGGATTAAATTTAGTCCTTCAATTCTAGGCTTTGAAAAAGTCAGAATAACATATTTAATTGTATTTTAAAATTGAGAAAGAATGAATGCATTAGAGGACAGTAACGGCAGCAATAGTTCAGGAAGATTTCTTAATCTTCATTAATGATGCCCGAAACTCAGGCTTATCAATTGTGCTTCAGGTAGAAGTTGGCATTTTTTGGTATTTATCTCTACCTTTATCTCACCCCAGGATAAGACCAATGAGCCAAAACTTTTGCACTCAGATACCTCAAGTTAAGTACATAAAAATGGCCTAATTTTCACAGGTACAGAGCAACCAAATTTTTACTACTATTGTTTATTATATGTTTGCAGCAGCACCTACAGCATGCTAGGCACTTTTCAGACATAGGAACAATAAATAAAATATAAATAAAATAAATTAATGGAGATATCCTGTCTCTTAGAGCTGGAAGGGACCTTGAAAGGTCATTGAGTCCAGCCCCCTGCCTTCACTAGCAGGACCAAGTACTGATTTTTCCCCAGATCCCTAAGTGGCCCCCTCAAGGACTGAACTCACAACCCTGGGTTTAGTAGGCCAATGCTCAAACCACTGAGATATCCCTATCCCGAACCCTAACTCTGAGGAACTCACAGTGCAAGGACAGATGAACAGGCAGACAGAGATTAAGATAAGGGAAACAAAAGGTATTTTCTATATGTATCAAAAGGATTCTAATACAAGCAATAAACTATATACCTCCTAACCTACTACTGAAGCCAACAGGAGCTTTGAAAATCTCATCATTTATGTAAGCATTTAAATATGGACTCAGATGCTTACTTTTAATCAACTAAATATGAGAAAATATTGAACTTGATTTTTGCTGAACTCAACATTTAGTAGCAACAGCAAGGCACAGGTCGCGCCTGTTACTCTATCCTTAAGGCAACTATATGGGGAAGGGGTTTCTCAATTCTAAGTTCTGTCTGTCCACATTTCTCAAGCCAGACCTTACAGTTTATTACTAATAAAAAAACCAAAACAATGGATGATTTCCTTCTGTCAGAACACAACATATCTCTTGCATTTTTCCTCATAAGGCAAGGTAGCCTTCACATTAATGAGCTCAATAATAGTGTGCACATGCATTTTGCCTTTGCTCCAAAGGCAAAACACTGCAATGATTAATTGCAAAAGGGAAAGATAATTAAGTACCATTAACCCTCTACTTGTAGGAGACAAAAGGATTCTCCAAGCACAATAGACAAAGAGGAAAATGGAATTTTCTCAGGGTCTAAAAGCGAAGCATTGGGAATGGAGCTCTAGGAACTTCAGATCTCTCTCTCTCTCCCCCTCCCCCCTACCTTCCCCTCCCCCGCAAGGTTTAACGTTTTTTTGCCACAAAAGCCCCCCAAAACTCCAAATTTGTTCAAGGAGAAAACATTTATTTCAATAGTAAATCACTATCCACAGCAGGATTCAAAAGTGAAGGGCGCATGAAGATCACTTACCACTGGGGGCATCTGTGTGACTTGCACACCAATTTGGGGTGTTTGCTTTAGCTAGATGACTATTTTTCCCCTTGCAGGAATTTTTACAGCATCACAGTGTATTTCTTGATGACAAAGGATTTGGAAAGTAGGTGAGTTGGGTTCTGTTTGCATCTCTAGCCATATACTTCCTCGGTAATTTTCAGCAAGTCATTCAATTTCCTCTATTTCTCCGCTTCTTCAACTATAAAAATAGGGATAGTACTAACCAACTTCATAGCTGTGTTGTGAGGCATAATTCACTGATGTTTAAAAAGTGCTCTGAGGTCCTCAGATGGCAGCTGCTACAGAAAAATTAAGTATTAATTATTGAATGCCTAGATACTACAGAAATTGGTGCCTTATAAGTATATTTAAAAACAATTTGCTGTGAATAGTCATTTTAAACCAGGAAGCTGAAGAGTTCATGTTTTCAACACGTGTCATATCCAGAGCTTTTAGACATTTTGGAGGAAGGCAGATGATATTACAGAACTGAAGTTAAAATCCCGAGCATGAAGAGGGAGACCTGGGAGGAAGTGGAGTCAGAGTTCCTTTCCTCTGAGCTGGCAAACTAGAGGATACAGACAGTCAATGGACTTTTCCCAAAAGGCCTGAGGGAACTCTTATTGAAGGCTATAAAAGTATTTGCTTATAGCAGGAGAAGGCAACCGGTGGCATGCGTGCCAAAAGGTGGCACATGAGCTGATTGGTCCTGGCCACTGCATTTTAGTTCAATTTTAAATGATGCTTCTTAAACATTTTAAAAACCTTATTTACTTTACATACAACAATAGTTTAGTTATATATTATAGACTTATAGAAAGAGACCTTCTAAAAACGTTAATATGTATTACTGGCACGCAAAACCTTAAATCAGAGTGAATAAATGAAGACTCGGCACACCACTTCTGAAAGGTTGCCGACCCCTGGAATCAATAGAATCAATGGTAGACAAGTTTAAAAAAAAATAAATAAAAAATTTAGAAGTACCGCCAACTGAGTTAGGCAACTCCTAACAGTGACCAGTACAAGGCAAACACATTTCTTCAGATGTTCATTGGTTTGAGGTGAGGATGATGATGGACTGGGTTGTTGGCCTTTTGAAGCAGGGAAGAAGAGCTCATATTATTTTGAGGAAATGCCTTGATACAGGTAGGACAAAGAACTCACAATAGATTGTGCTCTTCTAACAAACAAACCTTCCAGCCTTCATTAAAACCCAGGCCGCAAACAATGATGCTAATTTAGCAGACTAGTCTGAGTAACCAGGAGTTTCTATTTAAAGATATTACCATTTAGAATGTCCTCATTGGGCCACTTGCCTGTAAGAAGAGCTCTTTGCACCTCTCTAGAGTTTTGCATCCATTTCAATAGAATGAAAACCCTCTTCATGAAAGAACGAAGGTACTCAAGGAGCTCATATGTTCAGCACATCTTTTAGCTTCACGGAACGTCAATAACAGCCACATTAAGATAATAGAACTCATCCTTTATTTTTAAAGTCAGTGCTAGTTGTTTAATTGCTCCTCAATATTGCAACAGAAAATGAACAGGTTTAAACATTATTCAATGTATCTTCCTTACAAAACAAAAATCTATGTTTGTTTAAAAGAAAGATTTAAAACGCTGCTTAGAAGAATTTATAAAAGAGATTACAAATCTGAAATTGGCTGACAGGAAGGTAACAGGAAGGAAATGCAGATCTTTATCATAAGCCTGAATGCAAAAACTTCTAAACTTCATCTCCATAGAGATATTTTGTATTTTTAAGGCTAAAATGCTAGCTTACTCTCTGCCTATGGCTGCCATTTATATCCCACGTCCTATTTGGAGTTGGCCCTGCAACAATACTTGGGGCCTGTCTACACTTACCGGGGCATCAACGAGGGGTGATCGATGCACTGGTGGTCAATTTAGCGGGTCTAGTGAAGACACGCTAAATTGACCGCAGATCACTCTCCCATCGACTCCTGTACTCCACAGGATCAAGAAGAGCGGGGGAGTCGACGGGACATCGCGTAGTGTGGACCCCGCAGTAAATAGATCTAAGCTACGTCGATTTGAGTAACGCTATTCATGTAACTCAAATTGCATAGCTTAGATCGACTTTTCCCTGTAGTGTAGACAAGGTCTTAGAATAACAAGTGTTTATGCTTTTACGTTTAAAATGCATTGGATCCCTCTGAGAGTCCATGTTTTGAAAGTGGTGAGAAAGGAAAGTGATGTGCTGTGGTGCTCCACAATCTGGTCAAATCCTCCCACACTTCTCAGTTAATGGTGCCATAAGCAGTCACATTCTTTGAAGCACTGCAAATTCAAGCAGCCTGGACATTAAGAGCAAGTCAGCAGCGCACTGCACTGGGGCAGCACAGTTGTCCCCTAGCCTCCCTTGTTTGATGAAGGACATAAAATTTGTAATAAGCTTATCAAAGCATTATGACTGCACAGATCTTACTTAAAATTACCAGGAGGGAGAGCTGAGGAAATCTCAAAATTGCAGTGAAATGTTTTTTTTGTTCTCAATCAAATTGTTCATTACATATTCAATACATTAGTGTACTGTACAGCATTACAGACCACTTTAGGATGCACATTCACTTGCATCTTCAGTGGTCAATTTCACTCAGTGTTTCCCCATTCACTCATAAAATTATGGCCATTCAAAAGAATGAATCATACAATCAATACCAATGATTCATCTGAACTATTGTGTAAGCCAGTCCCTTCCCCCCAACCCCGGAAGCAGATGGGGTTCATACTAACAGAAGCTTAAGCACCTTCCTAATTAGGCCCTGAAGTGTAAATAAAATGTGATTTTATGTCCCTCAGACTCATTAGACTATTATAATATTACTAAGACCTGATTCAAGATAATAATGTACTTAGTAGGGCAGTTTTCATAATTGTGTGCAATAAGCAATGTTTAAAGGGAAGATACACAGCTATATTATGAATTCAGTGGAACAATAAAGATGAAGCATTTCAATTACCTTCTCTACAGAGACAAATTTCAAATAAAACCCTTCACTGGACTAACAGTACAGCACTGAAACAAGCTGCAGTGGTCTAAAACCTGTTATTTTCATCTCTGTGAGGACAAGAAGATTAAGAACTAGGATCAGAAGACATTTGATGGTGATTAGGGTACAGATATTACTCCTGAGGGAATTCTGCACCAAAAAATTAATAATTCTGTGCCAAAAAAAAAATTCTGCAGAAAATATTTTAAAATTCTGCACAATTGTGCAAATTTTATTAGTCAATTAATAAATGTGGAGGCTCCAGCATGGCAGTGGGGAGCACAGGTCACTGGCTGCATGGAGGTGGGAGATCACCCTGAAGCCCCCACTCCTCCCAGGACACGGACTCAGTGTTGAGGCTGCACCTGACCCTGACACAGTGCAGGGGCCGAGCTTGCCCCAGAAACACCCTTGGGTCCTGCCCCTCCACTCCAGGTGCACCAAATGTGGGCAGGCAGGCTCAGCCCAGCAGGAGCCAAGTGTGGAAGGGCTTGGTAGGGGGAGATCCTGCTGTGGGGGGTCAATATGGGTGCAGGGGGGATCTGGATGCACAGGGGCTGATTGAGTGTGGGGGTTGTGGGTGCAGGGGCAATGGGACTCTGAAGGGGGTCCAGGTGAAGGTGGTTTGTGCTTATTGGGGGGGTCTGGTGCAAGGGGGAGTCCAGATGCAGGGGTATAGAGCTCAGCAAGGGGGATCTGGATGTAGGGGGATAAAGTTCAGCAGGGAGAGGATCCGGGGGCGGTGGGGGGGTCCAGATGCTGGTGGAGTGGGGCTTGATGGGGTGGGGTCCCAGGTGCAGCTGGTTGGGGCTTGATGGAGTGGGAGTCCGGGTGCGGGGTCTCATCGGAGTGGTCCAAGTGCATAGGGGACGGGGCTCATCAAGTTTAAAATTTCAGCTTTAGCCACAAGTAAAAAAAGCTGGAATTCTGTAAAATGACAAACTCTATTCCCCCCTTCACCATGCTGAACTCAAATGACTAAGCAAGTCTCCCTAGACCCGCTTTAAAAATTCACTACTCCTGGGCTGAAACAGATATGGAAACTTCCATCCCCCAAAGAAATTTTTCATCTAGTTGGAGGGCCTACAATCAAGGGCTTATAACGGAAATCGTTTTACAACCTTAATTAAACCTTTCGCTAGAAGCTAAATTTATAATGCATACTTAGCATATGTATATATGCCTTAAATTGAATCAATTAAACATTAAGCTTATTGGACTTCCTTTTCTCTTGCACCCTGCTTGGCAGTATATTTTACAGCAGTGAGTTTCAGCAGCAGTTCATCCATAACCATGACGCTATTCCCTTTCATTATCGTAAAGACTAAAGACATTTAATTCTTCTAATTCAGTATTCATAAATTAAGGCAGTAGGATCATGAGTACAGGGTTGCTATATGGCCACGTCCATGGCAAAGAGTTCAACTAGAAAAAATATTATTGCCACGGACATCATTTTCAGTAGGGCTTCACAATTAACCACTGCCAGTGACCTGCTGTGAGACTGGGGTATGTGACTTACTCTCTTTTGGCTTCAGTTTTTCCCCTCTCTGGAAAATGACGAAAAATACCTGTCTTCACAAGGATCTATGCAAAGTGCATTCAGATCGGGGTCTGAATGGTACAATGGAAGTGCAAAGCAATTTATTAAGTTGGAGCTAAGTCCATGATCTTTGTATTTGTTATTTGTCTTTGACTTGACATTCTGGGATACGTGCACGATTGGGCTCATGTCACGGTATATCACTGTCACTAGGCACAAGAAAGGCTAGCTACCCAGTTAAACCATGGGCTGCACAGGAGGCTGCCACAGAGCAAGAGCTCAACGCCACCACTGTAGCAACAAAGAACTAAATCAGAGAGCTGCCACAGAGCACTAGCTGCACCTGGGTGATTAGGTTTCTGCTTCCACCAGAGTAAGAAGAAGAAATCAAAAAAATTGGTTTCACAAAAGATCTGCTGTGCTATGGCAACAGATGGCTTCACTGTGCCTGTGATGTGCTAAATGCTAGTTATTTACACAAACATAGGGAAATAGCTTATTTGGGGTGCAGACCATTAATTTTTATTACATTTCCATAACTTCTTCTAAGAACTGCCATGCTAAAAGAAGTCCTACTTCTCAGCATAACCAATTCTGACACACAGTAGCAATACAAATGTAGTCCTTTCCAAACCTGCCTCTGTGAGACCTTACCTTTTTACCCTAGCCAGATATGGGCAACATATTGCCAGTTTCTGAGTCTTTCCTGAAACACAGACGTCCAATTATCATGCAGGAGGGAGAGGGGTTGGTGCTGCTGATGTGACTGAACAAGTTGCCATGTTGAATCCAAGTGGAAGGCCAATATCCCCAGTTTGTAAGGAGCAACGCTTTCATATCTCGAGATGTACAGGGTCATGTACTAGAGCACACAAGGAATTTGGCAATTTTGAATAATTTTAAAAAACTAGTTTGGAAAAAAATGTCTTGGAGGAGAGATTTCCCTAGTGCAGTGTTTCCCAAACTTGGGACGCCGCTTGTGTAGGGAAAGCCCCTGGCGGGCCGGGCCGGTTTGTTTACCTGCCGCGTCCGCAGGTCCGGCCGATTGCGGTTCCCACTGGCCGCGGTTCGCTGCTCCAGGCCAATGGGAGCTGCTGGAAGCGGCGCGGGCCAAGGGATGTACTGGCCGCCGCTTCCAGCAGCTCCCATTGGCCTGGAGCAGCGAACCGCGGCCAGTGGGAACCGCAATCGGCCGGACCTGCGGACGCGGCAGGTAAACAAACCAGCCCGGCCCGGGGCTTTCCCTACACAAGCGGCGTCCCAAGTTTGGGAAACACTGCCCTAGTAGAATGTGATAAGAGTAAAAAGCCCTTTCTAAGCACTAGTCTACACTGGCAAAGCTAAAGCGCTGCTGCGGCAGTGCTTTAATGTGGCTTGTGTGGTCACAGCAGAGCACTGGGAGAGTTCTCCCTCAGCTTAAAAAAAAAAAAAAAGAACACTACCTCCACGAAGGGCGTAGCTCCCAGCGCTGGTGCACTGTCTACACTGGCGCTTTACAGCGCTGAAACTTGCTGCGCTCAGGGGGGGTGTTTTTTCACATCCCTAAGTGAGCAAGTGGCAGCGCTGTAAAGTGCCAGTGTAGACAAGCCCTAAGAGACTTATTGCCCCTCCCACAAGAAGCAAGACAATTTGCAGAAGGGTCTTTTGTTAGTCTCCAGCACAGCTGCCTAAGCATGTTCCACTCCTTGATTGAAGGTGAAGGGGGCAAGGTAGGGAAGCAACAACAGCATGAAGAGAAAGAACATGCTGGAAAGGGGCAAAAGGTGCAGCAGGGTAAGACGTAATCTGAGAACATGCGTACAGAGAAGGTCAGGGATACATCAGGGATAGGAAATCCAGATTCTGTACATGAAGGCACAGAGTCCAGTGTCAAAATAGGTCAGAATTTGTCTACCCAGGGTAACCTGCACCAATGCAAGTCACTGTTTATATTGTTGCAATGTGTCTACACCCAGGGTTGGCACTCTGCAAATACTCCAGTGGGTAAACCCCAGGGCAGACAAGGCCGAAGCAAAAGGTGAAAGAAGAGAAGTTAACGGGTCACAACTCCACACCACACTGTTCAGAGGCAGTGCTGCAGCTACTCCTTTGCTGTGTTCTGCATTCTTATCAGCAACAAGCAACCAGGAAATACTTAGTTTTTTTTCCCAAGAGATCAACCTAATTTGCTAAACAAAGCAATTCAAACATATTCTTTCTTTATTTTTGAGAACAATGTAAGCACTTTTATTGATTTAACTATCCACTGGAGAATTTATTGATTGGAGATGGGGTGCCCTATATCCCTACTAAAATGTGTAGCTGATCAACCTTACCCAGAAAGGGCTCTAAGTTTTACTTGTGATGATGCGGCATAGGTATACTAACAGCTGCAATGCAAGTTAGCCCTTTTGTTCTATATATAAGGACACTGGCTGCAAACACCAGGAATCAAATTCCTACCTTTCCACACCAAGAGAATAGGCTTCTCCCTTGTGAAGCAAAAAGGAGCCCTCTTTTTGCTAAGTTGTAAGCTGTTAAAGTAACTTGGGCCAGACATTAAGGGCATGTCTGCACATACAGCACTGCAGCGGTGCCTCTGTACCTGCTGCAGCGCATCTGGTGAAGACGTTCTATGCTGCGAGAGAGAGCTCTCCCGTCGGCCTAGCACTGTGCACACAAGCACTTATGTCGGTATAACTTATGTCGCTCAGGGGTGGTTTAGTACGTAAATTATGCCAACATAGGCTGACATGTAGACACAGCCTTAGAGGGAGACTCAAACATACTAGACCAGCATGTTACATGTACACGACCCTGACAGCTAACGGTGCCCTGGTAAATACTCTCCCAGCTAGGATGTGTGCATGCCTCAGCTAAGTCTCTGTTACACTTAAAAGACTTAATGGTGCTGGAAATGAGGCAGGAGACTAAAGATGCAATAGACACTTATCTCCTGCTGCAAGAAAGTATTCACTTGAAGTTATGCTATTTCTCTCCTTTTTCTCTTCCTGTCTCCCCTCACAACAACTCCCCCCTTGTGTTACCAGAACACTGGGTGGTGTCAGGGATCAGAGGGTTGCAAACTTTCCTAAGGAAATGCCACTGAGATGGTATCATAAAAGATTATTTGAGAATTGAGCACAGATATGACCACATTCTAGGAGATAATTACCCACTTGCACTAGAGAAACAAGCATATTTTTTCTTCTACAATAGCAAGGCTTTCACCCCTAAATCTCTAGAGAATTTTCATCTCATAAGAAAAATTAATCTGCGATTGTAAAGCACTTGTGGTACAAATTGAAAATGCCAAAACTTGCTAAAATGACATGGTTAAATAAAGAAACGGTATTTGAGTCACTTAGGGCAAACTGGTGCGCCCTCACTACTTTGAGTGGTTGTCCATTTTCTAATGTCCATTTTCTCACTCTCAGCTCCTGCCTCTCCTCAAAGTCTCTAGCAGTTTGAGCTCATCACCCTGCTCTACAAAACTTGCTCCTTCCTAAAAAAAAGCACTACTGAAACAGTAGTTATCTAATGCATTTTACAAACATGCTTAAGTACTACTGAAATGTTGTTATGGCCAGTTCAGGTTACAAGACAGTTTAGCTAACCAGGGTGTTCTTGTCTACCTGAAATCTCTGCCTAATCTGAAGCATGTTTTTTCAGATGTTTGTGACATCAGCTGGCTCCTTCCACAATGGCTAGCAAAAGTATGTTATAATTTTGTCCAGCCATAACAGTTTAAATCATGCTTAAGTTTGCCTTTTAACCCCAGCTAGAAGTCCTGTGTAAATGCAGCCAGAACTATTTGCTTTCTCCACTAGTGAAAACATTACATCAAAGACAGTGCAGACTTATAAATGGTAGCTGCTCTATTAATTATTATTTGTATTACCATACTAGGAGCCCAACTCATGAAGCAGGATCCCATTGTGCTAGGTGCTATATAAACAAAAAACCCCAAAAAAGTCCCTGCCCCAGGGGGCTTACAATCTAAGTACTTCATCATTCAAACATTTCAAAATGAAAGTATAGAAATTCCAACAGGGGTTTTTTGGTCGTTATTGTTGTTTCTTTGCTTTTTATATTTTCCTTTCCTTTTTTATTTATTTAAGTCCATATATGGGAACAGTTACTTAACATGGAGGTGTGAACAATACTTTATTAATTCACTGAGCTAGTTTGTACGACTAGTATGAGAAATACTTGTAGAAAAAGCTGATTAACCTCAGAACATATCCTTTGCTTGCTAAATATTTTCAGCATCAACAACTGATCTGGGGACTCAAATTAAGATACATTGAGGCAGCTTAAAGAACAGGAGTACTTGTGGCACCTTAGAGACTAACAAATTTATTACAGCATAAGCTTTCGTGGGCTACAGCCCACTTCTTCAGATGCATATAGAGTGAAACATATATTGAGGAGATATATATACACACATACAGAGAGCATGAACAGGTGGGAGTTGTCTTACCAACTCTGAGAGGCCAATTAAGTAAGAGAAAAAAAACTTTTGAAGTGATAATCAAGATAGCTCAGTACAGACAGTTTGATAAGAAGTGTGAGAATACTTACAAGGGGAGATAGATTTTCAGAGGGCAGATACTAAGCATCCTCTGAAAAGCCAAGCCCCTTTAAAGTGTCTCAAGTTGGATACCCAAAGTTAAGGAACCCAAAATCACTAGTCACGTTGATTGCCAATTCTTTGGGGGCAGGGACAGTCCTTTTGTTCTGTTTTTGCACAGAGCCTAGCACGATAGGGTCCTGATCCAGGCCTAGGACTTTGAAGATACAAATAATACAGTAGTTTCAGCTTATTAGCAACCCCTCCTTGTTGATAGCAAAAAAAGTTGCCGTTATCCGGTACTTGCTGATAAGCAGGAAGGCAGGTTTGTGAGGCAGAAGCCAGGGAAGGAAGCCGTGGGGAGGGGGACTAAAGCCCAGATGCCGGGACTTTTGCAGGGAATGGGGACGCTGGGACTGCACCGTATCTCTCCCTGAGTGCTCTGAGAGCTGGGGCTCAGCACATCACAGTATTTCCTTCCCTGTGTGCAGCCCCCAGGCAAGGCACAGCCTGAAGTGTACAGGGAGAGGTACCATGCAGCTCCTGCATCCAGGCTGCAGCCCCTTTCCTGCTACTGCCCTGCCCACAGCCTCCCCTCTCAGCCCCTTGCCTCCTGGGCGGTCCCTTTGAACAAGCAGGTTTGCAGGGCTGCAGTCCCAGAAGGAAGTTCTGGGTAGTGCCTTCCCTGACTTCAGCCTCGCAAACCTGCCTGAAGCTGGGGGACTTCCTTTAAAAAAAAAAAAAAAAACCAACAACAACAACAAAAAAACCAGTCTAATAAGAAGCATGTCGTTGTCGGTATCTAAATCCCATTAACACTGATGTTAATGGGACAGGACTGGTTCCTGGGAATATGTTGGAATTAACCAGTTACTAATATCAGGATTGCTATTAAGCTGAATCTATGGTTATTTGAAAATTTTGATCAGAGCACCTAAACGCTGTGGGGTGATGAGCACTTTAGAAATGTAACGGAGAGAGCAAAAGGTTAAGTTTACAACCAGTACAAACGTTATCTCATCCAAAACAAGGTATATTTTATCTGGCACGAAGCGGTTCCAGTCCGTGGAAGTAACAGTGTGGGGGAGGTAGTTAGGTGGCAAGAGTGTGTAATGTTTTGTGAATTTTAGCCATACTGAAAGCAAAGGAGCCATCACTCCAGCTTGAGGCACTCGCAGTGCAGGCAGATGCTGTACAAACTTATCTCACACAGTTCAGACCTGATCTGTAAACATCCCTCTCTTTTCCAGCTTAGGGCCTCCCCTGAACACAGACTACCACACACACCAAAGCCTGCTCAACTGTGCAGTGTTTGGGATGTGGATAGTGCCCAGAGAAAAGAAAGACCACCAGTAGTTATTTAAAGTCCCACCACAGAGTAAGTTACAGAACTCTTGCAGTTTTGGTAACAATTATAGAGTAAAGAAAGGAAAGATGATAATAAGATAAATAGAGATATATCCCATTTGTAATGATGGGGTCCACAACAGACAATAACAGAGGCTAAAAATAAATATATAGGATTTACTCTTGTAACTGCACTGCTACTAGTTCATACAGCATTCAAGCTCAATATATAGATTTGACCCAAACTTAATGCTTCAAAGTCTGAAAACTTTCAGTGATTTGTTTTCTATTGAGTCATATTTCAGTACTAAAAAAGTATCCTGCATTCTTTAAAGGCTAAACTAGTTCTGAAAGTACCCAGAACCACAGGGGTTCAAAGCCTCATTAAGTTCTAGCAGCCCAGATGCAAGCTTGATATTCTGAACTGGGTAATCAAGAGATTCTGTGAAGTGTCAGTTATTTCTCCTTGTACTTTGCACTATGTAAAAACACCCAAATTTCATATTTGCAACACTTCTAGAAAATCTATTAGGGGACAGTACCGGAACCACTCAACTGTTAAACAGTAAGTAGGTGCTTTATGTTGCATCCACGTAGGTATCCCTACTTACACAACACTGGAAAAGCTGATCGCCAGTCAAATATATTTACTTTATTAAAAAAACCCTAAAAGTTCCACTTCTTAGAAAAAGGGATAATCCCCTCCCCCGCCTACGCGCACACACACACACACTCACTCTATAACATTTATTCTCCTGAGCCTCACAGCTTTTATGAAAGGCTTGTAAGCTCTGTTGATCTTCAGCCCAGATCCTAACGCAGTGTTGCCAAGAATTAACACTTATTTAATGTACCTATTGTTCCAAGCCTCCAAAAGATTTAAGCGGTTTATAAAGTACCTCTGCCCTTCCATGCCCTTCCCCCCAAAAATCAACTTCTGAGTTATACTTTTATTCCTCCTCCCTCATAAGACAGAGAATGTAGGTCAAGAATGTGCAGTGATCTAACCCCCTCAATAAAATTAATGACAAAGCTCAGAGATTTAATACCTGATTTATTTTAGATATACCGGTCAGCTTTAAATCCTTAGATACAGGTTCTGATACTAAGTTTAAAATAATAAAGGGAGTTCAAATTTTACTAGGTTTAGCAATTTTCTTTCTAAAATAAACTATGTAGGAGTAAAAGCTGTTGATAAAAAGGAAAGAAAGGAGGAAAGAACAGTCAAAGCCCAATGGATGAAGTCTGAAATCTTGGCTCTGTAGATGGGCTTTACTATCTTGCATGCAGCTTGTACAATGTGGTCAGAGGAGGGGCCAATAAAAGAAGGACACCAGATGAGAAGATTTGTAATACAAAAAAATTAGGTACAATACTGAAAGTTTTCCTATCTGACAAGAGGGGGGAAAAAACTTTAGCGAGCTCATTAAAGCGTGTTATACATTGTGACTACCCTCACCTGCAACCCCATAAAGTCTTTTGAAAGAAGAATGAGCACTACTCAAGTACCTGTTGGTACAAGCTGAACAGAGTTGGAGATGTCAGTCTGTGCAATGCCATCACCACCAGTGGTCTGCAGAACCTACACAAAAGCATGTCTAAATCAGCAGCATTTAGATACAACCAAATTAATGGCATTGCCTTCTGCAAACAAGTCAAAAGAAACCAAGAAGAGCATGTTTGAAGCAGGAGGGGAAATATTACACACAACTGATTTTCAGATTTAAGAAAAATTAAAGAGGCTGCCTGGGCCAATAAAACAGTCTGTTCAAAAAGCTTCTAAGAGTTACTACCAGTTAAAATACTAAAGCTCTTTAGTTTCTGTAAGGATAACTAATCATGGATGTTATAGTAACTTCAGTGTAGATTTTTCTCTTAGCTGAATTTAACTGTAGGGGGAAAATTGGGCCATGCTCAAAGAAATCAGTCATGGACCCACAGAGGGTGAGGGGGAGATAAGTAAATCCTTTGCTTTGCACATGTCCAGCAGTTATTTATCCCCTAGCTGTGGTCACGTGAATTGAGAAGTAGTCTGCATACAGAACAAAAGGCCTTTGCTAGGAAGTCTACAAGGAGGCTGTCAAGGCTGGATCCCCACTTTGAACTTTAGGGTTCAAATGTAGGG